>NW_012106042.1:1336557-1362557 GCF_000951045.1 Mandrillus leucophaeus | reverse complement strand
TTTTTTTTTTTTTTTGTAAAGTGCCCAGTCTTGGGTATGTATTTACCAGCAGCATGAAAACGAACTAATATAGTAAACTGGTACCAGTAGAGTGGGGCATTGCTGAAAAGACACCCAAAAATGTGGAAGCAACTTTGCAACTGGGTAACAGGCAGAGGTTGGAAGAGTTTGGAGGGCTCAAAAGAAGACAGGAAAGCGTGGGAAAGTTTGGAACTTCCTAGAGACTTGTTGAATGGCTTTGACAAAAATGCTGATAGTGATGTGAACAATAAGATCCAGGCTGACGTGGTCTCAGATGGAGATGAGGAGCTTATTGGGAACTGGAGCAAAAGTGACTCTTATTATGTTTTAGCAAAGAGACTGGTGGCATTTTGCCCCTGCCCTAGAGATCTGTGGAACTTTGAACTTGAGAGATATGATTTAGGGTATCTGACAGAGGAAATTTCTAAGCAGCAAAGCATTCAAAACTTGACTTGGGTGCTGTTAAAGGCATTCAGTTTTATAAGAGAAGCAGAGTATAAAAGTTCAGAAAATTTGCAGCCTGACAATGCTATAGAAAAGAAAATCATTTTCTGAGAAGAAATTAAAGCCAGCTGAAGAAATATGCATAAGTAACAAGGAGCTGAATGTTATCCCACAGACAATAAGGAAAATGTCTCCAGGACATGTCAGAGACTTTTGTGGCAGCCCCTCCCATTACAGGCCCAGAGGCCTAGGAGGAAAAAGTGGTTTCATGGGCTGGGCCCAGGACCCCGTGCTGTGTGCAGCCTAGGGTCTTGGTGCCCTGCGTCCCAGTTGCTCCAGCTGTGGCTGAAAGGGGCCAATGTAGAGCTTGGGCTGTGGCTTCAGAGGGTGCAAGCTTCAAGCCTTGGTAACTACCATGTGGTGTTGAGACTGTGAGTGCACAGAAGTCAGTAATTGAGACTTGGGAACCTCCACCTAGATTTCAGTAGATGTATGCAAATGCCTGATTGCCCAGGCAGAAGTTTGCTGCAGGGGTGGACTCTCATGCAGCACCTCTGCTAGGGTAATGTGGAAGGGAAATGTGAGGTCGGAGCCCCCACACAGAGTCCCTACTGGAGCATTGTCTAGTAGATATGTGAGGAGAGGGTCACTGTCCACCAGACCCCAGAATGATAGATGCTCTGATAGCTTGTACCATGTGCCTGGAAAAGCCACAGACAATCAAAGTTAGCCTGTGAAGGCAGCTAGGAGGGAGGCTGTACCCTGCAAAGCCACAGGGGTGGAGCTGCCCAAGACTATGAGAACCTACCCCTTGTATCAGTGTGACCTGGATGTGAGACATGAAATCAAAGGAGATCATTTTGGAGCTTTAAGATTTGACTGCCCTGCTGGATTTCAGACTTGCATGGTTCCTGTAGCCCCTTTGTTTTGGCCAATCTCTTCTATTTGCAACAGCTGTATTTACCAAATGCCTCTACCCCCACTGTATCTAGGAAGTAACTTACCTGCTTTTGATTTTACAAGCTCATAGGTAGAAGGGACTTGCCTTGTCTCAGATGAGACTTTGGATTGTGGACTTTTGAGTTAATGCTGAAATGAGTTAAGACTTTGAAGGACTGTTGGGAAGACACGATTAGTTTTGAAATGTTAGGATGTCAGATTTGGGAGGAGCCAGAAGTGGAGTAACATGGTATGGCTGTGTCCCTATCTAAATTTCATCTTGAATTCCCATGTAGTGTGGGAGGGACCCGGTAGGAGGTAATTGAACCATGGTGGCAAGTCTTTCCAATGCTGTTCTCATGAATATGTGTCATGAGATCTGATGGTTTTAAAAAGAGGAGTTCCCCTGCACAAGCTCTCTCTCTGCCTGCTGCCATCCATGTAAGATATGACTTGCTCCTCCTTACCTTCCACCATGATTGTGAGGCCTCCCCAGTCATGTGGAACTGTAAGTCCATTAAACCCTTTTCCTGTATAAATTTGGGTATAAAGTGATCAGCAGCATGAAAACAAACTGATACAAATGTGCTTGGCTTGATAATCACAGCAGTCAGCACCATCTGTTGATTGCTGTCTTCAGTGCCTGTGGCAGGAAGGCTCTCTGTGGTCAGTTTTCTTTTTGGCTGTGGCTCTCTTGCTGTTCCTTACTTTTTAGCCATTATAATTGATGCATTTTTAAAATTATTTAAGTGGTTTTTGCAATAAAGATACCAGGAAACAAAACGTGTCCTCGGGCGGGGGGTGAGTTACGTTGAGATTTAGATCCTAGTATAATTCAATAGTGTGTGCTCTCTAAAGATCATTAATATTATTAACGTGAGGCAAAAGTTCTAGATTAAATAGCTTCTGGGAGAATATAATTTATTGAGAATGACATAACTTTAAAGTGTTTTCATAACCTATTATTAAAAAGAGAGACAATACAACTATTTCTCAAACCTGGCACTTCTGAGTGTGTGGTCTTATGATTTCTGTATCAGAATTTCCTAGGAGATGGTTAAAATCCAGTTTGGGGGCTACATCACCAAACTCTTGAAAAAGAAATTCTACACATTGACCCAGTTGCCTGTACTTTTAATGCATATTTCAGGTGATTGTTAGACACACTCAAGTGTGGAAAACGAGCTGGAAGAATACCAACTAGGATATGCCTGTCAGTAAAATTGTGGTATACCAGCCTGAGCAACATGTTGAAACTGCGTCTACCAAAAATACAAAGTAAATTAGCTGGGCATGGTGGAGCACACCTGTGTTTCCAGCTACTTGGGAGGCTGAGGTGAGGGGATTGCTTGAGCCTAGGAGGTGGTGGTTGCAGTGAGCCAAGATCACACCACTACACTCCAGCCTGGGTGACAGAGTAAGATCCTGTCTCAACAAACACACACACACACACACACACACACACACACACACACACACACAAACTGTGGTTGAAATATGACAGTGGTGGCATGAGAGGAACGGGAAAGGACGAAATAATTGAGCACTAAGCACTAATTATAAGCCAGATCACTTATTCCTTTGCAATCTACTAGCTGCTATTTTTACTTTTTTTTTTTTTTTTTTTTTGCATTATTGCCTAATATTAATTTGCTCCCTAGACTGCAAGCTCCACGAGGAACAAAAACCACATCTGACCCACTTAGGACTACCTGGACCTAGCCCACTGCTTGGCCCAAGTCTGCACTCAATGTTTGCTGAATGAATGATTTAGGTATATTATCCCTACTTACACATGAGCCAGCTGAAACCTGGAGACATTGGGCAGAGTACCTAAAATGGCACAGCTGAAAAATAGTGAGCAGAGAATCAATCAAGTCTGGCTCCAAAGTCCAGACCCCTTCCCTCTCAACATCCCCTCCTTAAATTGAATGTCACAGGGTATTCAATTTGTTTGAAAAGGAGACTTCTATCTACTTTGTCTGTTAAACATTCAAGCCTTCAAAAACCTCTGCAAGGAATTTTATTTAGAAAATAAGTCATGTAGAATATTAGAATGTGATAAATATCCTGGAAAAAAATATCAGTGAAAGGGGATAACAAAGTAAGGAGGTGAGAGGGAGTATCTCAATTTTAAATAAAAAGATTAGGAAGCTTCACTGAATAGGTGATTTTTGAACAAAGGTTTCAAGAAGGAAGGTGAAGAAGCTAAACTCTGGATATCTAGGGTCAGAGGCCAGGGATTAGCAAGTGCAAATGCTGAGGAATGAGTATGTCTGGTTAATCCAGAGATCAGCAAGAAGCCAATACAGGTGGAATGGGGAGGCTGAGGTGGAGAGTGAAACTGAAAGCCTAATTAGACTGAGTTAAGGAAGAATGGGGAACAAAAATGTAGAAACTGAGCAAAGAAAACTCTTGAAGAACAGTAGCTGGGTGGAGAAGGGAGTAGACAAGAAAGAATTTTCTTCGTTTCCTAGTTTGTTTAAGATAGAAGAAAAAACAGCACATTTGTTTCCTGGGGGTAATGATCTAGGGGAGGGGGAAGTTGATCATTTGGAGGAGAAGGGCACTGCAGGAGTGGTTTCATGAGGAGAGGAGAGGGAAAGAAGTCTAGAACACAAGTAGAGGAATTGACCTTATACAGAAGCACCGACAATGCATCTATAGAAACAGGAGAAAAGGTAATGTACATGAGTACGTATGCTTTTGGGTGGAAACACGTGGTAGTGAGCGTGGACATTTTCTGAAGGTTTCTCTTTTCTCTGTGAAATAGGACATGAGGTCCTTTATCGAGACCAAGGGTGGAAGGAGGTGCTGGAGAACCTGTCTTAAGAACATTTTTCACGGCATTCTACTTACAGGGAAAGTACTGTACTAGGTATTTCTGCTTAAACATATGGAAATATCTTAAGCACAGACTCCTGGCAAGGTAGTATTACTCATCTTTGCTTAGAATTAGCTTGGGAAATAAATTGTACAAGTAATGAATTTTGAAAAATAAATTAATAGAGATTGAAAACCTTCTCCTCTGTTCCCATTTGTATTGCAAATTTATTCTCCCCAAGTTATTTCATGTTCTGAATGTCACTGAGAAATTTGGTAGATTGCTGAGCTGCACCCCAGAAGTGAGTTTCCAACTATAATTTAATTAGAAGGGTCATAACTACATTTTACCATATGGGGCTGCCAGATGTAATCAATGCAATATAAGTTTGAAGAAGACATTATTGAGTGTGTTGAAGCACATTTTATAAGCAATTAAAGCTATCATTTATGCAACAGAAATTACTCTAATGTCTTATGAAATTAGGACATCAGTAGACTATACAATGGTTGGAGGGTTAAGGTAAAATGAGCCTACATATGTCAGATAATAAAGGTATTACTAGCTAGTCCTCTACCCCACCACATCAATCAAATCTTTAAGGCTAACATGGCTTAAAGTTTTTATGCTACTACATTTGATGATGCAATTAGAAATTGTTACAATTGGGACTTTAGTTTTATTAACAGAGAATCTCGGCAAAGGCATCAGCCATTAAATAGAGGCTCATAAATTTTTTAACCTGGGGACAATGTATAGTTTAACAAACTAAAATTTCTATCACCAAACTTTTCATCTTTTTATGTGGGCTTTTCAAGCTTCAAAGCTGTTGCAACCCAGTGGCTAGTCTTGCAATGGATACACTTATAAAAACATCTGCAATCCCAAATGTGTAAGTCTATTGTCTGAAAGTCTGAAGGCAGGCTTGGGGCAAAAGATCACATGTGAGTAAACTATGAGGCACTGTTTTCTCCCTCTCTAGGTTAGGTTAAAGGTTCTTATACAAGCAAAGAGTTCATTTGTTCTAAGGAACAGCTGTTGTACTAGTGTTAAATCTTGTTCAAATATAGATGCATAAATTCTGCATGCCACCAAAACAATGGCACAAGTTCAAGATCTGAAACTATCCACCCTGCAGAAAATAATCATTTGGTTTTACTCTGCCTGAACTTGCCTTACACTGTTATTTGCAGAATTGTGGTGATGAATTGAGCTTAAATGTTAATGCCTTACATCTCCCTTGTTGAACTTATCCTCTTTGTAGGCTAATCTGAACATGTTTGAAACCAGTGAAGGAAAGGACAAATTCAGATAATCTGAATTGTGCAACCTTGGCCAGATTAGATAAATCCAGAGAGATGTTCCACTTAAACAACCCATGGTGTTTAAACAGATTAAGTGTTGTAACACAGTTAAGACACACATACACACACACAAACACACACCCCACAATTTGGAGCCGGGCTTCCAGAATTGAGGAAATTCTTGTCACCAACTCACCAATTAAAGCTGAGGCAGCATGTCCAACCCAGAGACATAGTATCAGAGGATTGGAGGTTATATGTATTCTCTGACCAGATGCTTTATGCTGCTGCCCTCGTGCCAGAGCAGCATGTGATCTCACAGTTCCCAAGCCAGCCAGATATATATATAAAATTTCAAATTAGTTATACAGCTGGCAGCAGGCATTTCTTTTACCAGAACCATTGCAACTATGGTAAGATCTAGTTGATAACTCAGAGGAACTGATGAGACAGCATAACAAATTTAAGCTTGCCAGAAGCAGAATTTTAAGCACCATTCCTACTTAGAATGATATTCCTAATTCCTTTCACCTGGCCAACTTCTAATCCTCTTTCAAAGCTCATCTAATTGAGTATGACCCCCAACAAGTCATATCCATTTGCATATATATATACATGTGTTCAAAGGTATGATGAGAAACGGGATATTTGTATAACCTTAAAGTATCCAACCACATGACACTTTTTCAAAGATTGGAGGAGACTAAGGACACGTGGCATATACACACACACACACACACACACACACACACACACACACACATATCTAGTGCCCAGTGCAGTGTCTTGACTACAGAAATGTCTGTCTCTTGGAATTCTACAGAAATACCTGTCGGAATATGAATAAAAACAAAACTGGGTTAACAGTGAGAAAACTTGGACTTAACTTCCAACTATCTACTCACTAATCTGTGTTATTTATGGCATTTTTTTACTTTTGCTGGAACTCAGTCTCATTCATTACTTCATTTATTTTTATTTTAGATTCAGGGAGTACATGTGGAGGGTTACATGGATATATTGTGTGATGCTGAGTTTTTGGCTTCTAGTGAAAATATCACCCAAATAGTGAACATTGTATCCAACAGGTAGCTTTTCAACACTCACCCCCTTTCACCCTCCCCAGTTTTGGAGTCCCCAGTGTCTATTATTTCCATCTTTATGTCCATGTGCGCCCAGTGTTTAGCTCCGACTTATAAGTGAGAATATTTAGTATCTGATTTTTTGAGTTATTTTACTTAGGATAATATTAGGTCTCTGGCTCCATCCATGTTGCTGCAAAGTATATGATTTCATTCTTTTTTATGGCTGCATAGTATTGCATGGCATATATATACACACCACATTTTCTTTATCCAATGTTGATGCACACTTAGGTTCATTCCATGACTTTGCTATTACGAATGGTGCTGTAATAAACATATGAGTACAGGTGTGTTTTTGATAAAATGATTTATTTTCCTTTGGGTACTAAAAAAAGTCTGTAGTCAGATTGTGGGTAAAATGATAGTTCTATTTTTAGGTCTTTGAGAAATCTCTGGAACTCAAAGATTACAAAATGGGAACAATATGCCTTCTCTGTCTTTGTAAAGTAGTTATGAGAATGAAATAGTCAAGCCCAGTAGTTTCTATAGAGAGGAAAATAGAATCTAACAGAACACCTGGCTCTATAATGGGTGGCCTTGGGCAAGTCACTGAAACGACTGGAATCTACTTCCCATGTCAAGTGTAGATCATAAAAACATCTCTATCTCTTAAGCTTCTTTTATAAAGAGCCACTCAAATATAAGAGTGTTATAACCTTTGTATTTATTTTTAAAACATTTTAAATTTTAATTTTGAAATAATTTTAGACTTACAAAGAAGTTGAAAAAAGTAGAGTTCCCATATATCCTTAATCCAGTTTCTCCAAATGTTAATATCTCACTTATAACTAATGCATAATCATCAAAACCAGGAAATTAACACTGATACAATGTTATTGAGTAATCTATAGACCTTGTTTAAATTTTTTCAACAATGATCTTTTTCTGACCCTGGATTTTATCTAGGATCCCATATTGCATTGAGTTGTCACGTGTCCTTAGTCTCCTCCAATCTGTGAAAAAGTGTCATGTGGTTGGATACTTTAAGGCTATACAAATATCCTGTTTCTCATCATACCTTTGAACGCTAATTTTAATGTTAATGATTATCTGCAACGATTAATGCTGTATTTGACACACTGTCATTTTTCTATTTCCATTATTTTTTCTACATTCATCAATTGGAATTCTGCTATAAGAAATAGCTGTCCCTTTACTCCCATTTACTTACGTATTGAAATTATTTTTGTGTCAGTAGAGACTCATAGGTATTTATTTTATTCTAAAGGCTATATTACATTGCTATCATTACTTATTTTTCAAATTGCCCCAGATTTGTTATGGACTTTTTAGATGGTCCAACTCACATAGATCAATGTCTTGTTAAAAATCAATCCATCCAAAGAAATGCCTGTTTAAAAATGTAGCTTGATTAAAATGTAAGCTTAGACAAGAAAACATGTGTGGGGTATCAGGGGACACAGAGCACCGGATCCACACACCTGTAGGTCCAGAATGAAGACAAAAGACTTATAAAGATACAGGAGACATTCAAAATATGAATCCATGTAAAGGAATTAATATTACTTCCTGTCTGTTGCATAGGGATTTGTGTTACATAAATCAGAATGCTGAATACCCCTGACATTTATACTCTGTCTGGAGATTTGGTTTTCTGACAATTGACAAGAAGAACATTTAGGAACATTTATTTATTTTTTTGTTTTTTGAGATGGAGTCTCACGTTGTTGCCCCAGGTGGAGTGCAGGCCGCAATCTCGGCTCACTGCAACCTCTGCCTCCTGGGTTCAAGTGATTCTTCTGCCTCAGCCTCCTGAGTAGCTGGGATTACAGGCGCATGCCACCAAGTCCAGCTAATTTTTGTATTTTTAGTAGAGATGGGATTTTACCATGTCAGTCAGGCTGGTCTCAAACCCCTGAACTCAAGTGATCTGCCTGCCTCAACCTCTCAAAGTGCTAGGATTATAGGCATGAGCCACCACACTCAGCCACATTTAGGAACATTTATATCCCTGGTTCATTTGAATATACAGAGGATGAAAAGAGTATGATTACAAGTTCAATGACTATATCTAATAGTGTAATATATTTAGTGTGTGTGTGTGAAAGAGAGAGAGAGAGATTTCACTAATTGAGACACCTTTAAAAATGACAGTACTTTTTGAAAACAGGTAACATTAACCTTCATTATGATTTGCATAACAGAAATTCCTATGTAACACTAAGGAGATCATATTAATTCCTTTACTCATGTTTATTTTTAAAATCATTTATTAATTCATCATGTAAATTCATATTTTCTATGCTTAACACATCTCAAGCACTGCACAAACACCTTGTATATAAGCAACCATTATACACTGCCTTCAGTGACCTTGCAGTTTAGTGTGAGGTCCTTTCAAAAGCTGGTCTTAGAAAAAGCTCTAGGCTTCATCAGTAAAACAGGAGGGTTGGTCTTTGATCTTTCAGATTCCTTCCAGCACTAAAGTCATTTGATACTGTGATTAACTAACTTGATTACTTAAAGGTTGCTGTTCAACGTGCCTTTCTCTAAAAATATCCTAATCAGTAATAGATGCACTTTTCTCTCCTTAATAAATCCTTTGTAGCTGTTTTAATACTCACTGAATTTCACAGAACTGATTCCCTACAGGCAGAAAATCTTATTTACATAGAGTCACTAAGTCTATTTTTTACATGGTGGCTTAGACTTGTGACATAACGAAGAGTCAGCTGAGACTCAGAATACATTATTTATAAAGTCTGAAGCAGAAAGTTGGTTGCATATTGTAGATACTTAGATGTTCTGGTCTTCTTTGGATTAATGGAAATCAAATAACTAATCTAAATAACTGCAGTGGTGGACTAGAAATTGCTTTTATGGCATGACTGCCATAGTCATTACAAGGGGCATATGCTTATGTATTTTTTTAAAAAATAAAGATGACTTATCTTTTGACTAATGGCCAGACATGTTTATTTGGAAGTTTAATTACAAAAGCAATTTTAGGGCTGGGCATGGCAGCTTATGCCTGTAATTCCAGCACTTTGGGAGGCTGAGACGGGTGGATCACTTGAGTAGAGGAGTTCAAGACGAGCCTGAGTAACATGGGGAAACCCTATCTCTACTAAAAAACAGAAACAATAATATACTAGACGAGTGTGGTGGTGCATGACTGTAGTCCCAGCTACTTGGGAGGCTGAGGTGGGAGGATGACCTGAGCTTAGGAGGTCAAGGCTGCAATGAGCTGAGATCACACCACTGTACTCTAGCCTGGGCAACCAGAGTGAGACATTGTCTCAAAAAATGTGGGGGTTGGGTCAGGATGGTGGGAGAAATTATAAAATTATAGGAAATAAACACAAACCTTCTTGGAAGGCCTGGGGGTTTACATAGCTCAGTAAAATGCTTGGCTGAAAGCAGCTGAACTATCTTAAAAGCATAGGGCGTGGATACCTAGGAATGTAGAGGAGTTTATCTAAATAACTTGTTTACTCATGTGGTCCTAAAACTAACCTTTGATCATTCGCGGGCAGGATGGCTCTCTGGGGTTGGGGGCACGGGGCGGGGAGGGTGACCAGGTTAATTAGCCTCTAGTGGTGCTGACTCAAAGCCTTTGTCATTTAATGTGTGCTGAACAAATGTCAGAGGAGTCAGCTAGTCAGGGCCTAGGTGCTATATCTCTTTCAGTCAGTGGCCTGGTCCTGTAGCCCACTCTTTCACTGAGTATCAGTGCCTGAGTACGTTATTCACCCATCATGCAGCTGGGGTCTGCGGGATGGAACCCAGCCAAAAAACAAAACAAAACAAAAAAAAAAACAAAAAAAACCCAGCAACACCTACTTGTTTTAATAGCTAATAACATAGGCTTAAGGTTTACAAAGCTAAACTATTTCAGTAGTACTAGAATATGAGAGATTACAGAGAAGAAAGTGAAAAACAAATGAAAACAAAGATATTTTTAAAAGACTATGCCATAATACCAAGGTCACAATTTACATTTATTATAATTTCAAGTATGAACAGTAAGTGATTTTGATCTGCATTTTACAAGGTTCCAGTTCCAACCACAGCCTTCTTATGGTTTCCTCTCTCCAAATTGCTTAACCTAAAATAACAAATCTTTTTACAAAGCATAGCTGTATCATAATGGGCCCTTTTGAAGTACTATAAGACCATCATCTATTTCCTTGAAACAAGAACTGATTTTTACTAGTAAGTTTGTTTTAAAATATTGAATATACCAGTATCCTTGGTCACTTGCCTACTCCAAATCAGGAGTGAATGTGTACTGCTGGTGAAATCTGAAATGACTTTAAAAGGAGGTCCATTTGGAGTGATCATGATAATGCCATGTGCTTTCTTTAAGAGTTTCTTAATTAGGAAATGCTTCCAAACTACCATACTGAAATAGGTCATGGATTAATATGCATGATTCTTTTCCATACAGCTAAACTTAAAAAAATGTAGTTGTGGAGTTATATGTTAATGCTTACAATGAGAACTATGACCCAGTAACCTGGTAGGATTGTTGAAAGACTGGAATAAAAGTCAAGAAGGAATGGGATCTGTTGAACGAATGTTTTGATCAGACAGCAAAACAGCTCATTGAGCTGCCTGAGGCTGCAGGAAGGAGCTATCAAAAATATCTGTGAATAGCAGGAAAGAAAGAAAGAAGCAAGAGGAGGCCAACTAGGTGGTTAGTTAATAGGGAATGAAAAAGTGCTAGCAGGGATCCAAGAAGCAAGCACCTACTCAGGGTTGGGTAAGGACATGGACAAAAATAGTTTGAACCTGAACTCCATGGTGGACATGCAGACCAGCAAAGACTGAGAACTCCTGAAGTGGAAGAAAATGAAAGGATTTACCTGGATGAATCTGAATACAGTGAGGCAGTTCAGCTATAACCAAATAATGCAGTTGTGTTCAATCAACTTCCCTTCTGGATTATACCTCTACCAGAAGTTTTCCTTCTAATGGATTTATCTGATTAGTGACACTTCCAGTATGTTCCAAGGATGTGAAAATTCAGATTTTGCACTGTGGATTTCCTTATGGTCAAGTCATAAACATTGTTATTCTTTGTTGACATTTAGAATATTCAAATTTGAACAGTGTCCATATACTAAAGAAAGCACAGATAACAGAATCTGTAACTTATGAAAATGTATGTGCCACAGAAGTAGGGCACTTAAAGTTGCTTATTTTTGTTGTATACACAATCAAAATGCTTGTAAACATTTTACAATTATAGATCAAAAGAGGGCTTTAAGAGATACTTTCATCTACTCCAACTGCTGAAGATGCATCTCTGTAGCCCAGGGTCTGGCTGTATGTAATGTGTGGTTCAATTGGTTGGTGAATTTTCACTTCCCCTATTTCTGGGATTTGTGACAGCCTGTGGTGACTCTAACCTTCATTCCTTTATCCCTCCTGGATTTCATGCCTAATTAACCAGTATAAAAATGAATACAGAGCTCACAAATTCTTAAACTGGATAAAACAAAGGTAAATGTGGCATAACTGCATCTCTTCCAACCAGTCACTGGGAGTATAAATATTTCCCTTGAAAAAGAAACTTGAAGTAAGGTTAATACATGATTTTGGAGAACAAGAAATCTATTCCTCTCTCCCTTTTAAAAAACATTAAGGGCTAGCAAATGCCTTTAAAATGGAATCCAAGGTAATATACCCAGAGAGACACTCTATCAAGCACACATTCTGATATTTCTTACCAGAAGAGAGACAGTAGCATCACTATATAATTATTTCACAGTTCCTTTTTTAACAGACATACTTTAGCCTAACAACACTGATAGTCTTCTGATCTACAGTTCTCCTTTATTAGCTATTATTCTTGTGACATTGGTTCTAGGCAAGATTTAGACATATTTTTCTTAATCTTTGCCTTAGCACACCTGAAGAACATGATATATTCTTCATCAAAAATAGCAAGTCTGTAGTAGGCACTGGACATGAAGTATAAGTTTAGGTAGTCTGAAAAAGGTCACAGGGGTAAGTTTAAGATACTCACCTCACTGCTCCCCACCCCCAATCTTCATGGGGTTCTAAGGCCTCTGAGAATCACTCTTGTAAAAAATGTGGGAATTATGTTTTGAAAAACCCACTAGGGTTTCTGGCATTATTGAGTACCTGCTATATATTAGATGCTTCCTATATTTTCTTTATTTACCACCCTCATAGTTTCATGAGAAAGGAACTTTGTGAAAGAGGAAACAGTTCATTTACTCAACAAATATTTATTGAACATCCCTAATTATCAAGCACTTTTCTGGGCACTGGGAATAGAGCAGTGCCCTCTACACAAAATAGACAAAGTAACTGTTTTGAGAAAACTTACAATCTAGGGGCTCAGAAAAGTCACCCAAAACAAAGATGGGATTTGAAACCATACCACATTTCCAAAAGCCCCTCACATCCTCCTCTGAACATCTGGCTTTCCTCAAGTATCAACATCCAATATAGACTATACTTTTCATTTCAAGCAGATAGCATCCACTGTGGACTGGGCCCTGGACATGGAGATGAAGGCAGCAGACAAGAGCTCTACCTTAACAGAGCTTACATTAAACAAACACACATGCATTAAAGTACCTAGTTGAAAACTGTGTTAAGTGCAACGAAGAAAAAGCAATAGTATGTCATATAAAAGAATAAGTGGGACCTATTTTAGATTAAGGACAGAATCAGGGAAGGCCTCTCTAAGAAAGTGTTATTTGAGAGTTGAGGATAAGTAAGAGTTAAAGGAGGAAAGCAGTATTCCAGAGAGGGAATAAAATGATAGCCTGATGGCAGAAAAGAGCTCTGTGATTAAAGAACTGAAATAATACAATGAACAAAATAATACAAAGAAGAGGCTGGCTTATGAGGTAGGGGCTAGGTTATCTAGGCCCTTGTAAACAGCAAGGATATTGCATTTTCTCCTAAACACAGTATAATTTATAAAGTTATACAGGAGAGACTATGGGGAGTCTAAAGTAGAAGCTCAAGAAGAAATTGGGTGGTTATTGTAACAGGTGAGAGAAGATAGTTGACTATGGGGGTTGCAATGGAGATAGAAAAGGGGTAGATTATGGATAGACTTACTTAAAAAAAAAATTGGACAAGACAGAGGTAACAGAAAGGAAGGGTGAGTTGGGATTACTCCCAGGTTTAAACTCAACCAGCTGTGTAGGTGGAGCTGTCCTTCATTAAGATGGAGAAGGATGGAACAAAAGCAGAGAGGGGTGAGATAGGGGATCATGAACTTTGCTTTGGATAGGTAAATCTGAGGTGCCCATGAGACATCCACTTTGAGAGTTAAGAAAGTAGTTAAATAAATGAGGTCAGAGTTCAGAGTGTAGGTCTGGGTTAGAGATACATTTAGGATCTATGAGCACATTTGCATGAGATTTTTTGGGGAGTGTGGAGAAGAGGCGCCCTATGGCCAAGCTCTGGGAAACCCAAATACATGCAAGACTTAGGAGGATGAAGAGAGAAAATGACCTTCCTTGAGAGCTCAGAGTCTGGCAGGAAGCAGAGACACAATGCATGTTTATTACTAATCTCAAAACAAACCTGTATTTCAGTTTCTGTTGAAAAACATTTTCCCAGTTTGGCATAATACTATCTAGGTTGGCATAACTATTGTATTAGGTTGAACCATATAAATTACCTTTTTTTGGTAGGTCAAAAATAGTCAAATATTGGCAATTTCACAAAGTTCAACTTCATACAACACAATTTGAAACAAAATCCATTTATATTGTGGGACAATATACAGTTTTAAAATGTCATTTCACACATGAAGGAGAATCACTAATACTGGAGGCTTTATTACCGTACATGGAAAAGATGTTAGATATTGTACTAGAAAAGAGATTAGAACAAATCATACATGATAATGCTGCATACAATCTACCAATTAGTTTCATCCTGACAGTTGACAGCCTGAAAATGCCATTGACAACCCATCACCATGTCCTGTCGATAACCTCAACACTATTCTGATAGATCTATATATTTAGCAGAGTAATTTAACACATCTTGCAATTTAGCACATCTCAAATTTTTCATCTGGCTTAAGAAAAATATCTTATTTCCTATTCCTTTCCATGTGGAGAAAACGTTTAAAGAAGTTAACAGATATGGTTGACTGCTTAATAATTTAATCTTTGCTTGTAGAGACTAAGCTTTGAAAAACTATTCTGATACAGTTTGACTTACTTCATGTAATTATAGGTCTACCTCATTTTATCAAGTAGACATATTCTAAAAATTATGTTAATAATTCAATAGCATATTTTAAATTTACCAAGGGGCTCATGATTGAAAATTCTGACAAACTCAGAAGCCTGCAGTTTCTTAGCAGATAATATAATATGTGTGAATTGGTCCAGTATAATGGAGAATAGTGGAGTCTGTGGCAACTGAAGAGGATATTCCTCACCCAAAGAAAATCTTTTTTTTCCTAATATAATAAACTCTGCAAGACATAATTTCGCTGGCAGGAGGTGAGACAGAAAGATTTCAGTATGTCAAGCTGCCAGTTTGAAATGCCTAATTTAAAGTAAGCTTGCAGTGGATTTTCTATTCTTTTTCTTTACATTATAATGAAACATTCTCTAGTTTTTGTCTGAAATTAGAGTTTTTACATACTGACTTTATTATTTCTATAGGGTTTAGATATATAATTGCAACTGTCTAATTTTTTAAGAACACAAGAGAATTCATAGTTGCAGAATGCAAGGTACAGTATACAAATACTGTGAAGCAACTATGGACAATTCCATAGAAATATACAAAGTATTCTGGTTACTTCTGAGGTCATAATTATATTGCAGAACTATGTTTTGGCTGAAAACAAATGCAAACTAGCTACTGTGTGGTGATACCTGAAATAACCCATATAATTTTCTATGCCTCACTTTCCTCATCTATGAAATGAGAATTATGACAGTACTTGTCTCATAGGATTGTCATAAAAACTAAGGGTGATAATGTATGGATGTAAAGATATTAGTGCTTAGGTCACAGTAAAAAGTTCAGTCTCAAAAACAGTGAAGTAGGTCTGCACTTCCTTCTAGACAACACCCACTGCCTCCCGTAAACCTTTCACTTTCTCTTCACATACTAATAATAGTCTTCACATGATACACAAATAAGTATCATGAACACATGATGGTAAACCCGTTGCTCCATGTTGCCTTTTCTATTTCATTAATTTCTGTGTGCAGTTATCTTGTTCTTACTTTCCCATGCTACACTGCATGGCTGAAAAATATTTCTCGCAGAGCTTGCTAAATTCAACCTGGAAAGAAGATATGTTACGTAATGTGTAATTAATCATTTCATATGGACATTTCTAAAACAGACATTTCAATGCTGTCATTTTAGATATTTGGGTAACATATACATGTAGTGACATCCAGAAAAAAAGCAAAGCTTTGGTTTCTTTAATTTCTCTGAAAATAAGTCAT
Organism: Mandrillus leucophaeus; assembly: GCF_000951045.1. Taxonomy (NCBI): domain Eukaryota; kingdom Metazoa; phylum Chordata; class Mammalia; order Primates; family Cercopithecidae; genus Mandrillus; species Mandrillus leucophaeus. The sequence goes on along the minus strand of NW_012106042.1, from coordinate 1,346,440 downwards.
CCTGGCTGGGTGTCTTACCAATAGCTGTGGATTTACTTTTTAAGCACCAAAATTTATTTTTATTTTACCCATTTGCATGCAACTTTAAGAAAATGTATAATTCACTTAGCTTTTCCAGAAAAGTGGAAATATAACAATTAATCCTCTTTCTTATGCCTTAAGATCATTTTTTAAAACTTACTGGCTCTGTCCTTCATTCACCCAGCCAGTATCTACTAAGCATCGCATACCGTCCCACAGCTTACGTCTCTGCACTTCTCTGAGGTCAAGACATGAACCCTTCAGGCAACTATGCTTTCTTAGTTTCTTAGCTTTTTTTCTCTCTCATCTTTTGTTTATACTGAGTCATTGTTAATTTGTCTAAACATATAAATAGCATTCAATAGTAAATTAAACAGTTTATTAACAGTGAACAGATTCTGCATAAAGGTTAATGAATAAGTTAATGAATAAAGGTGAATTTCACAGCAAGGAATTTGGCTGGGTTTGTAAGCTTATTTCCTGCATTCTAAGGTGTGTTACAATGGAAATTCTGGATCCATTTAATAAATGAGAAAGTTTTTCATTTATAAGTCATTCTAAAAAGAAGAAAAGAAAACACTACTTAAAATATCAGTTGGTGCACTATTAAAGTGAGACTGGGTTTATGGTTTTAAGTCATCAGCCTTATAGTCACGATTGTCCTGTATAAAGATAGCAATTACTGTACTGTAGCTTGTCATGTATGGTTAATGGTCTTCAGTGATGTTTTATTCATGCCAGGTAGCTAGCTGAACATTATGTTTTTATGATGGTAAAAAGCATAGGTGCCTTCATATGTTTTGTGGATGTTGAGAAGGAGTCAAACCAAAAAATAAAATGTTCCCATTAGGCTAAGGTAAGGCATAAAAGGAACATTGTATGAGAGTAAATTAGAGGAACAAAAACAAACAGAAATTTAAGACACAGAAGAGACGAAATGATATTCAGTATTTTAATGAAAGTTGACTTCCTTAATCATAAAAGCAAGGGAATAATTTCAAAATAGTGATATATCAGTATCTCAGTGAGTCATTTTTAATAACATGAAGCAAACTGAATGTAGATAAATACAATCCTTGTAAAGATTTAAATGCTTTATGTTTTCAGCTGATTTAAAATGGTTTCTTTTTGAATTACTACAATTATTCTTTCTTTTCTTGCTGCTCCACTCAAAACTGTTTTTTTTCTTTTTTTTTTGAGACGGAGTCTCGCACCGTCGCCCAGGCTGGAGTGCAGTTGTGGGATCTTGGCTCACTGCAAGCTCCGCCTCCCAGGTTCACGCCATTCTTCTGCCTCAACCTCTCCAGCAGCTGGGACTACAGGTGTCCGCCACCACGCCTGGCTACTTTTTTTATTTTTAGTAGAGACGGGGTTTCACCATGTTAGCTAGGATGGTCTCGATCTCCCGACCTCGTGATCCACCCACTTGGCCTCCCAAAGTGCTGGGATTACAGGCGTGAGCCACCGCGCCCGGCCTGGACTCAAAACTTTCTTAGTCCTCTTTATGAGTTTCTCTGTTATCCCAAACTAGTAGTAACAAACCAAATGCCTACAGAGACCAGTGAGGCTGGGAAAATGACCAAAAAGAGCTCACTGTAAGACAAGAGAGCATGGTAGTCATTGTAGAGAATGGGTATTCAGATACAGTAAACACACACAGACACACACACACACTCTCTTACCTGTGAGCTGACTGCTGACCTATTTTGTAATCCCTGAGCTAATTCAGGGACAAAACTAGTTGATCTTGTACTCGAATTCCCTCAAATCTGCATCATCAGTGCTACCACCTCTGAGACACTGTCATCTCCACTTCTTCCAAAGTCCATTTTTATCCCTTCATGATTCTTAATGTTGTATGACTACTTACTTTTTCCCTCGTGAATCAAGATCTGGCACCAAGGGCCATGTTTACAGTTCTTTTTCAGACTGGTTTATCTATGTTAGTTCTATGTGACGGACACAAATAGGCTCATGGCTACTCAGTCTCCACTATGCATTACACCTTTATCAACATAAATTACCCTCCTTGACCTTAAAGGCTTTTGCCTCGAATTCTGTTTTGTCTTATACAAATACAGCTGGCTTACATTTTAAAACTTATTTTTGTCTATTATTGCTACATTATCCTTTTACTTTAAACTAGTATTATTTTGCTTAACTTTGTCTCTTTTAAATATTAAATAGTTTGACTTTTTTTCTATCTAGTATGATGGATTTTGTGTTTCATTAATGAACTAAAGCTGTTGATAATTGTAATGTATTTTTTTAGTATTTGTCATTCTAAAGTTCTAGTTTTTCTTTTTGTTTTGATCACATTTTTTTGTTCCTACATTTTCTATGAACGAAAAATAAAATAAAAAGAAGTCTTACAATAAGCTGATATTTCCACCTCCTTTATTTCTATCTGCTTAAAGTTGCTTATGCTTTTTCTTTGCCTTTTGAAATAAAAAAAAAAACAACAGCAAAACACAAAAAAACTTTAACAAAGTGTGGCTAGGTCTTAGTTTCTCTTCGCTAATTTTTCATGGTGTTCTGAGGCCAAGTGACGTAAAATGAATTCTTGTTCTACATTACTTTTTATCTGCTAGTCTGGGCTCCTCATAATTCAATCTTCTGTAACTCTTCCCTATGTTTAAAAATTTTTTATATATTCACTTTAAAAACAGGTTTATTGAAATATAGTTCACATACCATAAAATTTACCCTTTTAAAGTGTATAATCTAGTGGTTTTTAATAGGTTCATCAAGCTGTACAGCCATCACATGATCTAATTTTAGACCATTTTGTCACCCCAGAAACCCCTCAACTATCTGCAGTCACTTCCTGTTCCCCTTTGTCCCTTACTAGTAATCTACTTTGTGTCTTCATGGATTTGCCTATTCTAGATGATCTTTCATATAAAATGTGGCCTCTGTGGTGTTTTTGCTTAGCATGCTTTCAAGGGTCATTCATGTTGTAGTATCAGTACCTCACTCCTTTTAATGGTCAAATACTATTCCACTGTATGGCTATACAACATTATGTTCATCCATTCATCAACTATGAACACTGGGTTGTTTCCACTTTTATGAATAATGCTGGTATAAACACCTGTAGATGTTTTTGTGTAGATAAAATATTTTTTTAACTCTTTTCGGCATACACTTACAGTGGAATTCCTGGGTGATAGGCTAACCCTGTGGCTAATATTTTGAAGAATGGCCAAACTGTTTTCCAAAGTGGCAGCATCATTTTACAATCGCACCAAAACCTTATGAGGGTTCAAATATCCCCACGTCCTTACCACTACTTTGTAGTGTTACAGGTGTCTGTCTCTTTGACTGTAGCCATCCTAGTTTGTGTGAAGTAGTATTTCAATGTGGTTCTGATTTGCATTTCCCTAGTATCTAATAATGCTTTGTATTTTTTTTTCATGTGCTTACTGGATTTTTATATCTTCTTTGGAGGAAGAAATGTCTACTCATATCCTTTGCCTACTTTTAATTGGGGTTGTCTTTTTATTGTTGAATTATAAGTTATTTATGAGCTTTGCATATAAGGTTCTTCTCAAATATCTGATTTGCAAATATTTTCTCCCATTACATAGCTTCTGTTTTCAATTCTTGTGTCCTTTGAAACACAAAAGTTTTAAGTTTGAGGAAGTCCAATTTGTTTTTATTATGTCTCTTGTGCTTTTGGTGCCATATCTAAGAAACTACTGTGTCATTTATGGTAATAATTTACTCCTATGTTTAAAGAGTTTTATAGTTACAGCTCTTACATTTAGGCCTGTAATCTATTTTAAGTAACATTTCTGTCTATGGTTTGAGGTAGAGTCCAATTTTATTTTTTTCCATGTGGATATACAATTGTCTCAGTATCATGTGTTCAGGAGTATCCTTCCCCATTAAATTGTCTCAGCACTCTGTTGAAAATCAATTGACTGAAAGTAAAGAATTATTTTTTGACTCTGAATTCTGTTCTACTGCCACATATATGTCTGGGTTCCTTGCATTTCCATGTTGAGTCCTAAGATCAACTTGTCAATTGCTGCAAAAAAGGTGGCTGACATTTTCATTAATTAAATCTGCATATTTGGAGAATACTGCCATCTCAATAATATTAAGTCTTTCAACTCATGAACATGAGATACTTTTCAATTTATTTAGGTCTTCTTTAATTTCTTTCAGTGATGTTTTGTACATCATTTGGTGTTTTTGTTGTAAAATTCTTGCACTTTTCTTAAACTTATTCCTTAGTATTTTATTTCTTTTTTATGCTGTTTTAAGTGAATCTTAAAATTTTGATTTTGGATGTTCGCAGTTAGTGTATAAAAATACAATTAATTTCTTTATATCAATCTTGTATCCTGCAACCTTGCTGAACTGTTTATTAGTTCTAATAGTTTTTCATGTGGATTTCTTAAGATTTTCTATATACAAGACTATTTCATATGTGAAAAGAAACTTATTTCTTCCTTTCCAATATGGGAGCTTTTTATTTCTTTTTCTTGCCTAATTGCTCTGGCTAGAACCTCCAGTACAGTGTTGAATAAGTGTGAGAGCTGACATCCTTCACTTATTCCTGATCTTAAAGGAAAATATTCAGACTTTCACTATTAAATATGTTAGCTATGTTTTTCTTTTTTTAAAATTATGTTTTTTTGTAGACGTACTTACCCCATTGAAGAAATTCTTTTATTCCTAGTTTGTAAAATGTTTTTATCATGAAAGTGTGTTGTTTTTTGTCAAATATTTTTCTTCTTCAGTTGAGATAATTACAAGTCTTTTATTTCATTAATATAGTGTATTACGCTAATTGATTTTCATGTTAAACCAACTTTTATTCTTAGAATAAATCCTACTGGATCGTGGTATTTAATGCTTTTGTTGCCAGACTGGGTTGCTAGTATTTTGTTGAGCATTTTTGAGTCTATATTTGAATTTTCCATTTTTTAAGTTGGTCTCAGTAGTTCGTGTCTTTCTAGCAATTTGTTCATTTCATCTAGGTTATCTAATCTTTTGCCATATAATTGTTCATAGTGTTCCCCAATAATACTTTTATTTCTGTAAGATTGGTAGTGATGGCTCCTCTTTATTATATTCACCTTTAAATATTACTTTCGTCTAAATTCTGAGAAAGTATCTTAACTTATAAAAAACTGACTGGTTTGGCATCCTTCAATACTCAATAAGCTATTCAGTCTTAATTAACTATATTTTAAAGTATAGCATTACTTTTTCTATACACTTAGGTTGTTTGGCTTTTACATTAATCTTACTGTCCTAGTACAATATTCTGTGCAACTCTTCTAAGTTTCTCACAATTAGACGATACCCTTCTTGGTGTCCTGAACATTATTTTAGGGGTTGAAGGGGAGTTAAAATGAGAGCTTCAAATCCTTATTTGAGTAAAAAAAGTTATAGTTAACTTACAACATAAATTATAATAAAATAAAACCTAACATTTGAAAAAATAACATTTAATGAGCATTTCCTACATGCCACGTACTGTGCAATGCACTCTATGTAAAATCTCATTATATCAACATAAACAACCTTTGAGTAAAGTTATATATCACAAAACTAAGGTTTAGACAGATTAAGTAACATACTGAATATCATATAGCTAATGACTATGGAACAAAAATTTGAACCCAGTTTTTTCTGACTGTAGAGCTGACATTCTTAACCAGTGGTTGACAAACTTTTTTAAAAGGGCCAGATAGGAAATATTTTAGTCTTGTGGGTCACGTCTTCATTGCAATGACTCAACTCTGCTGTTGTACCAAGAAAGTAGCCTTAACAAGATGTAAATGAATGGGCATGGCTGTGTTCCAATAAAACTTTATTTGTAAAACAAGGTACTGTGATTGCAGGCCCTAGCTTGCCATCCCCTGCAATTAAGCAACATACCAGCTGCCCTAATTCTTCCTCAAAGCCTTTCCTGATTACCACATAGATCAATTTCTTCTCCTTCTGGCTTTCTACCATAGTAACTGTTGTAATATCATATCCTTAAGTCATATATCCTTGTTGTAATGTAAATGTGTCTTCCAATGCCTTCTTTTAGTAACTACATTGACAAAAGATTATGCCAAACAGTAATTTGTTTTATCCCCCTATAGCATCCAAACTAACACTAGAGATTGTCTGTAGAAAAGTAGAAATTTACACGTGACTGTAATCTGGAAAGTTTTATCCCAATAAAGCCATTCACCTAGGGTAACATGATAGAAATGTAAAAATCAGGCAGTAAAAATGTTGATACAGAAATGTAAAGACAACTACAATTTTGCCAAGGTTCTACAGTCAATATGAGAGTAGATTATGAGAGTTTTATAGGCAGAGAAAAAAATTAATGTACTTATTTACATTTTCTCAATTTCAATTTTCTTCTTACACTTTCCTACCTCAAGGAATCATAATTCTCCAAAACCGTGAGTATCAAAGTGTCACTGTATGAAAGAGACATAATTTAGGAAATAATCACTCCATAGATGTTCATATTTTTCACATCTTTGAAATGGATAATAACATCATTTTCTAGGGTAACAAAATTTTAGAGTAGGCTCTCCTCTAGGGAATAATGACTTATTTTGCTTTTTCAGGCAGCTAAGAAAATCTTCATAAAAGAAATCCTAATACTCAATTTTTCTTTTATTTGCATTATACCTATATCTTTTAATGCAGTCTATATGGAGAGATTGCTGAATACTTTTAGATTTAAAGCAGATTTATTATAGAACTATCAAGTTTTACAAAAAGTGTTTGTAATGCAAAGTATAGGAAAAATATTAGATGCAATAGTAGCTAGATGTCCTTTTAACTGGAGAGACCATCAGTTTCTGAGGAATGCCTTTGCTCAGGGACTTAAAATTTGGAAATCACTGAAGTGAACACTTGGTGTGGGAAGGTGAGAGTTGCTAAACTACTACACACACACACACACACATACACACACACAAAATTGATAAGAATGAGAAGAAATAAAATTTAAAATAAACATGGTTTTAGTCATCAGACTATGGCTGAAACTACTGACAGTTACCCAAAAGTTATTCTCAAACCTTTGTTCCCCTGCTCCATCTCCCACAGAAGCCAGAAGTCTTTGATATCTCAACTTCCATTAAAGCTAGGACAGCCATATGACATGAGACAGTTAGTGCACAGTGGACATTTGCTGGGGATCTTTGGGAAAGCTTTTATTTCCTGATTAAAAGAGAAAGACTCAACAGGAACAACTGTTCCTCATCCTTCCTTCTTTGAGAGAGTGTGATATCTGGATCAATAGAGGCATCTGTCTTACAGCAAGCACAAGAGAAATCACAAAGACAAAACCCTGACAACATCGAGCCTGTAAACAAAAAGCAAACAACGACTCTCCTCAGACTTCTTGTTCTGGAAAAATAAATCCCTATTGTTTTATCTCATTGCGCATAAAACTTGCAGCTGAACGCGTTTCTAGTTGATCGGTACTTTACAATTATTTTTTAAATTGTCAATCACTTTTGGGGCACGCAATGTGAGGAAAAATTTGCTTTTAAGATAATCCTGGATAAGATTTCTTTCTCTCCCTTTCAAAATGTTCAATTTTATATTACTAATTATTAATTAAATCTGCTATTATATTAACAAATAGCTATTATTTACACCTTTAAAGTTATTAGCATTTTTCATTTTTATTCCTTATTTATTTATTAAATTTTAAGACTTTTTCTTCTTATCTAGATAACTAGTTATTTGCATTTTTAAAAGAATATTTCAGAAACTTTGAAATACAAAAACTTTGTTGCCTTAGATTTAGTTAATATACCTTGTGCTCAAAATCTCATAATTTTTTAAAAAGTTTCCTAATTTACCAAAGCCAAAAATTATTCTATTTTTATATAGCTATGACATTATTGGTATTATATAATTTCATCTGGTATTGTATGTCAAAGGACATAAGATGTAAGATACTATTTAACCTGCCACAGACATCGAATAAGGGATTTAACATCTGTAAGCAATTTAGGAGACTAGGTACAGGTTTCTTAACTGGAAGGATGAATATATCTCAAAAACACTAATTGCTTCAATGATTCTAAATTGCTTCGTGAAGTACACAACAATTAAATGCTCCAATAACTGATTTAATTAAAGTAAAGGCAAAAATTATACATCACAATATGGTATCTTTAGCATACTACTAACAGGTATAAAAACAATAAAATTAGCTCTTCAAGTTAGATCTCGTTAAATGACCTCAAAGCAACAACATTTAGTTTATCAAGAAAATGACAGAAGCAATCCAATGTGGGTAAAATATCAGAAATGTTTCAGTGGCCTCTTGGGGGTCTGTTCAAGAAAAGCAAAGATGCTAGGAGTGGACTACAAGTTGATAGGTACTCACTGAATTGCCTGGCTGTGCTATAGAAAGCACTGTGACATTTGAGCTACTCTTACTGGGAACGCTGGTGTGAGATACACCTGGGAAAAACAATATAGTTTGACAAAATAAGGTTATTAAATGAAAAACATTTCATCTGTTTTCCTTCCCACATTAAGTAAGAGCTGCGAGGAGCTCCGAAGTCTCCCTTCCTAGGCAGAATCAGAAGGGGGCCTCCAAGCAGTGGCTGAAACTGAAGGCACCCTGTAAGTTTTCGCCACCAAGCTATATACAGAAGGCCGACACTGAGCACTGACAATGCCACGTCTCAAAACTCATTCGTTTCCAATGATGGCTCAGATATGACAAATACCTATATAATTCAGGTACAATATAAGCTTTACTAAGGCCTCCCAATGCAACCTTTTCACTGAAAATAGAACATTTATGACCAGTTAAACTTTAGTTAAGATGAGGCCTCATACTACATTCATCTATTTATTTTTCTCTATTTGTTAAGAAAAAAAGTAATGGAAATCATGTGTAGTGGAGGGGAGGTATTACATAAAATACCTTTATGTAAGGAAAAGCACATCTTTAAATCAGCAGAGTTCTAGAGGCAAGGAGAGAAAAGGACCACACAAACCCCAAACAGCATCTAATGAATAAATTGATGTCTGAAGCATGCGCCCATGCGTGCAAACACACACACACACAAGGTTGCAGTTAATAACAAAATTTGTTCTACTCATTTAGAAATCCAACAAAAGATAGCAATATTTATATTTAGCTGTAATATAAGCAACCATGGTTGGCAGAGGGCTGAATTTAGGACTAACACAGACATCTAAGAAAAATTTATTTTACTAGTTGTATTTGTTTGCAAAATGATGTTTCATTATAGATTGCCAAATAGTTATCCAAATTGTTACTACTTACCAAGTATGAACTATGTAAAAGAATTCTCAAAATGAATACAAAGGTCAATGAAACTCGGTGTTAGCGCTAAAGATACTAAGTATCTGGTGAGAAAGATGGTATGAACTAAGTTTACTCTACACAAGGCACAGTGCTAATCATTAAGAATAATATCAGCAGGGTATGGTGGTTCACACCTGTAATCCCAATTCTTTGGGAGACCAAGGTAAGAGAATTGTTTGAGGTCAGGAGTTTGAGACCAACCTGGGCAACACAGTGAGACCCTCATCTCTATAAAAAGTTAAAATTAGCTGAGCATGGTAGTTCTTGCCTATAGTTCTAGCTACTGGAGAGTCTGAGGTGTGAGGAGAGCTTGAGCCCAGGAGTTCAAGGTTACAGTGAACTAAGACCAGGACACTGCATTCCAGCCTGGGCGACAGAGTCAGACCGTGTCTCAAAAAAAAAAAAAAAAAAAAAGGCAAAAAAAAAAAAAAAAAAAAAGGCAGGTTAATTATCAGTTCCAAGCAAGCCAATTTATATCCATCAACATGAAGGTAAAAGTAAACAGAAGGTAGTTAAATATTTGCTATA
>NW_012106042.1:1307756-1336492 GCF_000951045.1 Mandrillus leucophaeus | reverse complement strand
AGTGAGACCCTCATCTCTATAAAAAGTTAAAATTAGCTGAGCATGGTAGTTCTTGCCTATAGTTCTAGCTACTGGAGAGTCTGAGGTGTGAGGAGAGCTTGAGCCCAGGAGTTCGAGGTTGCAGTGAGCTGAGACCAGGACACTGCACTCCAGCCTGGGCGACAGAGCAAGACCGTGTCTAAAAAAAAAAAAAAAAAAGAAGGCAAAAAAAAAAAAAAGAAAAAGGCAGGTTAATTATCAGTTCCAAGCAAGCCAATTTATATCCATCAACATGAAGGTAAAAGTAAACAGAAGGTAGTTAAATATTTGCTATAATTAATTTTACTACTAAAAAACTATCTACAATTAACGAGAATTATATAGGTCTTAAAATTTAGGAAAAATTACATTAGATTCTTAATTCTAACACCAATCAGATTAATTTGTTTCGAGAAGGTCAAATGCAAAAAACAATGACCAACTCTACATATGCTTAAACAAAATCAGTCTACTTCTTTCTTTTTTTGGAAGAAATAATTAGAAAAACAGAAGAGCAAATTAAGTTTTTATAGAATGAAATATGGTTTCTACAGATAAGCTTCAACAAAGGTATAACTCCAGGGCCTTGAGGTTAAATGGTGGTGTGCCCTGGATTTTCCTGTCTGTGAAATTCAGACCTTAAGTGCCACCAGTTGGAGATTCCTTTACCCTTGCCTATATATCCTATTTCTGAGATGAATTTAGAAATGCTGGCGCCTAAATTTGTAACGTATTTGCAGCCCACACAGTGTGAATCCAATTGTCCTCAATCAACACTTTCGCAAAGGCAAACTAGCATAAAGACATTCTCAGAAGGACTGATGTATAAGCAATCATTCTGTGAGGTCAGCTGACTCTATCAATCAAAGGGCAAATTGTCTTAATGTGAGCATTATAGAAGTATTGTCCAATGTCCAATGATTCTAATTCAGTAATTGGTTACTCAGTTTCTTTACGCTGAATATGACATAAGGTGCTCAGGACTAAAAGGAGATAGAAAAGAAGTACATGGTCTCTTAAGAGTTAATAATGTAGTTACTTAAAACACACTTTCCAAATTTTAAAGACTAAATTCTTAGAAGATTAAAAAAAAAAAAGAAACAACAAAAAAACTCTCCCTTATTTGTGTATGTTAATTCTGATCCCAAAAGCAGTGTTTAACCTTTGGAATTTGCTTAATTAAATAAATGGTACCTTGCTCATCTTAGTGTCTGGTTCAAGTACCTTTATTATTTTAAAGGGGCAAAACATCATTTTAGGTATTTACTTCTTGATATTTTGTCCAAATAATGTTTCACTTAGAAGTGAGTGTATACAGGGAGGATTTTTATGCTTTCATAACCCATGAATATTCAAAATCTAATGAATACCAGTTTGATTCCAGTTAAAATGGCCATTGACTGGAATCAGACTGGTATTAATTAGATTTTGAATATTCATGGGTTATAAAAGCATAAAAAAGGAAGGTTAATCATCCAAAATGTATTCCAGTAAAAACTGCCATTTTAACTGGAATCAGACTGGTATTCATTAGATTGTGAATATTCAATTTTACTTAGAAAAGTAATGTATTCCAGTATGAATACAGGCCTGTACAAATTAATGAATGACTGGGGGAGAAAAGGCCATGGAATCATGGATTATGGGAACTTAACAAAAAATATAAATTTTTTTTCTCTTTTGCTAAAGGTGTGTTTCTCAAGTGTTTTCTTTATATCTATTCCCCTGTCTCCTTCTTTACCAAAACCATTTGATCTTGGACCTTTAAGTCTTGCCCTTTTGTGCTGCATGCATCAGTGAATCCTCCTGTTAAAGAGAAATCCATACTAACTTATTTTTACTCAAAAGGCTTAGAATCAGAATTCTAAAGAAAGGACCAAAGGATATGGTAATTGGAAATTAACCAAGGTTTTTGGCTAAAGAACAATCATCCCCTGAGCAATTTCCATTCAAGAAAGACATTCTGCACTCTGTTGCTTTTCCTTTCTCATCATATATATTCACTGATAGCCAAATACCAATAGTAAAATTACAGAGCAGAATAAGTAATATGCTTATAACATAGGTAGCATTTTACACAGTATTATAAACTGCCATAAAACGAACGTTTTCAACACCAATCAAGAAAAATCTTCAGATTACCTGAGATTGAATGTGAATATTAACTAACATGAATCAAGAGTTCAAAGTAAAAAATAAATGCCATATACCGCCAATGATATTCTCTCATGTAAAAATATGGTCTTTTTTCAAATAATATTGAAACCCAATCTCTTTTACTGACACAGTAAAAAGGATCCAAATCTTGGAAATAGGTGAAAAAAATCAGTACTTTAATACCACAAACTCATTCATTCCTAATGAGATTCTAGCCTTTACCATGCCTCAGAGCAGAAGACCTATCAAAAGCTGAGATTCAAAGTACATCTTAATTTCAACTGTTTAGATATTTATCTTCTATCCATTTGCTTGCTTATTAACTGTTTCCCAATAAAACTCTTTCAAACAGATATTTTAATAAAGGCTCGGAAAGAATTTCATTGCTAGTATTATAATTATCACATGGGGGAAATAACCCAGAGACAGCAATTATTCAGTTTTACAAAACGAATTAGTAGTAGAGTCTGAGAAAGGATCTAAGACTGATTCAAGACAATTCACTTAATCACAAATAACAAGGGCAAACAATCTTTTCCAGGTGTCACCCTAATACCCACTTTTTTTTTAACCCCAACATCATTTTCACAGGGCCATATCAGCTATGTGAATTAATAGATTCTCCAGTGCTGTAGCAAAGATAAAATCTGATCCTTACAGTGGTTAAGTTTAGCAGCTACTGTTGCTTTTTCTTTCTTCTAAGCTCTTCGCTGTTTTTGATACTTAGCTGATCTGCTTAGGGATAATCAAAAAGCAGCTGTTTTTCTAAGAGCTATCTGTCTATATATTTCTATGGTATGTGAGAGTGTGGGAGGGAAGAGTATATACACTGATAAGTCACTTAGGCTTACCGGTAGTAGCACGCAGTAGGACTGAACTTTAAGCTGGGAAGAGAATTCATTTGAGCCATTTCTTTTCAAAGAGAAATCTGGGATGCATTACAAAAATAAAATTTAAAATCCCGAGAACTCAGGAGAGCACAGAAATACGAGAAAACAAGGCAATTACTCCATTTTATTGACCCTGGTTATTAAAAAAACATAGATTAAAGTATTGAGACAGACTCTGAAATATACAACTGTCACAATGAAAGCATTTCAGAGCAAAATTTGCTGCAATATGCTACTATGATTAAAAGCCATGTAATCTGGGAACCTCTGTAACAAAATGAAAATGAACTAGGAAAATAGCTTCTTACTACTTCTCTAAAAATAAAAGGCTGTAATTTTGTCATAATTACACAAAGGTAGGTGAGACTTTCATCTTTACCCAGCATTACAACATATTTCCATCCATAGGTATTACAATTACGTTGCTTTGAATACACATATGGTTTAATACCGAGAATAAACTATTATTTTGTGACACTACATGTGTTTTAAATCTGAACCCACCATCATAACACATATTAAGGATAGTCCTTCAGCACATACTTTCTACCCAGAGAAAAGATTCCCACACAGCTTTCCATGTACTCTTGATTTTAAAATGTACACATATTATCGGACACAAATGAGAGAATAAGGAGCAGCAGTGAGGTACACCATATGTTCCCATTGTAGGCTGAATCCAGGTCTTTGTTCCAATATTCCAGAGCCACTGGAAAGAAAGCTAACTATCCATTCATTAAAATTCATTTTTACATTATTGCTGGCAAAAGTTATACTTTTGATAGATTAAGTCAGAGCCCATCCTATCCTGACTATTCCTGCCTGCATTTGCTTCTTTAATACGGATTTCTTGCAATTCTATGAAACTGCAGAATAACCACCCTGGATAACAGGTCGGTAGCAGAACAATCTGATAAACCAACATAAAGGTAGACACTGAAGAAGAACGCAAAGTTATCTTCCTAGTGAAATAGTTCAGAAGTCATTCTATATCAATAGCAAAATTTTTGCTTTTTATACGCTACGCACCTATAACATCCACCAGATAACATCCACCTCGTCCTCAATTAGCAGGGTTTTTCTCAATCTTGAGATTCCCCCAGAACAGTTTTACTGGTGTAACTCAAACCAAAAACACTAACCACGCCCTTTATACCCAGAGTCAAGCTTCTTTTTGCTTTTTTGCCCCTATAGTCCAAAAATGTAAATCTTTCACCCGAGAGGGTTTACACCGGTTTCCTAACCCAAGGCGGACTCTTTTAGCTGTATCTTGATGTAATTCCTATTGGAACACGTTTTCTCCAGGGCAGTGCAGACGCCCCGAAGAAGGACCCACGCTTACCTCCCACACACCTGCAACCCCTGACGGGATGCTGGAGCTGGTGCTCGGAGGACTGTGCTCCGCTCCGCTCTCGTTCCTGCTTTCGTCTCTCCCGGGAAACTACAGTCCAGACTGCGCCTCTGGCTTCTACAGGGACCCAAGCTCCGCCTCTCCCTCCTCTAGTTGGCGAATTTGGCAGCTGTTGCTCCTCCCCCTGCTGTTTCTGCAGCTGCCCGGGCCGGAGGCAGCGGAAAGCAGCTGCCCGTGTACCTTCCCGCTCCCCGCACTTCTGCAGCTGCTCTGCCACTTCCCCTCCCTTGGGGGTCCCTCTCCCCTCCTCTGTGGCTCACACCTGGAGCGGTATCCTGCCCCACCCAGGCGTCTCTGCTGGGAGCCCCGGCTCAGCCTATACCTCCCCGACCCGTGGGTCTGGTTGCCCGATGTGCCCGGGGCTTAGCTGCTCCTCCGCCCTGTGCAAGTCCCCACACCAAGCCCTCCCTTCACCCGGGTGATTTCCCCGAGGCTTCCTCTCCACCCGTACGGCATACTCAGCCCGACAACCCCACGATCCCCACCACGGGCCCCTCACCCCCTTCCTTCCTCTGCTCTGTCAGCCCGCCCCCTCAATGGGTGAGGCGCCTGCGGGGCCTACCCGGCACCCTGATTGGCGCAGGTGAGGGCTTGCCCCGCCCTTCCTCTCCCTTCCGTGCACCATCTCTCTTCATCTCACCTCCTCCCGCAAAGGCAGGGAACTCTCCTAGTATTGGCTAGAAGTGTCCCCACCCATCGCCTCAGGATCTCCCGCACGGCCTGCCGGGAAGTGTAGTCTTCCGAGTGCAGGAATTCCGGACAACGTTGGCGAGCGGGACTACGAGTCCCCATAGGCCTCTGCGCGACTCCGGCTGGGCAGGATTCCGGACAACGCCTGGTTCCTCTCGGGTCCTTCCGGCGTCGCCGGAGTGAATTGATCCGGGAGTTGAAGAGGGCTGCAAAGGTGGGAAGTGAAGTCAGTGCCTCAGTTACTGGTAAGGTGTAGCTGTTCTGTCCCAGTCCCCGTAGCTCTGCACCGAGCAGAAGAGGTCTAGGGTCACGCAGGGGCCATGGCTGAGGCACTCGGGCTTGATTCTGGCAGGCGGAGCGGACAGGGCTGAGAGCGGGGCCCTACGGGCGTAAGCGAGGTTACCCTACGCGAGTGGCGTAAAGCGGGTTTGTAAATGCCGCCTGCCGGCTTGGGCCCGAACGCCTCCAGGAAGTCTCCTCTAGGTGGGGGCGGGAGGGGAAGGGCGAGGTTGGCCCCTGGTGCCCCGGGAGAGGGGAGAGGGCGGATGTGCCTGGGGTGGGGTCCTTTGAAGGTGTGGCTTCGCACGGAGAGGTGAGGCTGCTCTTTTCCCCCTGCTTTGTAAATAAGAGAAAGGGAGGAGGAAGGAAAGGGTGCTGGGCAGTCTGCTCTCGGGGGTGACTCGGGTTATGCCCTTTGAGGGAAGGGGAGCACTGGAAGAAGGAAGAGACAAATGTTGAGGTCTACGGATTCAGTTCCAGTTTAATGATGTGGCCCTCTAAGGAGGTAATTTTGCCTTAAACAGAAAGGCTTGACCCTCGTAGGTGTCATACCTAAGTATGTTTTTACTCCTTTACTGCTTTCAGAGCGCTTTCATTTTGGGATGCTGATGAGGAAACCGAGGGATTATATGACGTGCCCAAGGTCACACACGTAGGGACAGACTTTCTGAATCTAGTCCTGTTCGAGTCCAGCTTCTGGAGTAGGGACGTTGGTTGTGCTTTTTGAAAAGAGTGGAGGAAGTTGCAAAGTAAATGTATTTTATGTAGTACATCTAAGAAGCCATTGTGAGATGAAAAGTTGTTTCTTGAACTGGAGTGAAATTCCTCAATAAAGGAAAGAACCTTTTGGGAAAAAAAGGGTCAGTTTTAACTTTTACAGATTTCCCCCTCTTTTTTAGGGATGTATTAAATGATAGACTCTACTCTCACAGTTCATTTTTAAGGGTAGGTAATAGGATGGGAGAACAACAGTTAATATCCATCCTTAGAAGAACATTCTTTTCTTTTTCTACTTTAGGACTGTTTTTACTCTCATTTTGTAAAACTGATACTAGTTGGATTGGAATTCTTTCACAAAACTTTAAACTTTTTTCAAATAATGTTAGGAGAGTTTAGTGTGCCCATTACTAGAAAAGAAAGTACTTTGCATTTCTTGGAGGTAACATCGTCTTTTTTGTTTGAGATTTTACTTCTCCCCCATTTTCTTGACTTTAGGCTGTATTTGTGTGTGTGTCTGCAAATAATAGAATTAGGCTGTTACATATTTTTATTTTTCTTAGCATCATCTGTGACTTTCAATTCATTCTTCCTTTACATTAAAGAATGAAAAAACAGTACACTTACATTTTATCTCTTGCAGAAAATAGTGCCCTTATGCAAATGTTATCCTCTATTATGACCAGTTATAGCTCATGACTATTATTATTGGATAGGTTTTTAATAGAATTGTAAGAGTATGTTCATTGATGCCAGAATTTCTTTGTGATAACTTTATATCCATAAAGGTTAGCGTGTAATAAATCATGGCTTACTCTTAACATGTAATAAATCATAGCTTACTGTATTATGTATAAGTTGATCATCAGACTATGCTGAATTTTGAATGTACTCTGCAGTTACTATATTATCAACAATATAGTAACTTTTTAATGCAAAAATTTTTTTTTGGAATAGAGGTATTCTCTTACCTGATGGTTGAAATTAAGATGGTCTGGAAATTAATACGATTTTTAAAATAGAAAAAGTATGGTACTATAGAATGAAGTAAAATCAGGAATAATGTACCATGAGTAATGTAGTACACAGACAAGGAAGACCCAGTTAAACAAATGGAAAATTATGTGAGGATAACTGACTTTGTGCTGGATTAAGAAGGGTGCGGTGGTGTAAATAGACCACAAACTGAACATGAGTCAGTGATGGTAAAGGAAGAATATTAATGTATTTTCTAGATGACAATGTAAGTATTTGCCTTTTGTTGAAGGAGGTATGAAATAAATTCTAACCTTTGGCACATAACTTTGTCATTATGGAAAGAGGTTTTGAACTATGAGGAAATTTTGGAAATAATGTAATGCATTTGTTCAGTGTATTTTAGATTTTGTTCTTGGTTCATTTCTGCCACTACTCTATGTCTGAGGCCAACTATAGTTTTGATATTTCTTCTATTGGGATGGTGGATTAATGTTTGCATTGTTTTTAATCATCTTTCAATCACATGCTGCAGTATTGTTGTCACTTTAGATCTCTGCACGTTGGATAGTTAAGAGTTCACGGAGTTATGTGTACACATGTAGTTTGCGGCTCACCAGTGTCTTCATTTCTTCTCATGCTGGGCTTTGCAGGAGCCTTATATCAGCTTTTGGACGTAATTTCTTATAGGACTTGGGATGTCTTCCATATGTTATACATCTGTCTCTTTCTCTTAAGGTTGTAAGGTCTGTGAGAATAGGGGCTGTTATTGTAGTCTCAGTAGGTAAGGTAATATTTACGAAGAGAATGAAGAAGCTCAGGTTGGTTAAGTGACTTGTAACTGGTGGGAGTAAGATAAAAATCGAGATCTTCTGACTACAGATCTTTAATATTGTGGAGTAAAGACTTAGTTCCCTTAGATTTACATGAGAAAAAGACAATGTGACTTAAATATTCAAATACTATTACTTTCTTACTCTGTTTAACACTAAAAATTTATCTCTTCTCCTATCCAACTCTCCGTCCTTATCCCCAGCCTTTCTCATTTACCATGCCTTTTGGTTACTACATACATAAGCTCCTTCCTGACTTGGTGGCCATTGCATATTCCATCTCACTCCTTGGCCTACCTAAATGTGGCTACCTGATAGTCAGTTTTCATATCTCAATTTAAATATTCTTTCTCGGGGGAGCCTTGCCCTCCTTCTCAAAACCAGAATATGTTCCCGCCATGTATTCACCATACTCTGTACTCCTTTGTGGCATTATGATAATAGAAACTTAGTTATTTCTGTATTTATTTGACAAATATTGTCTCCTCACTGGACTATGAGCTTCCTGAGCAGGGCCCTCTCATTCGTCATGTGTTACCCTACCCCACTACTTGCGTAGTACCTGGCACAATATAAGAGTTCAGTAAATATTTGCTGAATGAATGAAGGAGTGTATTCATGCACAATGCTTCCGGCACTTCTCTGGGGACAGAAATAGAGAAATGAATAAAGCAGATATGCTTTCTGGATTGAAGTATATAAGAACTTTCAAATGAGCCATAATGCTTAGGCAATTTAGGTTATATGCAAAGGAGTCATTGACAGAATTTTAATATAAATTGTAGAAAAATGTTTGTTCTTTTTGGAGGTCTCTGAAATCAGGTTTAATTTTCTAGATGGAAATGACAAAGGAATCACTTTCATTTACAGCAAAATTGCTGTGTAACACAGCATTTTAGAGATCACTGTCCTGCTTTTTGCAAGCGATGTTCATTATGACAAAATACAGACATGGAAGAAACTTCTAATGAACTCTTCTTCCCTAATGTTACCTCATTTTGCCCTAAAAACCTTTATTTCCTCTAGGTAGTAGTATTAACGCTGTTTTATAGCTGAAGACATCAAGAAAATAAGTAAATTTACTTATTAAACTAAAAAAAGTTTAAATTGCTAGAGTTTCCAAAATGTAGGTACTGGAACCATGGTTAGAATCCAGATCTGTCTCCATATTCTAAAATCCATAATTCTTCCTTTTTCTTTGCTTTTTTGTTTTGTTTCTTGCTTTTTAACTTTGCTATCTTCCTATGAATTATACCTTTAATATCACTTAATTTAGACAAGGTGGCTTTGTAAAATTGAGTAGTTTTTGTTTCAAAGGAACTTATATTTTGGGATTCCTAAAAATTTTTGTAATACTTAAGTGAATCTTATTTGCTTTAAACCTGGAGACTTAAGCATAAAAAGATCAGTTTTTAAAACATGCAAACTGAATTTTAGTGATAAATCGTGTTAGGTTTTGGTCTTGAAAACAAATTCCGCAGTCATTTGTTGTACCACAGTATGGCATAGAGTAAGGTCAATAGTCCTGAGTTATTGTAGCCTTATATGCCTTCATGGATTTACCAGTTTACTTTTCCACAAGATATTGTCGAAAAGAGATTGCTGATATTTGGCTTTAAAATTTAGTAATACTATCCATTTTATTATTAAAAACAAGTCGTTGCTAAATCCGAAACTTTTTAGAAAGTCAGTGTTGATGTTACTTGAATCGTGGATGAAATATTCATATTTACCTAGCATAACCAGTATGTGGAGGATGAAGCTGAAGTACTGCTTTTTATATGTTGTTGGACAATTAAGGTCATTATCGTAGGGGTTACTAAGAATTTTAAGCCACTTACACGATAAATAATTTTTTCCCATAATATAAACTATAAAAGTGGTTTAGAAGTTAAATGTCATTGTTATTTATGTTACTGCATTTGAAATATTTTAGTAAGCTGCGGTGTTAGAGGGTTATGCTTTAGGGACACACACACACAAACCCAATGCAAAAATTAAAGCACATTTATTATAGCAATTAGAAATAATTCATGTGCTGAAAGATAAACATTGTGGTTTGATGGTTCATTTTTGTCTGTATGAAGATGGAAATTTCAATTTTGTCATTTAAGCTACAAAATTTAAATGTGTCTTAAATGTATTATATTACATTTATTTTTCAAGCTCACCCTTACGTTTTTGGCTATGTATAACCATTTTTAAAATCACCCAGAGGTGATTTTACACTATTCAGTTTCATTCTTATACAGTTGACAGAATCAAGGTTGCCTATAGGGTTAAAAGAAAAAGAAAAGAATTTTATTAACAAGCTTATTGACTATTGGGTAACAGCAGTGGAACATGTTAAGTGGTAGTCACTAACATAGTCAGGCCAGTCCCTTGGGAATAAGTTTAGCAGAGGTTAGTCTAATGACTTTTTGATTCATTTACTTATTGAATGCATATTACCTGTGAAATTGCCTTAAACCTTCTTTGGAATGAGCTGGAACCTAGTATAATAGCTAGCTTTTATTGAGTAGTAAGTAACTGTCAGGTCTCATGCTAAGCATTTTGCAGGATCTCTTATAATCCTTACAACAACCCTTGGAGGTAGAGGCACTATTACCTCCAATTTTTAAATGAGGAAGTTAAAGTACAGAGAGGTTAAGGAACTTGCCTAAGGTTGCAGGAAAAATTGCTTGGAATTCGGATTTGAATCCAGGCTGGCTGACTCAAGAGACCATGTTTTTCATCATTAAAGTAAAAATGATGTTAGTGATTGAACTGCGTTGGAGAGAAATTAGCATTAAGAGTTGTAGTTACAGAGAAGTTATGTCTTAAATGCTAAGGTCAGCGTGGCAGGCAGAAATTACTTAATATTCAAACTTTTGAAAAACCTATTAGGAAGTACACGTTGTAGCACACAACTTCAACACAGCCAGTTTTTTTCTAGCATTGGAGTAGATTTCTTTTGAGTACCAGGTGAAGTGTTTGACTTGTTATTCAGAGACCATATTGAAAAAAGAAATACATATATTATAGTACAAGAGTCACAATCAGTGTGGCAAGCTGCTCTTTGTGAGAGCTCACTGTGGCTCTCAGTCTGGTGGGGGGAGAGGCAGATCCATGTTTCTTATCTCTCTCATTCTGGGACTTTTGCATATGGAATGGAATTACCATATACTCCAGTAGTTATTTTTAATAAAGTTATTTTTTGTTTGTTTTCTTCAAACAAATGTTCACCATGTCTGTTGAACTTGCATAGGGTAGGAGTATCGTGTGAAGCGGGTATGCTCCCTGGAGTGTTAATGCCAAGTGGCAGTGTAACATGTCACTGTGTTTCTTTACTGTCTGTCTTCCCTGCAAAACTCCATACCCTCAAGGGTTTGTGCTATTCAGCTTTTCATCACCGTATCTCCAACTAACACTGTTGCTGACTTAGACTGACTATGCAGAATAGTGTGTTGGATACTAGGAAATAGAGAAATGGATACAATTTCTCTTTAGGGAGTTTATACTTTAGTAGATACAAGGGGAAAGGGTTGAAAGACCATTGTATGGACATTTAGTCTTTCTAATATAGTAAGTACTTCCATGTGCATCAGTTCATTTTATAATTTTAGATTACAGCTGATAGAAAAATAAATGATAGTGTGTCTAACTGCCATCTGGTCCCTGGCACTGAAATGGGTCTCCCTGTCTTATTCAGTCATTCTCTCTTACTTCAAGATAGACTGGAATTCAACTGAGATTGAAGTTATGGAATGACAAAACCCTAAGATGTTACACACTGGCTGCCTCCTCAGACTTATATAAGGTTACTACAACAAAAGCCTGTTGGGAATGTTAAATGAATCAGACCTGGCCTCTAGACAGCAACTGCTCCCTATACGAGTTTAGATTGTTGCAAGGTTTTTTGTTGTTTTTTTTTTTTCCCATTTAATTCCAAAGCGTTTGGAATCCTTTGGTTTTTTTTTTTTTTTTTTTTTTTTACTTGAGAAATGCACATCTTTTTCTTTGTCTTTATCCATATTAAAATTGGCATTTATGCAATACTGTCAAAATTTGAGAGATTTCCAAGGTTCTGCCTTATTTTTGGTATGCTTCCTTAAAAAATAAATCACACTTTTGCAAAGTGAAGGTTACAGGAGGAACTGTAAATGCAGTAAAAACAGATACTATTCTGACCCTAATTTCTTCTTGTAAGCAATAGTATTTATATTTGAGATCAATTGGGAGCCAAAGGTAAAGTTAAATGGCATCATCAAGGTAGAATCTTGGCCTCATTAGCACCTAATGTTAAATAAGGCAGAGGCTATTTATTGTCTGGGGCTAATACTTTTTATCAACATTTGAGTGGCCTGTAGCAGTGTTTTTGGTGCAAAGGTAATGAAAGTACCTGTTGCATGTTTTAGAAGATCTTAAGCCATTAGGAGTCATTAAGTTAAATTCTAGGTATCTAAGATTATAAGTGATACAAAGCAAGTAGCTCTGACCCAGGGTGGTACAGATTCCTTTAATTGTACCTTTAAGCAGAGAGGGCATAAGAACAGTCTGAGGATTTAAGTTTAGTTTGATTTCTAAGGGATTTTAAAGGAAAGCTTTAATTAACATCATATTGGAGAAATTAAGACAAGGAATAATATTAGCAGAAAGGAAAATAGACATATACCTCAATTAAACACCGAACAACTATTCAACTAGGCATCATCATTCATGAACCACTAGATTGAGAACTTTATGGGCAAAAGATAAACATATTCAAGGAGACAAATTTGTTTCCTGTCTCCCAACAAGTATTTTCATTTAAATTTTACTCAGATCAGAATTTACCAAAAATTTAGACATAGGGAAAAAAAATGAGGATTGTCAAAACTAAAGAGATGTATATTTTTCCTCCTGAACAAGTTGCTTTGAAGTATCGTAAGGAGCCAGTTGTTACTATTTTGTTATTGTTTCCATTTCCCATCAGCTAATTCAGAGGTAATGAGCTCTTTGATTTTGTTGTCAACTTTTGATTATCTTGTATAGATTATCACCTTTTATGAATTATCTCAAGGGCTTTGATCAAATCTTGATTTCAGTCTGCAACCCAGCCTGCTACCCAACCTGCTTCTGGACCATGGTTTCCTTTGTTAAGTTTACCTATGTACATTTAGAAAAAGTAATTTTAACATTGACTTGGCAAATAGTTTTAAAATGCCCCGATGACCAAATTAGTTTATGTAAGCCAAAACTAAGTTTATTTATGCACCCATTTTGGCAAATGGGAGAAAAAAGATTTTGAAAATATGCTATGTAGGTGGCCTTTATGACATTGTGATATCAGTGTTTGAGTCTTATTGTGTATGTTATGCAGGGGGAGGACTAGGGTGAGGCAAGAAATGTGCCTAGGGTACAAACTTTGAAGAAGCAGTAACTCTCCAAGTCGTGCAGATCAGAGCAAAATTTTGTGTTCCAGGCATCTGGTTTGCCTCACCCTAGTTGCAGTCGATTCCATGTCAGGTCCCTATAATTTTGGCTAAAATATTAATAACAATATGAATAGAATGGTTATTGTGTGTTAGCTACTGTATTAAGTGTCTAATATGCATTTATTACTCTTAACCTGGGGAAGTGAGTACTTCAATATTTCTGATTCTCACTAGTTTAGAAATAGAGATTTACGAAACTGAAATGATAGCATCCAGCTGAGCAAAAATTCAAACTGAGGTTTTTTTCTTCCAATCTGAGCACTGTCTCCTGCTGTATACTGTCTATGTGTAGAAAAAGTTACTTCTTACCCATTTTATAAATTTCTGTATTAAACAGTACTCTGGCCAGGCACGGTAGCTCATGCCTGTAATCCCAGCACTTTGGGAGACTGAGGTGGGTGGATCACCTGAGGTCAGGAATTTGAAACCAAACTGACCAACATGCTGAAACCCACGTCTCTACTAAAAATACAAAATAGCCAGGCATGGTGACAGGTGCCTATAATTTACCCAACTACTCGGGAGGCTGAGGAAGGAGAATCGCTTGAACGTGGGTGGAGGTACACCACTTCACTACAGCCTGGGGGACAGAGTGAAACACTGTCCCCCCCCCAAAAAAAAAGAAACAGTATTCTACAAAATATGTAAGTGCATACACTTGACATGATGCAGTTAACTTTTAAAGTTAACTTTTAAGGTGAGTTAGAAGTCTCAGCAGCACCAAGTTGAAGATCCACAAGCTTGTGCTGCTAAGTACCCTAGAGTTGTCAAACATATTAAAGAAGAAACTAAAGCATAGAGAGGTGAAATGAATTGTTCAGAGACAAAGATAGTTTATAAATGACAGGACCAGAATTTGAGTCCATGCTTTGAGTCTTTAAATGCTTATGCTTTTTCCTTGTATCTTTCTGCACAAACTGTCCATTTGATATTTTTAAAGCATATATATAAACAATACAGTGGTAAAGTGCTATATACACTTACCATTAACAAGAGATTGCTTCTAGATGTCCCTAAGTGTAAAATTATATAATTACTAAACTGACAGTAGTGTGTGTTCAAGGAGCTTAAGTTCCACTTAACTTTATTAAGAAAACTGGAAACGGAAGACATTGAATTATAGAAGATGTAATTTGCAGGTCAAGAAGAAAAATGTAGGTATATCCTTAAAATGTCAAGCTCATTTTACTCTATAGTAGGATCACTGACTTACCCTATTCCTCTGCCTCCCTTTTTCCTAGCTTTCTCCTCTCAATCTTGGTCTCTTGTTTGGAAGTGACTAACAACGTTTTGGCATGAGAAAATCCTAAAAAGGTATGTGAACTGTGTCAGCAAATGTTAACCCCGCCCAACTGTGTTAAATGGCCAGCCTGTGATCTATACAGTCTTTGTATATTTCCATTTTCTGTAAGAGCTTGATGAGTATGTTACTTTTGTTTGTTTGTTTTGAGACGGCATCTTGCTCTGTTGCCTAGGCTGGAGTGCAGTGGCACAATCTCGGCTTACTGCAACCTCCGCCTCCCAGGTTCAAGCAATTCCCTTGCCTCAGCCTCCCGAGTAGCTGGGACTACGGAAGCCCACCAACAAGCCCAGCTAATTTCTGTATTTTTAGTGGAGATGGGGTTTCACCATATTGGCCAGGCTGGTCTTGAACTCTTGACCTCAGGTGATTCACCCGCCTTGGCATCCCAAAGTACTAGGATTACAGGCATGAGTCACCATGCCCAGCTGAGGAGTATGTATGTTAAGTTACTGAAAGAAAGCAAGGAATTGTCAGTTATTTGAAACCCTGGGTCAACCAGCTCTTGGGGAGGACTTCCTTACTAGAATTTGTAAATAATTTTTAATGATCTGATGATTAAAAAAAATTTGTCTTAAAAAAATTCCCATGAAATTACTTTGGAAAGTATAGCTGATAACAACAATGAAATCGTATTATCACTGAATTTTGGGTCCAATGATAATGTGGCTGGGTCCAAGCTTTGTTAATAGAATTAATTTGATTTTTGTGTTTGTTTTTATTTTGCTAGGCATGCTATTTGAAAAGTATTAGCAAGACTGATTCAATTTATAAATTGTCCATCTCTTAACTCATGAATTTGGTCACTCAGCAAACATTAAGTGTCTGTTATGTGCCTGCTTTGCTGACTCTAATGTCTCTATTGGGAAGAAGAAACACACTTTGAGAACATAAACACAGGATTCTGCTCACTGCTAGAATGAACACACTTCTCTTAACTGAATGTTCATGCACATTTTGTTGGAGATCCAGCATACATGTCAATCAGTCTTTCCCTTTTTAGAGAGAGAAATTACAGGAATTGTAAGAATTTAGGGCCAACTGAGAGGACTGAGTACTGGATTTTACTAGAGAGAAAAACAAGACAATAAGACCTGCCTGCCTACAAACGTTTTAAGTGTAGAATTACTTAAAAAGCTGTTTTTCTAACCAAGAAGTGCCTATACCAGTACCAAGAGCTTCTGTTGGTCCACTCCTTTCATTTGGTAGTAAATAGCTTTGGCTCTAGACTTATCTCAAGTCCCAGATGGAGTAAAGTAAGGCAGTTTCAGGAAATACTGATTCTGAGCCCTGAGATACACCCGTGTCTAGCTCTTTAAATGAGCAGACTCGAGTTGGTTAGGGAGGGCAGAAACACCAGAAATTTAAGAGTTTGGCAGTGGAATGGCGAATACCTATGTTTTTGGGCTTCTTACTCTAAGCAAGTGATAATTATCTTTAGCTCAGGAAGATATTTAAAGCTGATTATCTTCTGTTGAAAACTATCAGTGCTAGTTTGGATATTTAAGAAAATGAGTGGGAAATTATAAATGAGAAGATTGCTTATACTCTATGTTGATATCCCGATATCACAATGGGTGTTTTTGAAGAAAAATGTGTTTTAAAGTATGCCTTTTGTCTAAGTTCTTATCAACATTTCTGGTTCCTGGTTTTTATTCTGTGGATGCTAACAGTACACCAAGCTTACTTTGAACTGAAATTTCCCCTCAAAGCAGTACATTTGAAATGTCAGTCATAAAGTTCTTGCTATGATGCTATCATACCAACATTAAATTTTTATTATTTATTTAATTATGAGCTAGAAGTTGTGACCAGGAGCAAGTCACTACACCCTTTTTGGACTTTGGTTTCTACTGTAGATAGTGGAATGGATGAAATAACTTTTTAAGGCGTTTTCAGATGTGGGATTTGTAGTCACTGATCTTCAGTTTTCTGTATGTGCATAAACAGCACCTGCTTCAGAAAATAATATACCTTAGAGGGCTGAAATTCTGTTAATGTGCTACCCAGCTGCTGGGACGTGCTCACACTCATACTAAAAGGAAGGCACCTTGTCAAAGGGGGCCTCAGACCTCACTCAGCTCAGCTGACCTTTGCTGTTTCCATAGCAGGCTCTTTGTTGCGTGGAGTAATTGCACGTTGTCCTTTGAACTATTTCAAATGAAGAAGCATGTGAAAGGAATGACAAAGGCATATTTTAACTTGAAGTTGAAATTGACAGTAATTCAATATTTAAAAAGTCGTATTGGAATTGATGATTTTTAATCTCATGTAAATGCTACTGAAACTGTGAGTAGCCCCCATTGTTAATGTGTGTTCTGAAAAGTTGAGTTTTAAATTGGTTCTTTGGAGCATTTTTCATAAGAACACTATTAAAAGATGGCATGTATGCCGTAGGCCAGCCACTTATGTAGCCCATGATGTTGCCAAAATACTGTTCTTTTTGTTGACAAATAAGCACTGCTAGTAATGTAAAGTTAGTTTTAGAGAAGAGACTAATTATTAAACACTAGTTTTAAAAATATTAGACGGGCGGATCACGAGATCAGGAGATCGAGACCATCCTGGCTAACACGGTGAAACCCCTTCTCTACTAAAAAATACAAAAAACTAGCTGGGCGAGGTGGCGGGCGCCTGTAGTCCCAGCTACTCGGGAGGCTGAGGCAGGAGAATGGCGTAAACTCAGGAGGAGGAGCTTGCAGTGAGCTGAGATCCGGCCACTGCACTCCAGCCTGGGCGACAGAGGGAGACTCCGTCTCAAAAAAAAATAAATAAATAAATAAATGCCAGTATTTACAAAAGGTAAAAATTAAGTATTTGAGTAGGTTTATTGGGGATAGGTAGGTAGAGATGTCAGCAGTAATTCTGAAAGTGACTCTAGCCACTTACCTTATCCCTTTACCTCTGGGAGCCTCTACGTCTGCAGTTATATGCGTATGTGTTCAAAAGAGTAAAACACAAAAGTAATTCCATTGTGCTTACTTTTCTTATAAGTATTTCACCTCCTTTATACCGAGATTCTTGAAAGCTTAGACTCCTTTCTTACCAGCTCACTCTCTTAGCCCCTGCAGGGAGTTCTCACCCCAGTATATAAGTACTCTGCTCTTTGAAGGTTATCTCTTTAACCTCATCAAGAAATCAAATGCTTTTTAAAAGTTACTTTCCGTACTCAGTAGCATTTAAAACTTTTGGCTGCCTTCTTCTCTTTGAAACTTTTTTTGTGATGCTGGTTTTCTCCAGTTCTCTCATAGCGATATAGCAGCTTGACTTCTCCCTTGTGTGTGCATCACAATTGTATGTTTTCTGACTTGCCTTTTATAAAACATGTTTTATGGGGCCAGAGACTGTCTTGTCTTGTTCACTGCTCTATATTTGATATCATACCTCTGTAACCAATGAAATATTTATTAAATAAATAATTTTTTTTTCTGTCACACAATGAGAGAGCTCCTCAAGGTCTGTTCTTGGTTTTGTTTTGCCATTTCTTCGTTTTTCATTGATGATACCATGCCTTTGCTGCTGTCTATATTCTGCATTCATTCTGTCCTTTTCATTTTGACTGATATCACTGCATTTTAGCCGTCCTCCTTTTCTCCAGGTTTTTTTTATTATGAAGTTTTCCCAATTTATTTTGAAGTGGAGCAGATTACCAAGTGACATTAAGTAGTTAAATAGGAACAGTAGGGCCACAATTGGTATTTATCTACTTCTTTTTGCTTATGATTTTGGTCTTGTTTATTTCTGACATAGGTACACTAAGTCTCTTAGTTTTCCTTGTTGTTATTCTTCCTCCATTCTCTTCGTCTTGCTATGACCAAAGCCATCTACTTAAATGAGTTATATAATCAGGTAATGGTATTCTCTTTCTCCATAGAATGAAATTTAGGAATTCGCCTTTTGCTCTTTTTGTTCTGTGAAATCATGGAGTAGGTTTCAGGTGAGAAACAGGAAAACTTTGATGTTTAGAACTGTCAGAAATGGGACTAAACAGTTTCCGTAGGTGTTGAGTTCCGTTTCACTGGTAGTGATATGGTAGAATACTAAGGAGCTTTCAAATGGAACAGGTTATTGGAGCTTTTTGAAGCGTCACTGCAGGCCTTTGATTGTATCTTTCAGTCTCGTTAGGTCTTACACATTCTGGCACAGATCAATTTTTAATGATTAGGAACTACATTTCATACCTAGTGGTGCTAAACATACTCTAAATATGTTTAGTGAATTATAACTTCTGGGTACTTTTCTTGAATAGATGACGTGGGGTTCTTTATTTCCACTTCAAATTTGGTTTTGGTATATGACAGTATCAGATCTATATTCAGAGTCCTGGGATCAAGTCTTGGGTCTCTACTTGTGTGATCTTGGGCAAGTTATTTATTATCTTTGAGCCTGCTTTTACACTTGTAAAATTAGAATTGCAGTCTTTTTTAAAGCAGGTTATTATAGGACTAAATGCATGTGCAAAATGTTTTATGCTGTGAAGATGCTTTACAAGTAGTAGAAATTAATAAAAAAAATTGCTTTTTGTTTAATATAGGTGTGTCACTGCTGTCACTCATTCCCTTTACGATTAGGATCTGTTTTTTTTTTTTTTTTTAACCATAGCAAAGGAAATAAATAGTTGTATTCTCTTTAATAACTAACATGTTTCCTTAACATCTCAAGGCAAAATATCTTTTATTGTTGAATTCTTGATTTTAATCCCAAACTACCAACCTCTCTGGGTTTTTCTTCTTTCTCAGTTTTCGTGCCAGATTTGGACAGCAATTTCCATAGTTCTTCTAAATACCAAAAGGTATCACTGGCACAGTTAAGTAGTAGGTATTTTACCAGGTGGATCACATTTGGTAAAATTTTTTTCAATTTTATGTTTGTCTGAAATATTTGATGCTTGTTATATTTGTGTTATTTTCAGGTGACAGAATCAATAAACAAATAGCAAAAAGGTTTTAATACAAATGTTAAAACACCCTAGTTCTTTCTTCTTTATTGATTCTTTAATTTGTTTTTCTGCACACACTTACACATCATGCATTTCCTGATTATAATTTTATATTGTGTATAAATGTTATAAATATGTATCTTATTGATATGGTCTCTTAGATTGTATATGGTGGCATGACATGCATAATTATTCCATGGCGCTTCATAGAGAACTCTCTTGAGTTCAAGTTAAGCAGTGTCTTAAATCACTAGGAAAGGGCAGTTGTTGAGTCTTTGGAGGAAAAGATAAATTTCTTGCCAACTAGGTTTGCTTTCACAAGTAGAATATATTAAAAAATAGCTTTTCGTAAGGTAGGAAGGAACTCTGTAATTTGGAAAGGAAAATTATTGATATTTGTTGTTTCCCCTTAATATAGTAAATCTCTGTTCTTTCTTCCCTTTCACCAGATCAGTGTGTTTTGTGTCCAATTCTTTTATCACCAAAAAAGAGAAGAAATATTGCAGTGAATGAAGATTCCTCTGCATTTTAGCACTGCTTTTTCAACTGTAGTTGGCTTTTGAATGAGGATGACAATGGAAGAGATGAAGAATGAAGCTGAGACCACATCCATGGTTTCTATGCCCCTCTATGCAGTCATGTATCCTGTGTTTAATGAGGTGAGTTGGGTAAACATTTTCTTGCATGAACTCTGCAATTCTTTAATGCCCACTTTATTTATTCATTTGCTTGTTCTTTTGTATAAGAAATACTAGCATGAATTAACTCTTATCTGTGTGTTAGGCATTGTATCAGGGCAAAAAAGTAGTGAAAACAAAGCCAAACAGAAATGTCTCTTCCCTCTGGATATTATGCTATAATGGGAAAGAAACATTTAATAAAAGAACACAAATAATTATATGAATGAACAGTGGTGATGAAGTACTATGAAGTTTAAAAGCAGAGTATGTTAAGAAAGAAAATAGATGGGACCTACTCTAGGGGTCAGGACAGGCCTCACTCAAGAAGAAACATATATCCTAAGATCTGAAAGATATCTAAAAGAGATAAATGTAGTTAGTTGAAGAGTTGGAGGTAAGTCCATTCTAGGTAGCCAGAATAGCAGGCACAAAGATCTAAATAAGATATCATCAGTGGTGACAAAACTTTTTAAACCGGTATTTGGAAGATATCATTGCTTTGTATCTGGAAAAGATGTAGTTGCTTTTTAATTTGAAGAATTGTCTTAGACTTAATATCGATGTATTTTGGTGTTTTCTTTTAAATTAATATTAACATGCTAAGGTATGTAGAGAATTCTGGAACTGAAATTTTCTTAGAGATTATTTAATTCCTTTTCTATAATGGGGAACTAAGGCCTTGATATATGAAATTATTTTCCTAAAATTACCTGTAACTGAAATCAATATTTCCAGACTTCAAATTCAGTGGCTTCAGCCTTTTAAAATTTTAATAATTTTTTGCTATTTTATTAATCCAATTTGCCTTTAGTACCATTAAGCTTATTGTTACTGTTATAGTCTATATGCTCTCACCCATTTCCAATGAATTTTCATCTCTCTTTGTAAAATACTTTCATTATAGTAAGATTCTGCATTTCAAAACCATTTTTTTCCACATTATTGGATTTGATTACAGTTGTTGTATTCTATAATCTTAAGTCTTAGGGTCAGTAGAGAGTGATCCATTTACATTCGTTGCCATGAAAGCCACAGACTTAGTTGCCAATTCAGTCAACATTTTAAATTTTTAAACACTATCTCTCAAGTAATGTTAGGTTTGACAACCATAGAAGAATGGACAAAATGGTGACTTGGGTAAAAATTTATTTCTGTCACATAAAAGATTCTGAAAGCAAGTGGTCCAGGGCTAGTATTATTATGACTCAGTATAAGAAACTCAAGTTCTTATCTTCTGCTCTACCATCCTAGTGTTTGGCTTCCATTGTCAATCAAGGTCACCTCAGCATACAAGATAGCTGCTGAAGAGCCACCCATCACATCCTAAGTTGTTGCCTGGAAGGGGAAAAAGTGGGGCAGAGAGTGGGGTCCTGCTTTTAGCTGAGTTTGCTTCCTTCAAGTAGCCGTTTGAAAAGCCTACACAAGACTTCCACTTAATTTTTTCATCAAGAACTTAAGTCTAATGGCCAAACCTAGCCACAAAGGGGTTGAGAAATTTAGGAGTGTTGTTATCAAGGAAGAAACATCTTTTAGGCCTAGCACGGTGGCTCATGCCTGTAATCCCAGCACTTTGGGAGGCTGAGGCATGTGGATCACCTGAGCTCAGGAGTTTGAGACCAGCTTCAACATGGAGAAACCCTGTCTCTACCAAAAATACAAAATTAGCCGGGTGTGGTAGTGCATGCCTGTAATCCCAGCTACTCGGGAGGCTGAGGCAGAAGAAGCGAATCGCTTGAACTTGGGCGGTGGAGGTTGTGGTGAGCCGAGATCGCGCCATTGCACTCCAGCCTAGGCAACAAAAGCTAAACTCCATCTCAGAAAAAAAAAAAAAAAGCATCTTTTGAAAAACCTCCTGTTATACTGCCACCATGGTAGCACTGGAGACTTTTTAGGTGTGGTTATGTCCATCTTTGGCAGCTGTAGCCAACACCAGTAATTAATTTCACCATTTTTGTTATGATACTTACCCATTCATTTCAAGGAGCTATTGTTAGAAGCAAGTGGCTTTAGTTCTGTTTAGTAAATACTTACTGAATGCAGCCATTTGT
This sequence comes from Mandrillus leucophaeus, assembly GCF_000951045.1. Taxonomy (NCBI): domain Eukaryota; kingdom Metazoa; phylum Chordata; class Mammalia; order Primates; family Cercopithecidae; genus Mandrillus; species Mandrillus leucophaeus. The sequence goes on along the minus strand of NW_012106042.1, from coordinate 1,314,099 downwards.
TTGCTGAATACTTCTGTTAGGGTCTAGAGGTGTGAAAAAGGCTGCGTGCATGTTCTCAAGAATCTATTTGGAAACACAGATATTTAAGCAAGTAAATTTTTAAATTATTCTTGCTCTAGAAATTTGATAAGGAGACCGATCCTATAAGCTAGCGAGTAACCTATCTTGGTAACACTTTAATTTGACCTTCTCAGTTACTCCAGGAACCATTATCACAGTTCCACTCAGAGATACTCTCTTTTCATGTCTGTGTGTCTGAGTTGATAAGTTATTGGGCAAAGTTGTGTGGAAGAATTTTCTGTATTTATCTGGTATTTTGAGACTTTGCTTGAATGGAGGGAAATTTACGTTGCATATCTTCAGTTTAATCCTCTAGTGAATGAAGATAAATTAGAAAAACTTTTTGTTCTAACAATTTGAGTGGTATTTTTCCTGCATAATTCTCAAATTGAATTTACTGATCTAACATTGACATCATGGTGTCAAGCTTTTAAAAAAATTATTTATGTCGTATTCAAAAGCATGTTCAGAAATATAGGGTTTTAGAAATACGGATGGTACTTATTAGGGTTTCCTCTTTGATATAGAGATGAAAACTAGGGCTTGAATTGGGAGTGGAGTAAAATATTTATTGTTCCTTCAAATATGAAGTGTTTGGTTAAAAAAGAATGAAATACTGGCATTATTATTTGGTGTTTTAGTTTGTTAACATATAAATAAGATACCTAATCAGTTAAACATTATTGTTTAACTGTAGTTTACCCATGAATTTCTCTATATATTTAATAGGGAAATTATATTTTAGTTTGGCTTTTTCTGTGCTGTGCAGATTTAAAAGTGAAAGTAGTTGTCAAATTAATCTGCAAAATTGTACCATAGTAAGGATGACTGTTTTACTCTGAAGCTAAATGATTCACTAAATCTTGTCTACAGTGTATTGTAAGAGTTAAAATGATTACTCCTTCTCACCTTAACTTTAGGTCCATGATAGCTACAATGGTAGTCTAGAAGTCATCTTTTAAAGGATTTCTAGCTAGTAGGACATGTTTACACCTGGGGAAATTTTAGTACTGTTACTACAGCTTGTAAGCCAGAGTTATTTATGGCATTCTGGAAGCTTGATGTTTGTTAGACTTAATAAAGCTATGCCAGGACAGCTGAAAAGAAGTAGGCTTCTTGTTTAATCAGCTGCTGCGGAGTTCAGAGTCCAAGTTTATTGCATGTGTTGTAAATATACTGGGAAATAGGTTCCCTGATTGCATTATGGAATAATGGATTTCTGGAAACCTCATTTCATGTCATATCAGGTTCTCATGTAACTATTGTTTTGTAGTGATTCTTTGTATATCGGGAAGGAGAGAATGGTGGTTCAGTTTTTGATTCCACGAAAAAATAAGGCTTATGTTTTCTTTTCCTAAGACCATTTAGAGGAATTGTTTTCTCAAGCAATGTTATGTTTTGAAAAATAAACAATTTTGCAACTAAATATGAACTTTAGGTCACCAAAGGTTTATATGTTTGTTTACTAATAAATTACACAAAAGTATGCTTCTGTGTAAGTAATATGTTTCCATTCAGAAGCATCTGAATCAGCTATTTCTGCCATTTCTTGGCAGATATGGAACTCTTAATTTTTCCTAGTTATCAAGTGAAACCTGGGAATACCTCTCCAACCTTACCTACCTACTTTTTTTTAGAAGATAAAATTTTATTTTTATTATTTTTAAATTTTTTAACATTTTTGTGGGTACATAGTAGGTGTATGTATTTATGGAGTACGTGAGATACTTTGAAACAGGCATACAATGCGTAATAATCACATCATGGTAAATGGGTTATCCATCCCCTCAAGTATTTATTTTTTATATAACAAGCCATCCAGTTATACTCTTTTAGTTATTTTACAATGTACAATTAAGTTAGTGTTGACTATTGTAACTCTGTTGTGCTATCAGTAGTAGATCTTATTCATTATTCCTATTTTTTAGTGCCTATTAACCATCCTCACTTCCGCTCCACCCCCACTATCCTCCTCAGCCACTGGTAACCATCCATCTCTCTCTCTCTCCATGAGTTTAATTATTTTATTTTTTAGCTTCCACAAGTAAATGAGAACCTGTGAAGTTTGTCTATCTGTGCCTGGCTTATTTCACTTGACAAAAGGACCTTGGTTCCATCCATGTTGTTACAGATGACAGGATCTCATTCTTTTTTATGGCTGAATAGTTAGTTCTCCATTGTGTATGTGTACCACATTTTATCTCTATGGACACTTAGGTTGCTTCAAAATCTTGGCTGCTGTGAACAGTGCTGCAGCAAACATGGAAGTGTATAAATCTCTTCTACATACTGATTTTCCTTCTTTTGGAAAGACGGAAAATCCCCAGCATTGGGATTGCTGGTACCAGAGGATCATATGGTACCTCTGTTTTTAGTTTTTTGAGGAATCTCCAAGCTGTTCTCCATAGTGGTTATACTAATTTACATTCCAGCCAACACTATAACAGGATTTTCCTTTCTCCACATCCTTACCAGCAATTTGTTATTCCTTGTCTTTTGGTTAAAAGCCATTTTAATTGGGATGAGGTGATATCTCATTATAGGTTTGATTTTTCATTTCTCTGATGGTCTGTGATCTTGAGCACCTTTTCATATGCATGTTTGTCATTTGTATGTCTTCTTTTGAGGAATGTCTATTCAGATCTTTAACCCATTTTTAAAATTGCATTATTAGATTTTTTTTTTCCTCTACAGTTGTTTGAGTTCTTTATAGATGGAGGTTATTAATCCCTTGTTAGAATGACAGTTTGCAATTTTCTCCCATTCTGTGGGTTGTCTCTTCGCTTTGCTGATTGTTTCCTTTGCTCTGCAGAGCTTTTTAACTTGATGTGGTCCTGTTTGTCCATGTTTCCTTTGGTTGCCTGTGCGTGTGGGGTATTATGTAAGAAATTTTTATCAACACTGTTGTTCTGGAGAGTTTTGTGAATGTTTTCTTGCAGTTGTTTCATAGTTCGATGATTTAGTTTTGAATCTTTAATCCATTTTGATTTGATTTTTATATATGGCAAGAGATGAGGATCTACTTTTCGTTCTTCTACATAAGAATATCCAGTTTTCTGTGCACCGTTTATTAAAGAGACTCTTTTCTCCAGTGTATGTTCTTGGAACCTTTGTTGTTACTGAGTTCATTGTAGGCATGTGCATTTGTGTCCAGGTTCACTATTCTGTTCCATTGGTCTGTTTTTTTTTTTTTTTTTGCCAGTAGATGGTGTTTCGGCTACTATAGCTCTGTAGTATAATTTGAAGTCAGGTAATGTGACTCTTCCAGTTTCATTCTTTTTGGCTATTCTGGGTCTCTTGTGGTTGGTTCTATATAAATTTTAGGATTTTTTTTCTATTTCTGTGAAGAATGTCATTGGTATTTTGCTAAGGATTACACTGAATCTGTAGATTGCTTTGAGTACTATGGGCATTTTAACAATATTGATTCTTCCAATCCATTAACATAGCTTTTGTATCCAATTGCCTTCATCAATGTTTTATAGTTTTCATTGTAAAGGTCTTTTAGTTCCTTGGTTAAGTTAATTCCTTGGTATTTAATTTTATTTGTGGCTAATGTAAATGGGATTACTTTTTTAAATTTCTTTTTCAGATTGTTCACTGTTGGCATATAGAAATGCTGCTGGTTTTTATATGTTGATTTTGTATTCTGCAACTTTACTTAATTTATCAGTTCTAATAATTTCCTGGTGAGTCTTTAGGTTTCTCCAAATATAAGATCATATCATCTACAAACAAGGATAATTTGACTTCTTCCCTTTCCAATTTGGATACCCTTTATTTCTTTATCTTGTACAGCTGCTCTAGCTGGGACTTCCAGTACTGTGTTGAATAACAATGGTGACAGTAGGCATCCTTGTCGTTTACCAGATCTTAGAGGAAAGGCTTTTTTGAGAGTTTTTATCATGAAGGATGTTGAATTGTATCATATGCTTTTTCAGCATCAGCTGAAATGATCATATGATTTTTATCCTTCATTCTATTCATAAGATGTATCACACTGATTGATTTGCATATATTGAACCATCCTTGCATCCTGGAATAAATCTCCTTGGTTATGATTAATTATCTTTCTAATGTATTGTTGAATTTGGTTTGTTAGTATTTTGTTGAGGATTTATTTATCAGAGATATTGGCCTGTAGTTTTCCTTTTTCGATGTGTCTTTGCCTGGATTTGGTATCAGGGTAATACTGGCTTTGTAAAATGAGTTTGGAAGTATTCCCTCCTCCTCTGTTTTGTTGGAATAATTTGAGTAGGATTGGTATTGGTTCCTCAAGTGTTTGGCAGAATTCAGCAGTGAAGCCATTGAATCCTGGGCTTTCTTTTCTGGGTGATGTTTTTATTACAGCTTTGATTTTGTTTCTGGTTATTGGCCTGTTTAGGTTATGGATTTCTTCCTGGTTCAGTCTTGATAGGTGGTATATGTCTGGGAATTTATCCATTTCCTCTAAATTTTTCAATTTATTGCCATACTGTGGCTCATAGTAGCCACTGATGATCCTTTGAGTTTCTGTGGTATCAGTTGTAATGTCTGCCTTTTCATCTCTGATTTTATTTATTTGGGTCTTCTTTTTTTCTTAGTTGGTTTAAAGTTGTGTCAATTTTGATTATCTTTTCAAAAAACCAAGTTTTTGTTTCATTGATACTTTGTATTTTCTTTGTTTTAATTTCATTTATCTCTGATCTTTATTATTTCTTCTCCTCGACTAATTTTGGGTTTGGTTTGCTCTTTTCTAGTTGTTTAAGATGCGTGTTATTTGAAGTGTTTGTTCTTTTTTGATGTAGGCACTTACAGCTATAAACTTCCCTCTTAGTACTGCTTTCACTGTATCCCATAGGTTTCGGTATGTTGTGTTTCTGTTATTTGTTTCAAGAAATTTTTCGTTTTCTTTCTTAAGTTTTTGATTTATCCACGGTTAGTTCAGAAGCCTATTGTTTGATTTCCTTGTGTTTGTATAGTTTCAAAATTTTCTCTTACTGGTTTCTAGTTTTATTTGATTGCGTTTAGAGAAGATGTTTGATATTAGTCGAATGTTTTAAGACTTGTATTGTGACCTAACATATGGTCTGTCCTTGAGAATGATCCTTATGCTGGGGAAAAGAATGTGTATTCTACAGCTATTATATGGAATATTCTGTTTAGGTTCATTTGTTCTATAGTGCAGATTCAGTCTGATGTTTCTTTGTTGATTTTCTGTCTGAAAGATCTGTCCAATGCTGAAAGTTGCATGGTGACGTCTCCAGTTGTTATTGTATTTTGCTCAGTCTCTCCATTTAGCTCTAATTATATTTGCCTTATATTTATGGGTACACCAGCATTGGGTGCATGTATATTTACAATTATCGTATCCTCTTAATTGAATTGACTCCTTTATCATTATATAATGACCTTGTCTCCTTATAATATTTGTCTTGAAATCTGTTTTGTCTGATACAAATACAGCCCCTCCTACTCTTCTTTTTGTTTCCATTTGCATGGAATATCTTTTTTCGTCTCTTTATTTTTAGTTCAGGTGTTTTTATAGGTGGAATGTGTTTCTCGTAGGCAACCAGGTTGTTCCTATTTTTTAATCCATTTACCAATCTTTTTCTTTTGATTAGTTTAGTGCATTCACATTCAATGCTATTATTGATAAGTAAGGACTTACCCCTGCCATTTTGTTATTTGTTTTCTGGTTGTTTTGTGGTCTTCTCTTCCTTCTTTCCTTCCTTTCTGTCTTTCTTTTAGTGAAGGTGGTTTTCTCTGGTGGTATGTTTTAATTTTTTGCTTTTTATTTTTGGTGTATACATTGTATTTTTTTTGAGGTTATCGTAAGGCTTGCAAACACTGTCTTATTACCTATTATTTCAAACTGATGTCAGCTTATCACTGATTACATAAATAAGCAAAAAGAAAACTAATAAAATCTCTATACATCATCCCTCTCGTTTTTTAACTTTTGTTTCTCTTTATGTCTTATTTTACTGTTTGTCTTGAAAAGTTGTTATAGTTATTATTTTTGATTGGTTCATCACTAGTCTTTCTACTTAAGAGTAGTATGCATACCACAATTACAGTATTATAGTATTCTGTGTTTGTGTGCTTACTGTTACCAGTGAGTTTTGTACTTTCAGAAGATTTTTTATTGCTCATGAATGTCCTTTTCTTTCAGATCGAAGAACTCCCTTTGTTATTTCTTTTTTTTTTTTTTTTTTGAGACGGAGTCTGGCTCTGCCACCCAGGCTGGAGTGCAGTGGCCGGATCTCAGCTCACTGAAAGCTCCGCCTCCCGGGTTCACGCC
>NW_012106042.1:1262482-1307556 GCF_000951045.1 Mandrillus leucophaeus | reverse complement strand
GCCCGGCCCTTTGTTATTTCTTCTAGGACAGGCTGGTGTTGATGAAATCTTTCAGCTTTCATTTGTTTGGGAAAGTCTTTATTTCTTCTTCATGTTTGAAGGATATTTTTGTTGAGTATTCTAGGATAAAAATTTTTTCCTTCAGCATTTTAAATATATCATACTACTCACTCATGGCCTGTAGGGTTTCCACTGAAAAGTCTTCCGCCAGACAAATTGGAGCTCCATCGTATGTTATTTGTTTATTTTCTCTTGCTGCTTTTCGGATCCTTTATCCTTGACCTTTGGGGGTTTGATTATTGAATGCCTTGACACAGTGTTCTTTAGGTTAAATCTTCTTGGTGTTCTGTAACCTTCTTGTACTTAGATATTGATATCTTTCTCTAGGTTTGGGAAGTTCTCTGTTATTATCACTTTGAATAAACTTTCTACCCTTATCTCTTTTTCTACCTTCTCTTTAATGCCAGTAACTCTTAAGTTCACCGTTTTGAGACTGTTTTCTAGATCTTGTAGGAGTGTTTCTTATTTTTACTTTTGTCTCCTCTGTGCATTTTCAATAGCCTGTCTTCAAGCTCACTAATTGTTTCTTTCACTTGATACATTCTGCTATTGAGAGGCTGATGCATTCTTCAGTATGTCAGTTGCATTTTCCAGTTCTAGAATTTCTGCTTGATTTTACAAAATAATTTCAGTCTCTTTGTTAAATTTGTCTGATAGGATTCTGAATTCTTTCTCTGTATTATCTTGAATTTCATTGTGTTTCCTCAGCACAGTCATTTTGAATTCTCTGTCTGAAAAGTCACATATCTGTATTTCTCCATGATTGGTCTCTGGTGCCTTATTTAGTCTGTTCGGTGAGGTCATGTTTTTCTGGATGGTCTTGATGCTTCTGGATGTTTGTTGGTGTCTGGTCATTGAAGAGTTAGGTATTTATTGTAGTCGTTGCTGTCTGGGCTTGTTTTTGCCCATCTTTCTTGGGAAGACTTTCTAAGTGTTCGAAGGGACTTGGGCCCCAAGCTCAATAATGCTGTGGTTCTTCCAGTATCGTAGAGATACCACCGCCTTGGTGGGGTTGACTAAGATCTGGAAGAATTCTCTGGATTTCCAGGCAGAGGGTCTTGTTCTCTTTCCTTACTTTCTCCCCACCAAATGCAGCTCTCTTTGCTGAACTTCCTGAAGCTGGGGGGAGGGGTGACATCCGTGTTGCCACCACCTCTGGAATTGCACTGGGTCAGACCTAAAGCTAACACAGCACTGGGTATGACCCAAGGCCTGCTGTAACCGCAGGCTGGCTAACGCCTGTGTTCACTCAAGGTCCTGTGGCTCTACAATCAGCAGGTAGTGAAGCCAGCCAGATTTATGTCCTTCCATTCAGTGTGGTGAGTTCCCCAGGCCCCAGATGGTCTGGAGATGCGGTCTGGGGGCCAGGAATTAAGAGTCAAAAACCTTAGAAATCTACCTGGTGTTCTTTCCTACTGTGGCTAAGCTGGCACTGAAGGCACAAGACAAAGTCCTTCCCACTCTTCTCTCTCCTTTCTACAGGCAGAGAAGCCTCTCTCTGTGGTCACTGGCACATGGGGAGTTCTGCTAGGCCACTGTTGATGTTCACTTAAAACCCAAGGGCTCTTCAGTCAGCCTGTGGTGATTGCTGCCGAGCCTGAGCTTCTCTCTTCAGGGCAATGGGCTCCTCTCTGGGCCAGGACAGGTCTAGAAATGTTGTCCAAAAGCCTAGTCCTGGACTTGGGGACCTCAAGATCCAAACTGGTACCTAAGATATAAGACAACATCCCTTTTATGTTTCCTTTTGCTTTTCTCAAGCAGGAGTCTCTCATCATAGCCACCACAGTGAGCCAGGAATTTGCTGGGTTTCACCTGAAATCAGTATGTCTGAGTCTCAACCAAGGCCTACAGCGTACCACCTGGGTATGGCTGTTGGTTATTCAGGGCCCGAGTGCTCTTTAATCAGCAGACAATGAATCCTGCCCAGATTGGATCCTTCCCTTCAGGGCAGTGGGCTCCCTTTTGGCCCTGGGTGTGTCTAGAAATGTCGTCCAGGAGGTAGGGCCTGGAATGAGGTCTCAGGACTCTGCCTGTTGCCTTATCCTATTGTGACTGAGCTGGTATACAAGATAAAAGACATGCTCCTGTTGCCTTTACTTGTTGCCTTCCTATCCTGAAGCAGAAGGAAGGAGTCACTTACTGCTATGAGCTCTACTGCCTGGGACTGGGGGAGGAGTGACACATTCGCTCCCTTGGTCGCCCTATCTGGTGGGTCACTTGGTTGTGTGCTGCCCTAGTCCACTGGCTCTAAGCACAACACTAAGATGTGCCCAGGAATTGTAGTCCTTGTGTCCTAGACTGCCTTTTCAAGTTTACCTGAGACTCGAGAGCACTTTAACCCTTGGTGGCAGGGCTTACTCAATTTCCAACCTCTTGGATGGGCGATTCTCCTCTGACCATTCTGACCATGTCACATCCAAATGCTCCCTTTTGTGGGTGGTTGCTAGCTGAACCCAGCACACTTTTGCTCTCCACCGTGACTGGTCAGCACTGAGTTTAATGCAAAGTCTACCATTTGCTGTGCTCTCTCTACCCAAGTGCACATATTCTTTGTCTATGCCACACAGCTGCTATTGTGGGATGGGGGAGGGGTGGCATCAGCGATTCGAGATAGTCTTTCCCACCCTCTTTATTGCCTCTGTCAGCAATATGAAATTAAAACCAGGTGCTATGATTGTTCACTATGATTTTTGGTTCTTTGGCAGTGCTTTTTTGTGTGTAGTTGGTAAAATTGGTATTCCTGCAGAGTGGACCATCAGTGGAGGCTTTGATTCGGCCATCTTGCTTTGCCTCCCCTCTTTTTTTTTTTTTTTTTTTTTCCTGTTAAGACAAAATAAACCAGACCTCAAACTTTGAGCATTGTAAACATTCTTCACAATGCAGGTAGGGATTTTATCTACAATCCTACTGTCTGGAAGTGATCATAATTAGCATTTTGGGTTTGAATTACTGCTCTTTTTCTTAGTAGAGTATTTAATCTTATCTGTTTCCTTACTTGTAAAATGGGGATAAGCAGTGGTGTACTTCATCATCTCAACAACTCTGTGAAATAAATAAGTTGACTTAGTGTTTAAAATAGTACTAGTTATATAGTGTTAGTTATTGTTGTTAAGGAATCTTTCACATATATTTCACAGTTGTGTATATTTGTAGGCAGTGTTTTAATGGAATATTTTTACAATAGTTGGTTCTGCTTACCTTTTTTGCCAGACAGCTTGGCAGCCCACTGATTCTTTTAGAAGCATGTGTTGAACTTCACATGTACAAAATACAGCTGATTGCATTTTCTTTCTCTATGATAGTTCAAAAACTAAAAAGTGACCTCTTGATTCCATTACTTCTTTCTAGCATGCTTATTTACTTTTACCTGACTCACCTCATTTTTATCTGAATCACAGGAGATGTATTTGAAGTTTTTATTCTTGTAAGTTGGCCCAGTTTAGTTCTTTTTAAGAAATAAGATCAACAATCTTTGTTCACTGTGGGTAGGGAGAGGGGCGTGAACATGGAAAAATCAAATCTTGCCTGATTTTGAGGAAGCAAGTAGATTTGTACACAATTCAGAACCAGTTAACCTAATTATTTTGACCTTTAAAACAAACAACAGCAGCAAAACACACAGCTTTCACAAAAGTGTGAAAGAAAGTATTTTAAGACTTGAGTAACTGAAGGGCTAAATGACTCTCTCTTTTTTTTTTTTTTTTTTTTTTAAATTATGGTTTTAGGAAACTTGGTGCTAGAAAAGTGTGGAAAAAACTGATACTTTTGGAGAGAGCAAAACAACAAATGTCCTCTGCATGGAATCAGAATTCTGTGGAAGCTTTTAAAGTATTTTTATAAGTGGACCAGAGTAAATTTGCCTGGTTTGTGGTTGATAGTAAGTGTAAGTGTTCTTAAAGGCTATCAACAATAAGTTACGGAAGGATCTCACAAAACAGAGTAGGCAGAATGGGGGTTGAGGTAAGACCTCCTGTTAGGCTCACCCAGCCTATGCATTGTTTCCAAATGTGCTTCAGGAGGCACTTTTCCTTCTCTTTTAGGAGAGATGAAGTGTGTTACATACCTTTTCTCTCACTCTGATTCTCTTATTTTCTTTCTCTCATTTACTGGTTACATGGACATACTGTGTAACTGAGGGCCAAGTAGTGCCTCTCTCTGTCCCAGTATCCATTAATGCAAGGTGCAGTCATATATTCCTCCTTCAGTGGACCCAAAATACAGTGTATGAACTATCAGTTACTGAGAAGGTTATTGTGTTTATTCTTTAAAGGTATCCTAGTCAAAGACATTATCCCTAAAGCTCAGAAAGTGCTGGACTCTGAAGTGACTGAACAAAATGGAAATTCTTTTCTTTTCTAAATTTACATGAAGTCATTACATTCCATGTGTTACCAACCCTGAAGAAACTTCTAAGTGGGAGAACTCACCAGGAGGATGATTTTAAGAGGCCAAGAACACACTTTTTAAAGATCAGTTCAAATCCCATATTTATAAAGACTTCTTTCTGCTTCAACTGATAGCAGTTACTCCACTTTTCATATAGCTGCTTCATGTTGTACATGTAGGAACTCAAGTACATGGTAGGAATTCAAGAATGTGTTGGTCCTTAAAGAAACAGGTTGAAGAGATTCAATGACAGGGTGGACTCCGGTCTGGAAGAGTGAGTACTGGGGGAGTCAGGGTAGCGTTAGTGGCTTGTATACAGGATTCAGAGTCAAACTGAGTTTCTTCCTTTGTAAAATGGAGAAGAAGATAACATATCTTTCTACCTAACTAGTACAGGCTGAAATTATAAATAGATTTAAGAAGAGTTAGATAAATTTATGGATGAGAGATTAAATTCAGTTCAAACAATAGATATGCCTGGTACTGTCCTGGACACCGTGGATATATCAATACCATATGAGTAAGAAAGCCTTTTGACTTTATTGTAAGGCCTGTGGGTATATGCAGTCACGTGGCACATAACAACATATCAGTCAGTGGTAGATGGATGGCATATATGGTGGTTGTCCCATAAGATTATAATTGAGCAGAAAAATTATTCTCACCAAGTGATGTTAAAGCCATTGTTCATTGTAGCGCAATACGTTACCTCTTTCATTTTTACGTACACAAATACATTGTATTACAGTTGCCTATAGTAGTCAGTTCAGTAAATATCAGGTTTGTAGCCTAGACACAGTAGGCTACATCATATAGCCTAGGTGTGTGGTAGGCTATCCCTATAGGTTTATGTCAGTACAATCTGTGATGTCCACATAATGATGAAATCACCTAATGACATGTTTCTCAAAACCTATCCATCCCCATCATTAAGTGATGCATGACTGCAGTGTATCTCCAAGTGACTCCAGCAGAATTTTGTTGAAGTGCTTCTCAGCTCACACATTTTTGATTTAGTATATGTCTGGCCTTCCTGTGACTTACTTTTTTGTAAGGTTCACATAAGTAAAATGAGTCTAGAAATCTAGAGATGCTGATATCTATCTCAGGTAATCCTGTTAGCTCTTGATGAACTTTTCTGGGCACTTTTACTTCTCTGGATCCTTTCACATACCATTCAGCGCTATGCAGAATGAACTAATAACACTGATACTTGAAGGCACACAGCTGACTCAGACCTTTTTAGAAGAGGTCAGAGTGTGATGTAAACATAACAAAGGAAATGGGTTCCTATCAAAACGGAAACATTCATTTCTTTGTCTGTCCCTGCCTCTCTTGCATAACAAGAACTTGAGATCTAATGAGCTATATTGTTACTTTAATCTTAGTAATAGTCACTATATAATTATATTAATTACTTGGAAGTAGGAAACTTTTTTCATTTTTTGGAAACATGTCTTTGTTAATTATAAACTACTTATATAGTTATTTCTTTCTACATTTGTTTACTGGGCTCTTTATGCCTTCTTTTTTATCCACTGAGGCAATATTAGATTTTACAAGATTTGTTAGTAGTCATGTTAAATGTTAAGCTGGATGATTCATTGTTTTTTGGCGGATAAATTACCTTGTCAGATTCTGTTGCTTTTGCTTTGTGCTTAAGGTGAATAATTTGTAGGGAGATAAGGTTCTTGGCATTTGTAACTGTCTTGTTTAGAAAATAAATTGACTTAACGTGTTAGAGATCCTATACAGGAGATTTCTGAAGCAAAACTTACACTTTTGTTGCCTCAAGGGAAGACTTTATTGCATAATATGATACATGTTTATAAGGTTTGTGTAGAAATACTCTACTTTGTAAAAATCTATATAGGTTAGTTTCCAATTTAATATTGTCCCAAGTAAAAAATATATACAATTGAGTTTTATTGAGTTAACTAACTCAATCCTTAAGGATTGAAAAAATCAGAATTTAACAGAAGCTAGGTTTTTTGAGCCTGGCAGTTAACTGTTTACAAATGGAATTATTTTTATGAAATTATGAAATTCTGTGCCTGTGGTTTGCTGAAAATTGAATTAATGTGTTTAGTTAGGATGTTAATCTTTTGAAATTATAAACCTCACATATTTGATATAAAAATTAAAAGCATATGGGTTGCTTTTAGTTTTTTATAAAAACTTAAGGACATGTATTTTTTCATTAAAAATTTTGATAGCCTAATTGAAGAATTATGGTGATGTGCAATTATTAACAAGAATGTTGATTAAATGTTTAATGTGTTCATGCGATTGCTACAGAATGGAATCTCAGAAATGTGCTTTTTCCAAGACAGTTGATATTCTTAATAATTTTAAATTTTTATTGCAGCTAGAACGAGTAAATCTGTCTGCAGCCCAGACACTGAGAGCCGCTTTCATTAAGGTGAAGTGCAAATAATTTATTATGATTATTAAAATGTATGTTCTTTGTAAATATAAGTACATGTGATGGTTGTCAGTTTATTTTCTTTTAGTGAAAGCCTTTTTAGCCATCTTATGCCTGTTTTACTATATTCCATAAAGCTTAAAACACTTCCAAAAGATAAACTAGAACAAATGTTATTTCGTTAACATGCATCTTTTCATCACTTTGTGCTTTTGAAACTGACTTTTTCAGAGCATTTTCTTCTTAGCTGTAGGTTATATTTTTGAGGGTTTTTTTTTTTTCTATTATTTGACCTTTTGAAAACTTACATGGCTAGGCGTGGTGACTCATGCTTGTCATCCCAACACTTTGAGAGGTCGAGGTGGGAGGATCACTTGAGACCTGGAGCAAGACCAGCCTGGGCAGTATAGCGAGACCCTGTATCTATCTACAGAAAATAAAAATATTAGCCAGGCATGGTGGCGCATGCCTGTCGTTCTTGCTACTCAGGAGGCTGAGGCTAGAGGATTGCTAGAACCCAGGAGTTTGAGGTTACAGTGAGCCATGATCGTGCCACTGTGATCCAGCCTGGGTAACACAGCAAGACCCTGTCTCAAAATAAAGTAAAAATTTAAAAGTATTTGTAAAAGTGTAACTTGAAAAGGTATTCTTTCTGTTGTTTAATTATAGAACATGAGTCTAAAAAATGTGTACCTTCAAATATGGTGAATTAAATATACTTTGAGGATATACAGTTAAGTCACTCAAAATAAATTATTTCCTTGTCTTTGGACCTGAGCTGTTCAGTGGGTTATCACTAGCCACATGTTGCTTTTGACCATTTAAAATAAGACTAGGTCAGATCAAGATATGTTCCAAGTTAAAATACACACAGATTTTGAAGACTTCATGTAAGAAAAAGAAAGTAAACTAGCTTAGTAATAAGTATTTTATAATACTTGTTGAAATGATAATATTTTGGATGTACTATTAAAATAATTTTACTTGTGTCTTTTTACTTTTTTTTAAATGTAGCTGCTTAATATTACATAGGTAGCTCATCGTTGTTGCTGATAATTACATTTCTGTTGTAAAGCCCTACTCTAGAGACTTACTATACATGTTGAATGCATTCTTTAATATAAAACTTTTATCTGGTCCTCCATCCCAAATATATATCATGGTGCCCAAAACTTTAATTTTTATTTTCGTATTTCTTCCCATCAGTAGCTTAAATAACCTGTGTTTTAGGTATTTTAATGTTTAAATGTGGAATACGTTTATATTTTAATTGGAATTGAAACTATAAGTCCATTCAGCTTGATTTATTTTATGTCACACAAGTTTATTGATAACATTCTTTTCTGATAGCACAGCTCATGTCACTAGGAATCTCATATTACCACAATAATCTATATTACTTATGTTACAATAGAGCTTTTTTGATTCTGTACCCTGTGATTCAAGGTGAGTACATATATATTTAGTAGCTTCATTAAATTGCATCCTGCCAAATCATTGGGTAAATGAAGCAACGCCATAATCATTTTCTTTTTTTTTAATTGTTGTTGTTTTCTTCTTTGAGTTTCAGTTTGACTTTGGAATGGCATATTTGATCATTAGGGGGGCATGATGCTATCTTAAGCATCTTTGTGGCCAAAAGAAAAAGGAAAAGTAATCTGTACAGTAGTTTTGCTAAGACAAAAGTCAGTATTTCAGCTTTTCTAATACCAAGAATAGAGAGAAGAAGACCCTGTTCGAAGGAGTAGATAGTATCTTCAGTGACATTCATAAAATAATAAATTTCATGAGGATTTTTCTTGTAACATCCTAACATATAAGCTAATGATTTAACACTTAAGTACAGTTATGTGACTGTGATAGATATGGTTTGATCCATGGATAAAGTTTATTGTCCATGGCATAGATTATTTATTTTGGAAGAAAACAAATTAACTAATTTTGCACTGATGTGTTTTTAATTATCACATTTAGTTTATTACATTTCAAGTGAAATTGAAGGAGGACATGTGTTAAAAATGTAAAGATGTTTGTATTTTTTAAATTACAACTTTTGAAAAAGATGAAAGAAACTTCACCAGTCATGAAATCTATTATATTCATACTTCCAATTTTTGGTCCACAACAACAATAATTTTCATCATACTTTTTGTTATTTGGAGGAAAAAGAGGATTAAAATAGTTTTTTTCCCCAAGATAATACTGTTGAATATTTTAATATATATACAGTTAACCTTTGAACAACGTGGAGGTTAGAGGTGCCCACCCTCTGCAGAGTTGAAGATTTGAGTATAAGTTTTGACTTCCAAAAATCTTAACTACTAAAAGCCTACTGTTGACCAGAACATCTTACTGGTAGCAAAAACAGTTAACATGTATTTTGTGTATCCTATATATTACATACTGTATTCTTAAGCTACAGAAAAGAAAATGTTATTAAGAAAATCGTAAGGAAGAGAAAATATGTTTATTATTATTTATAAGTGAAGTGGATCATCGTAAAGTCTGCATCCTTGTCATTTTCACATTGAATAGGCTGAGGAGGAGGAAGAAGAGAAGGGGTTGGTCTTGCTAGTTCAGGGATGGCAGAAGTAGAGAAGGTGGATGGGGAGGCAAGAGAGGCAGGCACGCTTAGTGTAACTTTACAGAAATATGTTTAATTTCTGACTTACATGCTATGTCATTTCTCTAAAAATGTTTCTGTACAGTACCAATCTTCCAACATTTGCTTTGGTTTCAGTGCTCATATCATAGAATGGTCCATGTCATAAAGCAGCCTTGAATAAATAGAACTTTTCTGCTGGATTGTCTAATGTCCATTCGTTTTCTGGCACTCCTTCTTTGTCTTCTTCCTCATCGTCTGTTAGTTCTTAAATTTCTCTGATATCCGTATCTGGAAACCCTTCATCCTCTACCATTTTTACCGTATCTACAATCTCTTTCATGATTTCCATGTCCCTGTTGTAAGCCCTATGGAGTCGTGCAGAACGTGTGGACACAGTTTTCTCCAGCAGAAATTTATTGTTTTAGGCTCGATGGGTTTTTCTATAACAGCGATAGCATCAATGGTGTAATTCTTCCAGACTTTCATGATGTTCTTTCTACCAAGGATTGTTGACAGCCCTTTCCATAGAGGCCTTATGGTTCCATGTATAATGAGCCTTAAAGGTTCTTGATCCCCTGATGTAGAGGCTGATTTAGAGGTGTGGTGTTTTGGGACAAGTAGGCCACTTTGACACCTTTCAGTGTTGAACTCGTGGGATTCCGCGAGGCAAGGGACATTATCCAGTATCAGAAGAAATTTTTTAAACAACAATAATAGTAAAAGAAAGGTTAGTCGCTGAGGCCCGTGCATTGTAATCCTAGCACTTTGGTAGGCCAAAGTGTGAGGTTAGAGGCCAGAAGTTCAAGACCAGCCTAGGCAACATAGAAAGACCTTGTCTCTAATTAAATATACATATTCATATACATATGCATATACATATACATATATATGTGTATGTATATGTAGATATCTCTGATAGCTATATGATAGCTCTAATATATATCTGATATCAATCTATCTAGAGATATATAGGTATCCCTATAGATATATATACACAATCAGAAGAACTTTAAAAGACCATCCCTTACTGCCAAAATGCTTTCTAACTTCAGGAACAAAGCATTGATGGCACCAGCCTAGAACAAGAGTTCTCTTTGTCTAGGTCTTCTTGTATGACCACAAGACTGCAAGCTGGTGTTTTTCTTTTCCCTTCAAGGCTCGAGGGTCTAGCAGCATTATAAATAAGGGCAGTCCTGATCATAAACTGAACTTCATTTGCACAGAACAGTAGCGTTGTCCTGTCCCTTCCTGCCTTAAATTCTGGTGCTCACTTCTCTGCTTTATTAATAAATATTCTTTGTGGCTGTCTTTTCCTTCAGAATGGGGCGCTTTGATCTGTATTAAAAACCTTTTCAGGCAGGTATTTTTTTTCCTCAAAGATATTCTTACTGGTGTGTGGCCACTTACTTTCTGCCTCTTGGTCAGCAGAATCTGTGTGTCCTGTTATCTTGACATTTTTTAAGCAAAACCTCTTTCTAAAATTATCAAACTATCCTTGGCTGGCATTAAATTTTTCAGCTTTAGACTTTACTTTTGCTTTAAGTTGTCATAGAATGAGTTTGCTTTTTCTTGAGTCATATTAAGGTCTATAGGTATGCCTTTCTTATAGATATCCTGCACCCACATAAAAGCTGCATTTTCAACAGGAGACAAAAAGGTATTTCACAAAACATGCAAGGTTTTTGAACCTGCTGATGAAGCTGCAGCAATGACTTTGTTTCATGAATTTCCTTTTTTTTTTTTTTTTTTCTTACAGTGAGTCTTAGGCTGGATTCAAGCAATTCAGTATTATGCATTTCACCTTCTTGTAATGTCGTGACTTTGTTTCTTGAGCACACTTCCAGCATCACTACTGGCACTTTGTTGGGTCCCATGGTATTATTCCATGTTTAGAGTATTGCAGCAAACACGATGAAAAAAATTTGTGAGGCCTGGGAGGTATTACTTTGTACTGGGATGTGCAGTTTGCTGAAGAGATCAACTGTTCACATGGAGATGATTAGAGTCACACAGCGTTTTAATCATATACTTACTAATACTTGAACTCACTGCAATAACAACAGGAGGTAGCTTCTAAATTACTACATATACATATGTACTACAGTTAATTTTGTGCAGTTATGATTTAATATTTTGTCTGTATATTTATATTTTAACTGCAAATAACACCATATAGTCTGGGTTTGCATATGAGTTTTGATAAGTTTTAACTTTTTAATAATTTGTATCTATTTTATGATAGTAAACACTCAAATAGACTAGTACATACCTATATTTTATACATTCATAACATGTTTTTATTATTTTTTTCACTATAGGCTACTCAGTTTGTAAGTTTTTTCAAATTGTTGCTGATCTCCAAAAATTTTTCCTGTATATTTATTGAAAAGTATCTGCATGTAAGTGGACCTGAGCAGTTAAAACCAGTTCTTCAAGGGTCAGCTATATTCTACTTGATTCCCTCTCCCCCTTATCCTCTCTGAGAGGTTCCGATAGGTTGTCCATCTTCCAGGTTGAGAATCACTGATCCAAAAGAGTGTATGTTACTGCCCTACGGTTTATTTTTTTCTTACAGCTGGATTCTTTACAAAGATTAGACACCCTACAGGGTTCATATTGTATTCTGAGGGAAAACCTAGAGGCATAGATTGTCTCTCTGATATGAGAGCATATTTACTCATTTTGTCAATCAGAGGCATTTGGTAAATTCAAGCTTTTAAAATAAGAATTAGCTTAACCAGGTTTTTAGCCAGGAGGTACTGAGACTACTCCTTCCAAACTATGTACTGAGGTACCTGGTGGCCCATAGCAAATTCAGAGGGGTGCCACGAAGTATTTTAAAATTTTGAAGGTGTGCGGTGGTATTCAACATCTGTATGACATTGTATGGACTCCTAGCTTGAGATAGTTTGCAGTTCAGCATATTGGATTGTCCTACCCTGCTTTCGTTGGTGTTAGATCGTTGAGAAGCTGGAGTTTTTTTGGCCTGTGCTGTGATCTAACAGAAGTACCAGAAAAAAAATACATCTGCAAGAGGAAATGAGAGTGGCAAGGTCCGATCTAAGACCAGTGTTTGAGAAATTGTGAAGTGCCCAGTAGGCACACACATCCCAGTAATAAGTGATGGTAGTTATTTAAGAACGAAGTAAAAAGTTTTTTTTCAATTCATGTGTATTATTTTTTTAAAGGCCAAGTAGTTAGGACATTATACTTATTAAGTTGTTTGGAGCTAAGTATTTAATAAACAGCACTGTGAGGTATATTTTTTGGCGCTAAGGCTGCTGAAAACTGAGAAAGTTAGGGACCTCTGCGAGACTTTGGTAATGATCTAGCTTTAGCATTTTGGGGTTCCAGAGCAACTTGGTATTGAAAACTTTATTCTCAGACTTTCAGCATTTAAACCTTTCAGTACTTCATTACAACTTAATCAGAAATAATGCTTTTCTTTTTTCCTTCTACAAGCACATAGAGAATGGTCCTCCTCTCCCCAAGGTAATTCATTATGTAGGTAGATTTATTGCTAGATAAGATAAAGTATTGTTACCGAGTGCTACATTAGATGTAATTTTGTGGCAGTTCACCACATTAATGCTATAACAACACATCTTAAGCCATATTTGGACATCTTGTAAAGGAAACTCCTTTTTTAAAAAAAAAACATAGTTTTTGTTTGTTTGTTTTTTGTTTTTTGTTTTTTTTTTAAGACCAGGTCTTTCTTTGTATCACAGGCTGGAGTGCAGTGGCATGATCATAGCTCGCTGGAGCCACGAACTCGTGGGCTCAACCTCCCAAGTAGCTGGGACCACAGCCACACCACACCATGCCTGGCTAAAAAATAGATTCTTTTTGAAATATATGTGGAAGGAAAAGTCATCATAGGCTATAAAAGAAACAGGGTTCAGTCAGACACAGTTTATTGTTATTAATCATTTATCAAAATCAAAATGATTTTCCTGAATAGTATTTGACAGCATTTAAAATGATCCCAGGATTGAGATTGAGATGAATGCTTGTATTGTCTTTTCTTATTTCATCCCACGACCCTTCAGTTTTTGATACTTGAGATCTAATGAGAAGCAAGATGTTATAATGGAAAGAGCAGTAGGAAGAGAAGAAAACTGTATCTGCAGTGATAATCAGTGGAACTGAAGAGGCAGAGGTCAAGTGTGCTTGACACATAAGGAAACAAAAAGATTGTCATCTGATTAAGATCGTAAATTGTGTTTCTATTTTGTTGTTTAATATTAGGGCAAAAAGGAAATTCATCAGCATAATGATTAAAATTGGCAGGCTTCCTAAAGGAAACAAACATCAAATGTGATTACAGAATTTACTGGGAAAAACTGAAATCTGAAAATTAACTCTGGCTTTGGTAAACTGAGAACTCTATGCAGAGTCTTGAAATGGCTACAAAATTTTAGTGTCCTGGGGAGTCTAAGTCTAAGTAACATAGAACCAATGCAAACTCAATGAAACAAGCTCAAAAGGTAGTAAAAGTTTAATGATGTTCTAGAAACCAGTGAAGGAAATATTCTTGCTACAAAAATGAACTAGGAAATGAAAATCATTGTGTGGGAAAATAGTTAAGATATTATTATATAGGTTCAGTAAAACCTTTGAAGTAAATCCTTTTTTGTTTTTCCTGGCATTCTCTTAATATAAATGAAAAGAATATGCAAAATGCTAGTCAGATGGGTTATTGCTTGATCCTTGAATTGCAATATTAGTGCATTAGGCCAAGACGGGCGGACCACGAGGTCAGGAGATCAAGACCATCCTGGCTAACACGGTGAAACCCCATCTGTACTAAAAAATACAAAAAACTAGCCGGGCGAGGTGGCGGGCGCCTGTAGTCCCAGCTACTCGGGTGGCTGAGGCAGGAGAATGGTGTAAACCCGGGAGGCGGAGCTTGCAGTGAGCTGAGATCTGGCCACTGCACTGCAGCCTGGGCGACAGAGCGAGACTCCGTCTCAAAAAAACAAAAGCTTAAAAAATTCTCAAGATATTTAAAGTAATGAGAATAGTAATTGATAGATTACTAAAACATATCTAATCCATATATCTTTATTAATTCAATTGCAGGAGAGTGTAAAGAATGTATAGAAAATACTAAGTTCTTTCTATTCAAATGGAAAATGGAACCTTAGTCATAATAAAGAGTCGAGTGCACAAGCTCTAACAAAGCCTTAGTGAATGCCATCATGACACCTGCTTTACAAAGATTTCTGCCCTTAAAACTTATCAGTGTAAGACGTTCCCAAAAGATTCTAAACAGTTAAACTTTGGCTTTAAACTGTTGATTCCTTATCTGTATTTCAAAACTAGTTTTCTCTTTATTATAGGCTGAAAAGGAAAATCCAGGTCTCACACAAGACATCATTATGAAAATTTTAGAGAAAAAAAGTGTAGAAGTTAACTTCACGGAATCCCTTCTTCGTATGGCAGCTGATGATGTAGAAGGTATCAGAAAGAAGAACCTTGCTTAAATTATACAATTGTTGAATAGCACTTCCTCTAAATCATTATTATTTAACTAAAGGAACTTCCTTCCCTACTGTTCCCCCCCTCCCCCGACCCCCCGCCTGCCTTTACTTATGATGATGCTGGTGGTGGTGGTGGTGGTAATAGTAGAAGCTAATCTAGATAAAATAGAAAAATTGTTTTTCTTGCTTTGTATATTTGTGAGATTTAATTACTTGAACTTTGTTTATACCGCATTCTTTAATTTTTCCCCCCTTTATGTTTGGTGAGTTTCAGTTTTACTAAAAGGTAAGCTATTTGGAATGTGTTGACTTTAAGCAAACAATAGTTTGGAAGTAATGAGGTTTTTGTTTACTTGTTTTTTTAACTTTAGTACAGCATCTTTTTTTAAGCACAGATTTAAAGGAACAATATAACCATGCTTTTCTTATTTTTTTACTTCAAATTATTTAGACATTGGTTTTACTTTAGTGGAAGTTTTCCCACTAATTTAGAAAAACGTGGACACACGATTTCCCATAATTATTAAGGGAGAACAAAAAGCAGGTATTTTAACTGATTCCATGATTATAAAAAAGCCCTTATCATTATTTAGAGTTGAGCATTTGCAGCCCATTAGGCCATTATATATTGATGAATTGGTAGATTTGTAATGCTTCCAAGTCTGCAGTGAATCTGGTAAAGTCTGATTGAACCTCCTTTCCAAAATTGCTGTTCTGTGATCCCAGCCCGTGTGTTGGATTTGTGCTGATGTTTTTGTTTTTAAGTGAGATTTCAAGAATATGTAGAAGATTTTATTAGATTATTTGGGGTTTTAATATAATGAAGCAATGTATATTCAATATAGGGGTTTAAAATTTTTAATCTTTCTAATTGGAAAGTAGATATTACCTTTGCGCTAGTTATGACACTCATTATTTAATTTAAGGTTTCCTTGGGAAATGTAAAGCCTGCCTTTTCAATCTGTTTTTTGTTTGTTTGTTTGTTTGTTTGCTTTTTTTTTTTTTTTTAAGATTTCATGGGATTTCCTTTTATCCCAAATTGAAAATATTTGTATTTTCTTTTTCTGATACTTTACTTGAAGGGAGCCCTGCTGTTATTACTGGACTAAGTCGAATGTTAATGAATTCTACTTTGCAACCTTGTCTTTCCTATTTATCTGGCCTTTCACCTCCCCCACTTGCCTTTGACCAACATTGGGAATTCTTAGAAGTGAATTTGGCAGAGTCGCAGGATGTTTTTTATTATGTATTTATTTTATCAGAGTATATGATTGAGCGACCAGAGCCAGAATTCCAAGACCTAAACGAAAAGGCACGAGCACTTAAACAAATTCTCAGTAAGATCCCAGATGAGATCAATGACAGAGTGAGGTTTCTGCAGACAATCAAGTAAGCAATTTTTTGTTTTGTTTCTTTTCTTAAAAGTACTTCCAAGGAACTATTCGTCTACTTTTTTTAATTTTGGTATGACATTAACTTGAAATGCTAATTTGAAATAAAATCTCGAATTGTTAAATACTGCATTTTATTAACTTTATGGCATTTGGTTTCAGAGTACAACATTTTTTAGAGTGTTTAATTTTAAAACAATAATGAAATGTGCGTAAACTGGAATGTAGTTTGAACTACATAAATGATGGAAAAATATAAATGTCAGATAAATGAATAGAGAAACTGGATATATCCTAGAAATTGGTAGTAAGAGATACCAAAATTGTTTTTATTTCAGAAATGGCAGCAGTCATTAATGTAAGTAATGTACTCTTAGGCATAAGTAGCATTTTCTAAGACTGACCAAGTAGCCTCTAAATCCTTGCCTTTGGGGGATATAGGTTAAATAAGACCAAGAATATGCATGGGGCCAGGAGGCTGGCTGGTGAGCAGCAGCCAGAAGGGTCATCCTAGAGAAGTAGTTCTCAGACCAGGGACACTCTTCTGGAGTACAGTGAGGGGTGAGAGGGTAGGAGATTGAGTGAAAACATAATCCCTACATAAGTATCTTTAAACTAGAGAGTATGATAATTTTCTTCAGCCTCAGTGAATAGAAAACAAAGCTGGAAATACTTGCAGTGTCACTATCAATGCATGGTTTTGGTGAAACCATAGGTGGATATTACTGGGAAGAAGAGATTTAGCACAGGTCTTTTTCTGGAAGAGGCTCTGACATATTTGGTAACTTTGAAGAACCTAAGGAGACTCATTTGGAATAAATAGTAACATTCATCTTTTGGAGATTGGGCAGTGGGAGGAGTGGCAGCAGCCAGGCAGCCCAGCTTCATGAAGGCCCTCAGCATGCCTTGACCCACATGCATCCGATATGTGCCTTCCCCACTTCCAGGATGCCCAAGAGGACTGTCAGCTCAGCTGACAGGACAGTGAAGGAAAAGCCCAAAAGGAGATGGATATGGTTATCAGCTAAACCTGCTCTTTCAGTAGTGGAAATGAATCCCCAAAGGGTAGCAGGATAGGATAAATCTTCAGGTAAAAAAGCGCAAACAAAAGAAAAGAATAGCAAAGTGAAAACAGGCCAAAGTGGCTAACCAAGAATATTTACCTGCGGAAAACAGAAAAACTAAAACTGAAGAGAGTCCAGCCTCTGAAGCAGGAGAGAAAGCAGCCCAGTCTGATTAATACCGCATACCATGTCTTATCAGTGGTTCCCCGTCTCTCTTCTTACATAATCCAGAGGAGTATTTTTATCAACTATGTTGTAAATGCAAGTTTTTTAGTAACTCTAGAAACATTTAAGGAGTAAATTCCACCTCATCCCATTTTTTCGGTGTAAATGCTTTTTTTTTTAAAGAGGTGAAATAATGTAATTTGTGGTTATTTTTTGGTACAATGAGAAAATAATGTTGGATATTGAATTATGAGAAGCCTTGATTGTTATGGGTGTCAGCTTAACATTCCATAAATGGGTGGTTAGTTTTTATATCCCATAATACAAAGCATACTAAATGGCAGAGTGGAGTCGCAGTGCTGCGTTTAATGTCTTGAACATTTTTAATTACTCACTCTGCCACCCAGGCTGAACTGCAGTGGCGTGATCATAACCTACTGCACCCTCAACCTCCTGGGCTCAAGCAATCCTTCCACCTCAGCCTCCTGAGTAGCTAGGACTACTAGTGTACACCACCACACTAGGCTTTTTTTTTTTGATATTTAATAGATACCACGTCTCCCTACATTTCCCTAGCTGGTCTCTAGCCTCAAAGCTCAAGTGATCCTCCTGCCTTGGCCTCCTAAAGTGTTGGGATTACAGGAGTGAGCCACCACACCTGACCTTAAATTACTTCTTCCTGTTGTTTTTTAGTGGAATTATTTCCTTGGGCAAACCACTCCTTGAGCCTGGCTCTCCCTTTCAGAATTGTGTGCGCTCTGTAACATCTTTGGTCATGGTAGTCCTGTTTTTCTAATAATTTTGTTAATGCGCTGTGAAAGATTAAAGTATATAGTGTATATGCTATTAAATTGTGAATTGGTGGGATGTATGTGACAGCTTATCAACATTTGAAGGTACTGGTACTTGATAGCCTCTGAAGGAAATTTTGCCTCAGTTGTAAGCTAGAAAGTCACTGGAATAACTTTAAAGAATAATAAGGATACGTGGCTTTTTAGATTTTGTAGTACGTATGTTCAGAATTGTGTACAAGTTGAAATGTCTGTGTACTGATCCTCAACACAACAGATAAAATCTCAATTATGAAAGAAAAAGAAAACATTCATCTTTTGAAAATAGTATTCTTTGTCGTTCACATTGAGAAATGCTATTTTAGCTTGTTTGGATACCTAGCTAGTTTGGATACTATCTTTTGAGTCACATAAAGAGAGGAATATGTCCCCTAGAAAATAATGGTGTGTGATAGGTATGCCACCCAGCTATCAAGGAATGACCCTACTCTTTGACAATAATGAAGGACCAGGAATGTGAAAAAGGCTTTTAATTGAATAGCCAAAATCTGTGTCACAAGGGACAAACCCTAAGGGTTTTTTTATTTGTTTGTTGGGTTTTTGTTTTTGTTTTTTCGAGACCGAGTCTTGCTCTGTCGCCCAGGCTGGAGGGCAGTGGCGCTATCTTGGCTCACTGCAAGCTCCACCTGCTAGGTTCACACCGTTCTCCTACTTCAGCCTCCCAAGTAGCTGGGACTACAGGTGCCCGCCACCGTGCTCGACTAGTATTTTGTATTTTTAGTAGAGACGGGTTTTCACCGTGTTAGCCAGGATGGTCTCAATCTCCTGACTTTGTGAGCCACCCACCTCGGCCTCCTAAAGTGCTGGAATTACAGGCATGAACCACCGCACCCAGCCTATGGGGTTTTTTTGTATTCTACCTCTCCTATAGGAAAGCCCCAGCTTCCTTTTCTACTTTCAATATGTGAAGGGGGAAGGCAATCCACTGTTTATGGAGTTTTATTTTTAATCTGGTACAAGTTGAGCATCCCTAATTTGAATATCAGAAATTCTAAATGCTCCAAAATCCGAAACTTTCTGAGCACCGTGACATGACACCATAAGTGGAAAATTCCACGTCTGACCTCATGTGATGGATGGATTGTAGGCAAAACACAATCAAAACTTTATTTTATGCACAACATATATGCATATATGGATGCACTTTATAAAACATAAATGAATTTCATGTTTATACTTGGGCCTCATCCCCAAGTCTAAAGACTTCTGGTCTCAAGCATTTCATTTAAGGGGTACTCGCTCTGTATAAAGTAAATATGTTTGGCCTGTAAAAGGATAAAGTCAATGATCCCAAACTTGATTGTTTAGACTATTTATTTCTAAAGTTTTCAAATAATTTGGTAAGTTTTCATTTGCTTTGATAATCATGGACTTGTTGATGAGCCATGATACATTTCTATGAAGATTTGACATGTAAAATAATATTTGCAGCAGATTTTGCTTCACATCATCAAAGTACATTTATATAATCAATGTCATCTTAATAACAATCACTTATGTAGTACTTATTATATGCTAAGCACTATTTTAATCACTTTACATATATTTACTTATCACAACAACCCAGTAACAAGTGAAGGAATTGAAGCAGGCACAGAAAATTAGGTAAGGCCACAGACCTTACCTATTAAGTGGTAGAGCTGGATTTGAACCCAGGCAACCTAACGCCAGGTTCACTGCTGTTTCCCAATCATCGATTTACAATGTTGATCTAATTTGGAGATTGAAAAATAAAGTTTCTGCCCTTTGAAAGAAATGTGATAAAGGATATTTTAACATAGGATGCCAGTACATGAGAGAGATAAAGGTGTTGTGGTTGAAGCTGAGATAGAAATGTAGGCCCAGAGTCCTCATCCTGTCACTTTGACATCCTCTTTCCCCCTACAGAGTCCCTGAGACATCTCTGCTAAACTGTCTGTGACTCTAGGGAGCTACCATTTGAAAACCACATTATTAACAGCACATTTTAGTCATAAGGAAATTGAGCTTAAGAGTCTTGTCCATAATCATTCACAGAGACTTTCTTTAGGATGTTGTTTCATTTATGAGGGAGTAATAATACTTCAGTTCTGTTGTCCAGAGTGTACTCATTTAGCATGATTGAATTAAGGGTAATGGTGGCAATGAAAATTTACTTCCTAACCATTTGAGGAGGGATAATTTACCCTGGCAAGTTTGTTGATATGTATGTTATTTCTGAGACTAAAATTCAACCACATATGAATAGCATAGATAGGCTAAGGTATAATTATTTGTATACTGTCATATATTGGTACATTTTCATATATGTTCTTACCACTATTAATTGACAAATTAGTGGATAAAATTGCACCAAAATAGAAAATTATTTCTCCTTCAGGCATTTCTCAAATATTTTACTTTCTTGTATCTAAGGTAGTTATCCCCTTTATTCACTTTAGCAACATTTTTCAGTAAGCATATGTCATACACATATTACACCAAGTACTATAGGTGATGCTGTAGATTGTATCAAAGTACAAGTAAAAAAGATTCCTGACACCTAATAAATATTCAGGCAGTTATGAATATATTAGCAGACCTAGATTTGAATCTCCATTCCAACATTTAGCTATGTAACCTTGGATATAAGTTGCTTAACTTCTGTCATTTTAGTTTGTGCCTCTGAAAGTAAGGATAATGACTTGTGAGAATTGAAAGAAATGATGTACATGAAGTGCCTAGCACAGAACCTAGCATACATTCAACAGTACATGCTATAATAGCGTTGTGAAATGAGAATTTTTCTCCCTTTTCTCAACGGAGTTGATTAGGAAAAATGATCCAGCAAATATTTTAAAAGGCCCTTTTTTTTTTTTTTTTTTTTTTTGAGACGGAGTCTCGCTCTGTCGCCCAGGCTGGAGTGCAGTGGCCAGATCTCAGCTCACTGCAAGCTCCGCCTCCCGGGTTTACGCCATTCTCCTGCCTCAGCCTCCCGAGTAGCTGGGACTACAGGTGCTCGCCACCTCGCCCGGCTAGTTTTTTGTATTTTTTAGTAGAGACGGGGTTTCACCGTGTTAGCCAGGATGGTCTTGATCTCCTGACCTCGTGATCTGCCCATCTCGGCCTCCCAAAGTGCTGGGATTTTAAAAGGCCTTTTAATCAGTGAATGTGTGTGCCTGAGTACATTTGAGCTATGCAAATGTTTTGTAAAATTAATTTGAAATCCAGTACATCTGAACTAATGGAAAACTAGTGGAGACTCGTAATTTAACAGACCAAAATAAAAAAGCCAGGCATTTATTTACTGTTTGTAATCTACATTTGCATATTCTTAGGTGAAAATTCAGTAAGGTTTATTTGTTTTAAGTTAGGATTTTCATGAAGGGTCCAGAATAGATTTTTTCAGAGTTTTCCAGTCTAAACCAAACTCAACTCAAAGCACAGGGATTCCCTTTCATTAGCGGATTTGCATAAACACGTATCATGCACATTTGGGTGGCATGATTAGAAACTACTTTTCTATGCAGTTTTTTGATAAGATGTCTGTTTACGTTTCATCTGAAGGCTTTGTCTTTCAGTGTATGTTTTGCACAGCTGCCCTAACTATTAGGTTGGTGCTAAGTTCCTCCTGCTCATACTATCTGCCTCTTATCACAGAATTCATCTGCACCAAGCCGCATTCATTAGTTATGTGATATTTATTTTACCCTCAAGTTTTTTCTCAGTTCTTTATCTGGTTAATTGTCTGTAGTGGTTTTTTTGTGACAGTATTTTCTCTTATAGGAAACAAACTCTCTGGTAATTACTAAGATAATTTAGCTTCCTTATGTGCACACCTTGGTGCCATAAATGAAAATACTTTTCTGTGTACATATGGATAACATAATATCTGACATACATTCTGCAGATTGTTTCTAGAGAACATTTTTTCTACAATTTGGTAGGCATTTAACAGTCTTTTGCCTCATGTCCAAACAGAAGGCCAGGCTTAGGAATAAACAGCCTTGGCTGACAGAGAGCTGTGTTCCAATAAGGCATTAAACCTTAGCTGCAAGTTTTCAAACCTGCCTCATCAGCAGTCACCTGAGGAGTTGCGCCTCCTCACACCCCCTTTTAAAGTAGAGATTTCCAGTATTTATCAGCGTGTCTGTCTTTTTTTGTCCAGCAAAACCCTCCCTTCTTCTCTCGTCTTTCTGTCTCCCTAGGTGCATGAGGCAGCATTTTTCAGACCCACTCTTTTGACTTGTAGAATCCAGGCATTGTCGTTGCATATCAAACTTATGTTCATCTTGATGACTAGCCCTGGAAACACGTTTTATTCCTCTTCAGTGGAATATTGAAATACACTACAAAGTGAGACTGTATAAACTTCTGTCTGATCACTATGTAATTTGCTCCATTATATTCCATTTTAAGTAACTCCATTGTGGATTTGGAGAAGCTTGCATATTTGGAGATTTGACATTTTTTGTTTATTGAAATTGTAATTTTTCTCACAGAATAGTCCTATGACAGCATTTTATTAAACAATGGTGGGTTTATGTCCATCACACCAGTATACAAAGATTCAACTTGCTTAAGCAATAAATGAAAGGAATAGTTATCTAATTAAAAACTGCTATTACTAAACCAGAGGCAAAAAAAAAAATTAGATAGCATTTATGTAAGACTTATTGTCCTACTTGAATATGTAATATTTCAGTGTTTCAGCCTAATACCAGTGTTTGACCTGAGAGAGGTAATAAGTAAAGTATTATTGAAATAATTAATGAAAATGTTATTACTACTTCGGAGTACTCTAAAATACTTTTTTTTTAATATCAAAATTCTGTATGCTTTTAATTCTTAAAATTTCTACATGCTTATTTACTGAAAAACATGCTGGGAAACACCCACATGCACACAGAAACCTGGACACTGAGGATTTTTTCCCCTTGAAATAGGAATGTTGAAATGTTTTAGGTAGGAAATAACTGAAATCTGGCATTTATAATTAGTATTAGTAATAAAATGTTATGTTTAGGATGGTGCAGATTTCTATCTTATTCATTTCTTCACAGTTGCATTGCATTTGAAGTTTTTGTTGTGACTAACAGCTAAGAGAATGGTTTCGAAAAAGGTTTGTCGTAGAGAATGAGACTTTGAGAATGCAGAATTACATAAAGTTCAATTTGATAGAAAAAAATTGCTATGAGGTTAAAATGTGGAAATCAAAAGGAGCTAGACAGAAAGGCAAAAATAAAACAAATTCAGAAAAAAATGGTGCGTGGATAGGAAGAACACTCAAATAAGAATTATTGATTTCTTCCTTTTGTTTCTTTTGAAAGGGGAGGGAGGTGATGATGCATATATAGTCAAAGGATGATTGCCAGAAAGATTAAAGTGGAAGAATATTGTGGTGATGTCTCCCCCAGTAATTTAAATATTATATTTTCCAAAGGAAATAGTGGCTGACAGCAAGTGTTTGAAAGAGGAGGATATTTGGTTGTTAGATAGAAGCTAAAAGTGTCTATAAAAGAGTAAAGGAGGAGGAGTATTTCCTCAGGGGAGAGGAATATTTTCTGAGGAGGAAATATTTTATGTTAAACATCAAAACTAATAGGTATCTAGCATACAGCGTTGTTAAATACAGAATTGAGTTATATGTCATGCAGAATATCATAAAATTGTTCATTGTTCAAATAACAAAAGTGGAGAACGTGGTACCTTGACTTTAGCTACATTAGAGCAGAGAAAAAATTTAAAATGGGGAAAGACAGACATAGGTAATGTTTATCCTTTTCTAAATTTGAGTAAGGAATGCTTAATGAAATGTGATTGATTTGAGAAAGTTGGTTTTGGTTGGCAACCTTTGGTCAGCAGTGCAAGAGAATCAAGATTACAGAGGGGTACAGGCTAAAACCCCAACTCCAACCAGCTAGCCAAAAAGGCTGGCTATTCATGAAGTGAGTGCACTTACCATAATTAAGAGTGTACTGTGATTAGATTAAGAGTGTACTTAATTTCTTTCAAATGTAGCTGATGTTTTCTCTCACAAATTTCTTTCAAATGCAGCTGATACTCTTTATTCTTTTCCCAACAGGGATATAGCTAGTGCAATAAAAGAACTTCTTGATACAGTGAATAACGTCTTCAAGAAATATCAATACCAGAACCGCAGGGTACGTTTAGTAGAAGCCTTGCTAGCTGACACCCTAGATGTTGGTTTATGCCTAGTTGTTTTATTGACTTGAAAATAGGATTGATTGTTGGAAATAGTTTTGTGTCATTAACCATTGAGTTTATTCTTGGATTTAAATATGCCTTTTTATTTAAAAGTAAATATTCCACAGTTGCTTATTAGTAATATTCATATAAAGTGCATCCCATATCCTGTGTAATCTCCTGTCCTTGCCTTTGGCTGTTGTGATTATTTCTCTTATTTAGTACTTTTTTTTCTTACTGTATTTTGTGGCTGTAGGCACTTGAACACCAAAAGAAAGAATTTGTAAAGTACTCCAAAAGTTTCAGTGATACTCTGAAAACGTATTTTAAAGATGGCAAGTAAGTACTGTAATTTATCCTTTTAAAATTAAATAGATTATGTGGTTTTATATGGTATGAAAACCATATAAATTAAGCCCTTTTACTTTATTAGTACTCCAGGCAACTGATATTCAAGGCATTCCACTAACAATAGGAAATGAATGTGGTTACTAATCTGGCCATAACTCCTTTCTACAGCAGGAGTTATCAGACGCTTTCTGAAAAGAGCCAGATAGTAAATATGTTAGATTTGGTGGGCCTGTTGGCCGTTATCCACCTCATCTCTGCCGTTGTAGTACAGAAACAAGCCATAGACAATATACAAACAAGAGGGTGTGACTGTTTTTTACTAAAACTTTATACAAGATTCAAATTTTAGTATCTTGAAATAATTTTTCCCTGTCATATATTCTTCTTTTGATTTTTTTTTACCATTTAAAAATGTAAAAGCAATTTTAGTTCATTGGCCTACTTTATACACTCCTGAAACAGTGGTTCTCAAACATTAGTAGCATCAGAGTCATCTGGAGGACGTGTTACAGCTCAAATTGCAGATTGCTCGAGAGTCCCACTTCTAGAATTTCTGATTTCGCAGGTCTAGGATGGAGCAGGTATTTGCATTTCTTAGAAATTTTCAGATAATACTGACATTACAGGTCTATTGAGAACTACTGCACTAAAGTTAAAGCAATGTTGTCAATCCTTTCTGTGCAATAGAATCACTTGAGGACAGTTTTTAAAAAATTCCCATAGCCTAGGCCCCACCTGCAGAGATTCTGATTCAGTTGCTGGGAGTGGAGCCAGGGTTTAGATGTTTTGTAAAAGTGCCCCAGATGTTTTTAAAGGGCTGTAAGGGTTTTGACCCACTGTCCTGGAAAGAGGCTTTCACAGCATCATTCTATAAAATAGGAAATATACTAAAATGTAAATTATACATTAGTTTTTAATTTACATATAATTGGTTGTAATGCACTATAGAAAACCAAGAGATTTTATATATTTTAACATACATACATGCATACGTATAATGTATAAGCTGATGCAAAGTCTGGCCATATAGGTAGTTTTTTGCACTTCATGTCAAATGTGAGAATTTTTTCAACAAGATTATTTTTTAACAGTGCTTAAAGTCAGAAAAGTAATCTAAATAGAGACCTCAATCATCCCATCCTACTATACAGGTTTTAAGATCTTTATATTCATGTCACATCGTTACAGTATTATTGTAGTAATATTTAAAATGATAAAAATACATTAGATAGGATTCTGTTAATTTTCAGAGTCATTTTTTAACCGTTCACCCAGGTTGAAGTATTTACATTTATATTACAAATTAGAGATTACTGAGCTAAATTTTATTATTTGTTTTGTGGTGGTGTTCCGTACACAGGTTGTCTAAGGGAAATGCTCCTTGATGACTTAGTTTAATAAGCTGGCATTTGTGTTTTGAAAATAAACTTGTTTTTTTCTTGATTTATGCTAAGCTCAAATAACCAAAAACACATTAAAATAATAATTTATATGATGGGATTATTGTTTCTGATTTTAAATTACTGTTACGGAATAAGCACAATGAAAGGTAGACATTAAAGCCTAATTTTCATTAATTAATTGAAATTATTTACTCTGCATATGGATTCAGTCTCCTTGCTACTACTTTCTCTCCAGCAGCTTTTTAAAATTCCAATTATTTGTGTATCAGTAATGTGCTGTGAGTTTTATACCTGTTTCCTCAAAACAGAAAATTATTGATAGAGCCTGATCTTTAGGCCATCTTTCAGTAGGGGGATGGATTTGCAGAAATGAATTTGCATCCATTTCTTTCTGGCCCTTCTCTCTTTTTTTTTTTTTTTTTTTTTTTTGAGACAGAGTCTTGCTCTGTTGCCCAGACTGGAGTGCAGTGGCACGATCTGGCCTCGCTGCAACTTCCGACTCCCAGATTCAAGCAATTCTCCTGCCTCAGCCTCCGGAGCTGGGATTATAGACACATGCCACTATGCCCAGCTAATTTTTGTATTTTTAGTAGAGACAGGGTTTCACCATGTTTGCCAGGCTGGTCTCAAACTCTGAGATACCTCATGATCCACCCACCTTGGCCTCCCAAAGTGGTGGGATTACAGGTGTGAGCCACCGGGTCCAGTCCCTGGACATTCTCTTTTGAGAAATGTCTAGGATGCAGGTACATGCTAGATATGATACTAGGAAACTATTAAGGCCACACAATGGGACTAGGGCGTCAGCTCTGTGTTCCAGCCACATGAAGATGAGCCATTAGGAGAATGGGATGGAGCTCAAAGCCAATTTTAAAGAATATATTTTTATATGTTGTCAGCTCCCAGATTTTGAAACTGCATGATTATTTTTTTGTAAAAATATATTTATAGTAAAAGTAGTTTGTAGTAGTTTGTCATTTAGAATTTCTACCTCTTTTTTAAGGAGATAAGTGGGATGAATCAGATTAGAAGTAACTAACTTTTTCTTGAGTATTATGCCCATTAATTAATTATGCCCATTAATTACAGATTTTGAGATTATGATACTTTGCTAGATTTTACTTGTTAACTTCTATGAAACCACAGCTGGAGACCACATCTGAATCCTCCTTTTGGCCAGTTAACTTGTTCCACCTATAAATAAACTGGGTTGTTGAGGCACCACCTATCATTACCAGCCCTCCAACATTTTATTGCCAGTCAGAACCACCAGGGGGCAGTAATTACTAGATAGTTTAAAATGATGCAAGACTATTAAATCCTAAATTGGAATAAAAGTTTTAATACTCAATACTAACTTGTCTTTTTTTTTTTTTCTTAAATTGATTTCATTACTACTGTTAATAGTATAAATCTTAAAAGGGTGAATTTTTTGGATGAAATTAATGCTTATTCTTTTCTTTTTAAACAGGGCAATAAATGTGTTCATAAGTGCCAACCGACTAATTCATCAAACCAACTTAATACTTCAGACCTTCAAAACTGTGGCCTGAAAGTTGTATATGTTAAGAGATGTACTTCTCAGTGGCAGTATTGAACTGCCTTTATCTGTAAATTTTAAAGTTTGACTGTATAAATTATCAGTCCCTCCTGAAGGGATCTAATCCAGGATGTTGAATGGGATTATTGCCATCTTACACCATATTTTTGTAAAATGTAGCTTAATCATAATCTCACACTGAAGATTTTGCATCACTTTTGCTATTATCATTCTTTTAAGAATTATAAGCCAAAAGAATTTACGCCTTAATGTGTCATTATATAACATTCCTTAAAAGAATTGTAAATATTGGTGTTTGTTTCTGACATTTTAACTTGAAAGCGATATGCTGCAAGATAATGTATTTAACAATATTTGGTGGCAAATATTCAATAAATAGTTTACATCTGTTAAACATTTCTTTACTTGAAAAAAATGCATATATATATGTGTGTGTACATATATATATATATGTGTGTGTATATATATATATGATCAGAAGACCAAGACAACTTGGTGTAATGTCTAAAAAACTTCTAACGGGAGCTTATCAGCAGTTTATCAAATAATAAAGAAACAAGAATTTCTATTTTTGTCCTTAATCACTTTGGACACAGAGTAGTCAATGGAAATATTTTTGTTAATTATTACTTATAAGGTACTGAGTATTTTTATATGATTTCCAACCTGTTTTAAAAGACTTATGTGTAAGAGACAGCATTTTCTAGTGTTTCTGCACTATAATGCCACTTTTTGAACTCTTGTTACAAATGTAGATTTGACTCTTAAAAATTAAGCCTTTCTTATACTGGGCCCTCATAAGCTTTGCACATTTCCCCCCCCCCCCCAAAAATAGCCACAATTAATAGTAATTTGAAGCTATATCAATGGTTGGATTGAAATTGTCATGAGTGTTAACATTCTATACACTCTTCAACTAGGTACAGTTTTATTTCACCATAGAGAAGTTTTAAGGAAATAATGTATCAAGTGTTCATGTTAAGTGGTTTCATTTTTCAATTATAAAATAAAGGGAAAAATCAGAATTTCCTTATCTTTTATAAAGATTTTAGATGTTAAACTAAGTTTCTGTGGGCAGTATATTTTTTTGCTGTTATGCAACTCAGTTATTTTATTTTTTCTCCATTTTAAAAAACAGATTTTTTTTTTTTTTTGAGACGGAGGCTCGCTCTGTCGCCGAGGCTGGAGTGCAGTGGCCGGATCTCAGCTCACTGCAAGCTCCGCCTCCCGGGTTTACGCCATTCTCCCGCCTCAGCCTCCCCAGTAGCTGGGACTACAGGCGCCCGCCACCACGCCGGGCTAGTTTTTTGGGTTTTTTTTTTTTTAGTAGAGACGGGGTTTCACCGTGTTAGCCAGGATGGTCTTGATCGCCTGACCTCGTGATCCGCCCGTCTCAGCCTCCCAAAGCGCTGGGATTACAGGCTTGAGCCACCGCACCTGGCCAAAAACAGATTTTTAAAGAATTATTATCATTGGCACCATAAAAGTTAACTATCCTGTTAAATGTAAATGGAAAATATATTGAAAGGAGCAAAAAAAAAAAAAAAAAAGGCAATTGGATGAAATCTCTTAATTAATGAACATTTTACTGACTTGATTTTTTTTCTTCAAAGATATGTAGCCAGTAAAACAAATAGAATGTTGATCTTTATTTATTTTTGACATAAACTGTCATTCACTCTTTGAAGTAGATGGGTGATTATTTGCTGAATAGACTTGTGTATATGTGAAGAAAAAAGACACTTTTATTTGCAGCAGACTTTTTAAACATCATTTCTAACATCATCTAACATCGTTCCTTCTGCTGTCTTTACCCTCCTTAAAATAACCAGTTACCAGACATGCCTCAAATCACCTGTTTTTATAAGCTTTCCATATTTTCATTCCACCGTCCATTACATCTGGCTTCTGCTTTCATGAAATATTCCTCCACAAGGGAGGCTTATTCTTAGAGTACTTTAGTTTCTTACGTGATCCTTTCAACAGGGCTGAGTTTGCATTAAAAGGAGGCCAGGGTGGCCCCAGTTAGATTCATTTCCAGAGAACAGAAAAGTGGCTTCAGAGGAAAGGAAGAGGAGGAAAACACAAATTTGTTGAGCACCTTCTCTGTCAAGCACTAGTTACATTTACATAATTCTCTTAACAGTCCTATGATTTAGCTGTTTTACAATTGAGGAAACAGAGCTTAGGGTACACAGCTAGTAACTGCTAGGGCCAGAGTTTAAATTTGTGTCCAGATTCCATGTTCTTTCCACTGAACTGTACTCCCTCTATTACTGAAAATAAGTCTTGTTTAGGGTATTAGTTCCCAAACACCATTTTGAGAAACCTCTCCCTGGTCCGCAGGAAAATGAGAAAAATTAGAGCAATGTGATTGTTTTTTCATAGATCTAACTCTACTCATTTTAAAGGATCATGGAGATTATTGCTGTTTTTGATGTTTGAAATACTGTCCACACTTTAAAAAAAAGATACAGTAATTTTTTTTAAAAATGACTTTTAAAAACCTTATTAGGCAAAACAGATTGACATCTCATTATTGAGCTGTCTTAATTGATTTAAACGTTTTATATGGAAATAATTTCAAATTTACAGGAAATTGGCAAGCATAAGAATAGTGCAAGGAACATCCATATGTCGTTTACCCAGACTCAACTATTGTTCAGAATTTGCGCTCTTCATTTTATTGTTTGCTTGTTCATTTATCCTCCCTTAAGTTTCCTTTACTCTGGATCATTTCCATGGCCACCTTGGTCTTTTATAGCATTGAATCAGATTTAAGTTATGCATTCTGGGTGAGAATACTCTGTTGATGGTACTGTGTCATCATGGTATGATATTGGGGGCACACAATGTCCATCTCATTGGTGATGCTAATTTTGATCACCTGATCAAGGTAGTGTTCAGTTTCTCCAATGTATAGTTACTGTGTTTTACCTTGCAATTAATAACCTGTGGGAGACTCTTTTAATTCCATGCTTTAATTCCATGCTAACGTTTTTATCCAGGGTTTAGCATGCATTGATGATTCTTGATAGTTAGTCTGCAACTTCAGCATTCTTTCCACATGTACTAGTTGGCAATTAATATTTTATTGTAAGCAGAAACCCTCCTTTCTCCCCTGATCCATGCATTCATTCATCCATCTATATCCGTCTCATTTTTACATCTGTTATTGTTATAAACTCATGCTTTTTAATGTTTTTCCAGTGCTTTTTAATTAATTTTACCATACTTACTTTGTATGTTTTACCATACAACTTTGATGCTCAAGTTGCCTCAGATTTGGCCAGGAGAAACTATTGAGCTGGCTCCCATGTCCTTGGGATATCCCGTCGTTTGTTTAAAGGACTTCATAGGTTATATAAAAGAAATTCCAGGATTTAGAGTCAGCAATTTCTCCATAGAACCCTAGGGAATATTAGATACCTAGATCTGGATGCTGGATGTACTCATTGCTACTGGGTGTCTGTTTCTAGGCTATTCAGCAGACAGAACTAGAAAAGTCGTGTATGTACAGTTGACCCTCTGTATCCATGAGTTGTGCCTATATGGATTCCACATCCCTGGATTCAACCAACTGGGAATTGAAAATATTCCACAAAATAGAAGATAATACAATGATAATTTTAAAAATATGGTATAACAGCTCTTACATAGCATTTACGTTGTATCAGGTATAAGTAATCTAGAGGTGATTTAAAGGATATGGGAGAATGTGTGTAGGTTATATGCACATACTATGTCATTTTAAGGGCCACGAGCATCCTCAGATTTGAGCATCCTCAGATTTTGGTATCCTTGGGGTTCCTAGAACCAATCCCCCATAGATATCAAGACATGACTACATTAACACTCAGATGTGCATGTCCAGATAGCATTTACATGTGCTTATATACATGTTACGTTTGATTTCCGAAATGAATTTATACTAGTGCCTCCAATTTCAATCCGTTATCGCAGGATTCTTTCTCACCGTCACTATTCCATATTTCTTATGTCACTCCTTCCTCAGAAGTCCTGGATTCCCCCCAAAATCAATTATTCACTCTATAATATATCTGAAATAATTTTAGAATTGCTTTTGCCTATATCACTGTAAAAACAAGATTTATTTTCAGTTCTTTACCTATATCCTGCTCTAGGTTAAGGATAATGGCTACATTGTGCATTTATAAATTAGTTGTATTTTTTTTGTCCTTCACTGTATTTATGTTATTTGAAAGATAACATATTTGCCTTCAGGTTTGAAATTTATCTCCCAAACTCCTCCCATTCTTGTTGATCTAATTTTATTTAAAAATTTTATGGGCCGGGCACGGTGGCTCAAGCCTGTAATCCCAGCACTTTGGAAGGCCGAGATGGGCAGATCATGAGGTCAGGAGATCGAGACTATCCTGGCTAACATGGTGAAACCCCGTCTGTACTAAAAAAATATATAAAAAACTCCCCGGGCGAGGTGGCGGGCGCCTGTAGTCCCAGCTACTCGGGAGGCTGAGGCGGGAGAATGGCGTAAACCCGGGAGGCGGAGCTTGCAGTAAGCTGAGATCCGGCCACTGCCCTCCAGCCTGGGCGACAGACCGAGACTCCGTCTCAAAAATAATAATAATAATAATAATTTTATGGAGCCATAACACGCTTCTAGAAGTTAGAACCTTACCAAAACATATACCCAGAAGCGTAACTTTCTCTTCTATCTGTTCTGACCCATTCCCATCTGTTGTAAGTATCCAGCTTCATTGGTTTTGGTTTTTGAGGCTTCTTTTTTACGGAGGAAAACAAAAAAATGTATATTTTCTTTCCATTCTTTCTTATACAAAAGGTAGCATACCTAAAGGGAGACCAGCCATCTTAGTTTGCGTAGTACTGAGAGGTTTCTTGGGACAAAGAACTTTTAGTGCTAAAACTGGGACAGTCAGGCAAACGGATGGCAGGTCACCTTACATACACATTCTTTGTTAAAACAGTTTTGTTGATGCATAATTTGCATACCATAAAATTCACATATATGTCCCTTTAAATATTGAGGTATAATTTAATGCCATAAAATTTACTCATTTTAAGACTGTGCTATTTAGTGATACTTGACAAATTTACGGAGTTGTATAACTTGACCATGGTCTTACTAGATTGACATCATTGCTACAAAATATGCTCAGTTACAGTTCATCCTTGTTTCCTCTTCCAGCTCCAGGGAACTTCTATCTAGTTTCAGTCCCTATAGATTTTTCTTACCGGGACATTTCGTATAAACAGAATCATCTAATAATACCTTTTGAATCTGGCTTCATTTGCATAATATGTTGTTTTTGAGGTTCATCCATGTCATAGCATATATAGGCATTTCTGTCATTATTGCTGAATGGTATTTTCTTATATACCATATTTTATCCATTTACATGTTGATGGACCTTTGGACTGCTTCCTTTTTTTTTTTTTTTGCAGTGATGCATAATGCTGCTATGAACATAAAAGTGCAAGTCTCTGAAAGTGGCTTTTCATTTAGGGGTAGATATGTAGGATTGTAGTTGCTGGGTTGTGTGGTAAATTTATATTTATTTAAGGAACGACCAAACTGTTTCCTAAATGGCTGTATCGTTTTACATCCACATCAACAATGGATTAGGGTTTCCTGTTTCTCCACATCCTTACTATTTGTTAATGGCTTTTAAAAATTATAGACATTCTTGTAGGTGTGAAGTGGTGTCTCACTGTAGTTTTAATTTGCATTTTCCTAATAACTGAACTTTTTTGTGTGTGCTTATTAGCTGTTTCACATACATGCTCTTATACATATTCCATTTTTCACTTACTGTTTCCATAAATCACTCCATGTAAATTCAGAGATCTCTCGCTCTCTTACTTTCTCTTTTGTAGTATTCCATGACATATAGATGCCAAAGTTTTTTCTAATCAGTCTGCTATCTATGGGCATTTAGGTAGTTTTTAATATTTTACCAA
The DNA here is from genome assembly GCF_000951045.1 of Mandrillus leucophaeus. Classification (NCBI taxonomy): domain Eukaryota; kingdom Metazoa; phylum Chordata; class Mammalia; order Primates; family Cercopithecidae; genus Mandrillus; species Mandrillus leucophaeus. Next base: position 1,273,685 of record NW_012106042.1, on the reverse strand, counting down.
AATACAAATAATGCTACAATGAATCGCCTTACATGTGTATTTCTGTTTAAGGTATTTCTTCAGGCTACATTCATTGAATACTAAGTCAAAGGATATATGCATGTGTAGTTTTGTTGGATATTGCCTTTCCATAAAGGGTGTGGCGTTTCAGATTCTACCAGCAATGCGTGAGACTGTTTTCCCACAACTTCACTAATAATGATATGCTGTAAAGCTTTTGAAGTTCTGCCAATCTGCTAAGTGGAAAGTAATATCTCATTATAGCTTTAATTTGCATATTACAAATGAAGTTAACATCTTCAAGGACTATTTTTCTAGTTTGTGATTGTGTGACACTGTTTATGGTGTTACTTTGCCATGCAAACTTTTGATTTATGTTTTGGTAGTCAAATTGATTAACTCTCCTGTGAAACCATCTGAGTTTGGTGTTTTTTGGGAATTAGTTTCTTGATAACTTTATTTCTTATATTTAAATTGATTTCTTTACATTTTTTGGCTTAAAGCGGTCAGTTTGCTAAACTGTATATTTTTAAGAAATTATCCATTTCCTCTTAGTTTTCAAATGTATTTCCACTAAAGTAATCTTTTATGTCTTTTTAAAAAATTCCCTATATCAATAGTTATTTCTCCCTTGTTATTTTTTCTTCTATCTGCACTTTCTGCCTTTTTAAAAAAATTAAACTAGCAAGTCATTTGTTTTTATGGTTGTTTTTTTTTTTTTTCCAGGACTTTACTCATTAATTTGATATCCTGCTTTTCTATTTTCTGTCTCAATTTCTGTTCTAATAATATTTTCTTCTTTGGACTTTTTTATATTTTACTTTGTTCTGGTTCTTTCAAGTTAAGAATTTAGCTCTTATTGATACAGGTATTTAGGGCTATGATTTTTTTTTCTGATTACTGCTTAGAATGTATCTCATAGATATGTTTATTACCATTATTTTTCAGAAATTTTGTAATTTTTGTTTGTATTTCCTATTTTGTCCAAGTGCTAAGTTTAACAGAATATCTTTAATTTACAAGTAGAAGGGCCTTTTTGGTTTCATTTTTAATTTCTATTTTTATTGCACTGTGATCATTGGTTTTGTTTGTAATAATTTTACCTTCTACTACCTGCTGATATTTTCTTTGTGCCCTAATATATGTTCAAAACTTTTAAATATACATGTGAATGTATGTATAGATTGTATATTCTCTTATTATTAGGATGTAGTATTCAGTATATATTTAAACATCTACCTTGTTGAGTGTTACTTAGTTCTTATGTATCTTTGTTTTTTGTTTGCTTGACCAGTCTTCTTGTACTGTGTGTTAAAGTCTCCTTTTAGTAGTATGTTTGTCTTTTTGCATCTGTTGTAGTTTCTGTTTTAGGTAGGTGTTGCTGTATTGTTGTCTAGATACGTGTTACATCCTAAATGTGAAATGTGGATTTTAAAATTATAAAAGTGTCCTTCTTTGTTTTATTTAATGACTTTTGAAATGTGTCTTTTGACCTTGAGTTAAACCCATTCACATTTATTGATATGTCTGTCATGTTTAGGCTTAATTCTATTTTTTTTTTTTTTAATAATTTTCATGTGTATTACGCCATACTTACTGTGTCTTTCAAGATTTGGTATGTTTCTGCTTTTTTACAGGAAGATTTACATTTTTGTTCCAGTGGTTGCTTTGTATTAATATTTTATAGTCTTTTAAATGTATTAATATTTTATAGTCTTTAAATTAATATTTTATAGTCTTTTTTTTTTACTTCAACTTTTACTATCAGATATGTTGTCTTTAGAACATATCCTTTAACTCTCACCTGTTACCTAAGTGATAGTCAGTGTTCTCATTCATACTTTTCTCTTTTTCTCTCCTTTTTCTTTACATTTTAAATTGCATTTTTCTACTTCTTCAGAACATCCAATGTTATATATTACTATTTTACCCGTGTCCCCATCGTTATTTCAGTCTAAACTTTTCAATTAAATATATGCAGTGCTCACTGTCAGTCCTTTTGCCAAAGTTTTCTTAGTCATTTATTGGTTAGATGAAGTTCATCTTTTAGCAGATTCCTCAGGAAAGGCACATCTATATAGTATTCTTTGAGTTATTTTGTGTTCAACATTATTTTCCTATGGTCTTGATACTTAAAGAATACTGCGGTTGTTTATAATATCCTTGGTTCACATCTTCTTTCCTTAAGTTTCTTGAAAACATGGCTCTGCTGTTTCCTGCTTTGTATGTTATTTGGTAAGTCTGCTGTCAGTCTAATTCTCTTGCTTTTAAATTGTTTCATCTTTTGCCTAGAAGCCATTCAGACTTTTTCTTTAATTTCAGAGTCTAATAGTTAGGATATGTATCACTATGGATTAATGCAGGTCAGTTTCCCCTCTACTTGATGGACATTTTCTGTGTGTAAATAGAGGTGGCCTACTTTCTTCTGTCTTCTGTCTTCTGTCTTCTTTCTTTTTTCTTCTTCTCCTTTCTTCTTCCCTTTCTCTTCCTCCTTCTCCTCCTCCTTCTTTCTCTTCTTTTTGCTCCTCCTCCTATTTTTTTTTTTTTGAGACAGGGTCTTTATTGTCCAAGCTGCAGTGCAGCGGCACAAACATGGCCTACTGCAGCCTTGACCTCCCAGGCTCAAGCAGTCCTCCTGCCTCAGTCCTCCAAGTAGCTGGGACTACAGGTGCATGCCCCCATGCCTGGCTAATTTTTTAATTTGTTGTAGAGACAGGGTTTTGCCATGTTTCCCCGGGTGATCTTGAACTGAGCTCAAGCAATCTACCTACCTCAGCCTCCCAGGTACTGAGATTACAGGCATGAGCCAATGCACCTGGCCCAAGGTCTTCTTTTATTTCTGGAAAGTTTTGTTAAATTAATAGTTTAAAATATTAGTTTTTTCCCATTGTTTTTGTCTTTCTGAGTCATCAATTAAATATATGTTGGACCCTCTTTGCCTGTCATCCATTTCAACCACTTTATCTCTGGCCACTTTTACTCCTTGCCTACCTCATTTTTGTGATCACAGTTCACGGTTGTTTTTCTACTTTTCTTTAAGACTCTATTACTTTTGTATCCAAATATCTTCTCTGAGCACCTTTTAATTTAATTTGTATTTTTGTTACATATATTTTTCTATTTCTTTCTTGCATTTAATCAACTCATTTTATTTCTTGTTATTTTTGTGCATTCTGTTCTGTGTTTTTAATGCTTGTACTTCTGATTCAGTCCAGTTTTTTAAATATGCTTGAGAATATTTAGTTGGAATGTGCTGGTGCAGTTTTCATTGGCTTGTATTTTTGTTTTTGTTTAATTTCTTTTAGATAAAGGGAGATTTTCATCAGCAAAAGTGAATTGTGTTAATGGTGAGAAAAGAAGGACGTCAGCATACCTTGCTCTTTTTATACCATCAGAGATTTAATCTTTCCTTCTTATTTTATTCTTCCCTTTTACTGCCTCATTATCCTCTGGAAGCAGTGCTTCACTAAAGCTTCCACTTCCAGTCTTGCTTCTTAATATGTAAGTAGTGTTGTAAACTATCAAGTACTTACCTGTGTTCGGAATTTTAGACTTTAATATTGCACTTTCCCTTTCTAGGCAGAAGTTTTCCTTTGCTTTGTCTAAGTCTTCTGTCCCCTGTACTCCTTTTCACAGAATCCCTTAAGACTCCCCTTGCCTACTCTTCACACTTAGAGGTTTACAGCATCAGGGGAGCAGTAGGAGCTCTCTGTTGGAATTTTTCTTCTCTGCTTAGAGGTGACTTGAAGGCTGCAGTATTTTCTGAATGCATAGGTCATCTAAGGTTTAATTTATTCTCTTTGTTAATATATCATTTCATTTAGTAGGATATGGGGAACATTCATAGCTACCATTGTTCTTTGGAGCTATAAGATTCTTTTCCAGTTTTTAAAGTAATTTTGTTTGTGAAATTTATTATTCCTGAAATCTATGGATTAGAAGACTGACCCTTAGAGATAAACTATCCTGTGCTGTCTCTTGGGAGGACAGATTCAGCAGAAAGTTATTGGCTCTTCTCAGTTTTTCCTTTTTCCTTCTCTCTGAGATCAAGGTGCCAGTATGGTTGAGTTCTGGTGAGGGTTCTGACTTCCACACAGCTTTCTCACTGTGCCCTCACATGGCAGAGAGAGGGACGGAGAGAAAGCTAGCTCTCTGATATCTTTTATAAGGGTATCAATCCTGTTATGAAGGCCCCACCCTTAAGATCTCATCTAAACCTAAGTATCTCCCAAAAGTCCCATCTTCGAATACCATCACATATGGAGTTAGGGTTTCAACATATGAATTTTGGGGAAATGCAATTCAGTCCGTAGCGCCCCTCAAGATAGTACCTGCTTGGAGTATAGAATTCAGAATTCTAGCAGGGCAAGGAAAGTCTGACACTGGTGGTTGAAAAGAATAGTATTCTTGAAAAGAACAGAAATAAGTGTATTGTTGATAGTGTTAGCTAAGTATCATAATCAAATGGAGATGAGTTCCACAAAGAATTGAGAAAGAACATGAGAGATGGCAGCCAAAAGAAATGGTGAATGCTTATTAATGAACTGCAACATAGCAGGGATAACGCAAAAGAAATCAGTGAGAAATGAAGATCATATAATAATATATTAGATATTCCTGAAAAGACCCCAGAAGATAAAACAGCAACTCAGATATAAAGACATAGAAAGTTCTTCTTTTTGGGATGTTCTACTTTTCCAGAGGGCTATACATAAATGGAAATTATGTTGTAAATTTTATTTCCCTAAAACCTGTCTGTGGGTGGGATAGCTAATCAGATTCTTATTAGCTGTGTGCTCTTATATAAATCGTAACTTTCTGAGCTTTAATTTCCTCACATAAAATTTTGGGACACATGAGACTTTCTTCCCAAAATATTAGCCCACTCAATATTTGCTTTCTTTTAAGGAGACTATCCTCATTATATTTTGTTTTTGGTTCCCTCTCTGCATTCTCCTAGTAGAAGATGGGATAGAGAATAGGCAGTAGAACTGTGTATGAGGGTTCTCCAGAGACTAGGATATAAATATATGTGTGAAATTAGCTCGTGATTACAGAAACTGATAAAGTTCCAAGATCTGCTTCAAGGTAAGCTGGCAAGCTGGAGACCCAAGAAAGCTGATGGTTTAGTTGCAGTCTGAGTCCAAAGGTCTGAGAACCAGGAGAGCCAATGTTGCAACTCCAGTTCAGAGGCCAGTAGGCTCAAGACCCAGGAAGAGCCAATGTTTCAGTTCAAGTCTGAAGGCAAGAAAAAAGCAATGTCTCAGTTTGAAGCTAAAAAGAATTTTCTCTTAGTCAAGGGAAGATCAGCCCTTTTGTTCTAATCAAGCCTTGAACTGACTGAATGAGGCCCACCCACATGATGGAAACAATCCTGTCTATCCATGCCGCTGATTTAAATGTTAATCTCACCTTAAAACACTTTCACAGAAATACCCAGAATAATGTTTGACTAAGTATCTTGGCACTCTGTGGCCTAATCAAATTGGCATGTAAAATCAATTGTCATAGTTGACAAGAAGGGAGTCTCGTCCTGTTGGCAAGCCTTACCGTAGAGGGAAAGGAAACAGCAAAACAACCTAGAATCAAAATTATAAATAATATTGATTTAGAATTTAAATCACAGGAAATATTCTATTGTTTTTGAAATGGATTGTGACATCACCAGTGAGGCCAGTCTTTACAGTCATTTTGGTTCTGAATATGAAAATCCTTAATTTTTAAAATTGACAAATCAATGGTCTATTTTGGGACCACCTCCCCCACTACCTCCATAAAAGCCAAACTTTATAGCAGCGGAGTCCAGTCTTTTGGCTTCCCTGGGCCTCACTGGAAGAAGAATTTTCTTGGGCCATGACAATAGCAGATGAGCTTTAAATATATATATATATATCGCAAAAAAAAAAAATATTTTAAGAAAGTTCACAAATTTGTGTTGGGCCCCATTCAAAACCATCTTGGGCTACATGTGGTCCATGAGCCACAAGTTGGACAAGCTTGTTCTATAGCTTACCAACAAGTAGGCCTAAAGAAAGAGGAAATATAGTTCATTTTAAGGGGAAAATAGCCTACAAAAGTTTAACCTGAAAAGTCAATTGAGGCTGTTGAAATAAACTGATAATCAACAGATTAATTGGAGAAAAGGCATACAGATTTATTAATATGCACACAAGCTGAATAAAATGTGAGACTCTGAGAAGGGCCACATAGCTGAAACATAAATAGCATAAAGGAATAGGAGCTTGATACATTGGGGGGGGGAGGTAGCAACAAGTTAGAGGAGGGAAAGGGGAGGAACCAAATGATGAGCAAAGGCTGTCTTATTATTCAGATAAAAGTTGTTTTAGAGCTGCATCCGAAAGAATAGGTGATAGCCTGTCTGCCTGCAGTGATGAAGTAATCTCCTCTGTGGTGATTAATCTTTCCTGGTTGCTTGATGAGTTTCCTAGGAAAAGGATTCCAGACCATTCTGTTCCTTTTGGAAGAACTTCCTTCACTCAGTCAGATAAGGGAACTTCAGAGAAAGGCCCTCCCTGCACTTCGGAAGAGAAGTTGTGGGAGGAGCAGAAGGTCAGAGAAAAACATTGGTTCTTTCTGGAGCATTTTAATCTCCTTTGTTCAAAGCACTCAGCATGTTTGGGGTGTCATTTTCTGAGCCCCAATACTACTAAATTGTCAGATTACTGACCTTTCAGTATTGAAGAATGTCGTCTTCCTAAAACATACACACAAAAGAATACAGAGACCAGAAGAAGGACAGTATATTATCTAGCCGAGCATCCAGCACAGTGCTTAACACTTAGTAGGTACTTTATAAATATTGAAGGAATGACCCTTTAGACTTCTTTTGCTTCAATAATATCAAGTATGTATTACTTACAGAAAATCTGTAGGAAAGATAAGAGATTAAAGGTGTTAAAACAGAGTTTTTTCTTGTAGAGAAACAAAAGAATAATCAGGGAAGAGAATGCTATAAAAACTAATGAACCTTCAGACATCTTAAGGGAAACCTAAGATAGATGGTCCCTCTTGCTAAAATTAATACTAAAAAAGGAGAGGAGGCCCATGGCGCAGAGCAGGGCGGGCTGGGTGGGGGTAGGAAACCACACAAGAATGCAAAAGTGAATTTGTTTACCATGCCTTTCAGCTATAAGATTTATAAAAAGAAGTTAGGAGAAGAAGGAAAATCTCCTGAACAACTATTCTAAATAACATTACCTTATAAATGTACTGAAATGTTAACTCAGCATGAAATAATTGAGATATGTGTTATTGTTTTGTAAAGATGCTAAATAAGAGGGCAAACAGTACTTCAGAGAAGATGTCTCTTCATCTAGGCACATTGCCTAAAAAGCTGAAAATTATCAGCAGATATTATTCCAAATGGGATATGGAAAAGAAGAAATTTTGTGGATTAAATTCCAAATGAAATTAAGATTACTATGGGAGAAAATTGCTGAATACTGGTCTATTTCACCTACTTTCTTGATTAGCATTTGTATTTGACCTCTTTATCATATTTATACATTTCTATTTTCTATTAGGCTTCTCCAAAAATTGTTTTATAGAGTTTTTATGATTTTGACAGTTCAGTGTTTATATTCCAAGCAAAAGTGATAAGCTTTTTCAGGCGTGTGTTACTAAGGTCTTAGAGAAAATAAACCCAGTCATTTGATGCAACAGCAGGGAAATAGGAGTCATCTTTCTAAATCAAACCAGCTATTCATACACCTATTTATTATCTCATTTTATTCTACAATTATCCTACATACCTGGTTTTTCAAGTGCGCATAGGAAGCTATTCTGTGCATGCCAGTATACTCACTATTTCTTAGCTCTTTCTTTTGTTTTTAAGACAGAGTCTCACTGTGTCCCCCAGGCTGGATTGGAGTGCAGTGGCATAATCTCAGCTCACTGCAACCTCTGCCTCCCGGGTTCAAGTGACTCCTGCCTCAACCTCCTGAGTAGCTGGGATTACAGGCCCAGGCCACCACACCTGGCTAATTTTTTTTTATTTTTAGTAGAAACGGGGTTTCACCATGTTGGTCAGGCTGGTCTTGAACTCCTGAACTCAAGCAATCCACCCGCCTCAGGCTCCCAAAATGCTGGGATTACAAGCATGAGCCACTGCGCCCAGCCAGCTTTTTGTTTTTTTGATGATACAAGTGCTAAATGAGTTAGTTACCTTAGTTTTCTCTAAAGTCCCCTTCTGAAGGAAGCTGCCTCACCTATGCAGAAAGAGATCTGGCCTATTCCTATGTGACCGTTCCCAGGTACAGTGATTAACTAGACCAGCAGCAGAATCCTTATCCAAATGAAAAAGAATGCTGACTTCTGGCCTTGGAGATAGCTTTCCTCAACCATGATGAGCTGGGTCACTTCACATTCTTGCTCCAGATTCTAAACCAGGTAATTCTAAGAAGTACTGGTTGGCAGTGAGAAAGGAAGCTGAAAGGATACGAAGAGGCTTATAGCAGAAGGAAGCACAGAAGAGCCAATGTTTGGAGAAAGCAGAAAGCATGAGTAAGAATGAGGAGAGAATTGAGCAAATGTTAAGTTGTCTGTTGATAGAGAAAGAGCAGAGTATAGAAGAGAGAAACAGCTGGAGAGTTGTTTAAGTTACAAGGAGATGAAAGTTCACCTGGCTGCTGTTGAGATAAAATAATCCAATCCCCAGTCCTGGTTTGTTTCCAGAATGACCTCCCAGTTTCAAACAGAATCAAACTTGGCTGTTCCATAATTCCTTACTTACCTGTTCCTTTGCCTCCTTGTGTGTTCAAAATACAATAAAACAAAACAAACCAAAAAAGCAGAGAAATATAGGCAAATGATTTCAAGTATAACTGCAGTGAATAGTGAGCAAAATGCTGATCTGCACTTTATAAAAAGAAGAAATTGGGAGAAGGAAAATGTCCTGGATGACAATTCTAAAAAAAATTACTTATTAAATGTACCGAATGTTTAAACTGAAATGTTTAATACTGATCTTATATTGTCCTCCCTTCTACTCCCTCCTCCCTCCATCCTCCCAAAATACAAAACACCTAAGAAAACACACTCTGACACACATAGCCAGTTTTTGATTGGACATCCCACTGAGCTGGTTCTCAGAAGCCTAATACTACTATCATGTTCCTAATTGCTGTATTTGTTAGGAATGTATTAGGTTATGTGCAACAAAACTAAGTAACGTTTAAATAATTTTTTTAACGTCGAAAGAAATTTAGAAAAATGCAGTTGCAGATATTGATAGTGTCTTAAATATAGACTTTGGGAGACTTTCATAGGCTTTTCCTCAGTTGCTCATTCATGTCCACATTTCAGGCAGGGTAAAGGGAAGAGGGATTCTCTTGTCTTACTAGATAAAGTGAAAGTCTTTCCAGGGTCCCCAACCGTCTTCCATGTATGCTTTCATTGTTAAGAATTGTGTCACATGGTCATTTCTGCTTATTAGGGAATCTCGGAAAGTACTGGGTAATAACTGGTGTTGGGCACCATGTTCTTCTGCAGGAAAAGGAGTTTCTATTAGCAAGTAATAGATGTTATAATAGAGATGATAATACTGATGGAATGGACTCTGTGACACTATGACACCAAATTATAAACAAGCCCCCTAAGGCCATGCCTTGAGATAAGCAATATTAAAACATTTGTAGCTCACTGACTGCCAGATGCTGACTGATACTCTCCCACCCCTATTCCACAAGCCATAAGTACAGCTTCGATTTGACAAGAGACTGATTTCAGTAACTTTCGGCCGATGAGAGACTACTGGCCATGGACTTGTTCTGGCCAGTTTACAGAGGCTGCACACTGAGTGCCTTTGCCTCTGCTGCCTCACCTTTTGACATATTGGGCCTAAATACGTTTAAATGTTAAGTCTCTATGCCAAAGATGCATGCATGTACGTTTGCTTAATACACATGCAGATGTCCCCCACTTTGTCAATATTCATAGTTCCTCCTATAACCTGTTGAATATATATACCTAGCTAACCTGCTTAGCATAAATTCCTGTCTCACCTTTCCTCCAAAGTGACTGTTTTTGGCCTCTGCTGGAGGCTATCTATACTTCCCTACAGGCTGCAACACTTTATAAGAAATAAAGTTCTCTTGAAATTTGTGAACCTTGAGATGAATGAGATGCAGACAGACAGCACTGGAGAATGAACACTAGTCATGGACACCTGGGCATAGCCCAGAACCAGGGACTTACCTGGGTAAGGTTATCCTCATACTCAACTAGCCATCTGTTGGTGCTACAACAGCTCAAGCCTAAATCCTGAAATTCGCACTTTTCTTTTAGCTTGAAAAAAATTTAAAGCTACAGAAGAATTGCAAGAATTGTACAATAATATGTCTACATGTATGTATGTATCATTGTTATATAATACATATTATCATCATTGTTGAACCCGTTTTAAATGTTGCAGACATGATGACCTTGTCCTAAATACTTGACCATATATCTCTTAAGAACAGGTATATACTTTTACATAACTTAGGGCAATAATCAAATTCAGAAAATCTGACATTGATTTAATACTGTTATCTAATATAGTGTCATATTTCAATTTTGTCTATCCTTCCAATACTGTTCGCTCCCCACCCTCCCACCCCAATTCAGGAGCCAATCTAGGATTATGACATGCATTCAGTTACCATCTATCTTCAGTTTCAATTTTTCTTTGTCTTTTCGTAACATTGACTTTTTTTTAAGAGAACAGCTGGTCATTTTATAGAATTCCATCAATTTGGGTTTGTCAGATTATTGACTTATGATTATATTTAGTTATGAATTTTGGCAAGGATATTGCAGAAGTTATGGTAGGTTCCTCTTAGTGGATCTTACCAGCATACACATGATGTCTGTTTGTCCCATTATTGGTGATGTTAACTTCCGTAACTTGCTCCAGAGTACCCCCTTTCTTTCTGTAATTGTAAGTAATCTGTGGAGAAGATGCTTTGAAATTGTATACATATTTTATTTCCTAAGAAACTTTCATCTATAGATAATCCTTTCCTGAATCAATTATTATTAAAGTTTGTTGTAAAATAATGAATTTCTATCTCTATCAAAATTTCTTTACTCCCTTCCTTCTTCCCCTCCTTCTTCCCTTGCTTCCCTTCCTTCCTCCCTCTCCCCTCCCTCCCTCCTTCCCTCTCCCCTTCCTTCCTTCTTTCCTTCCTTCCTTCCTTCCTTC
>NW_012106042.1:1259425-1260672 GCF_000951045.1 Mandrillus leucophaeus | reverse complement strand
AACCTCTGCCTCCCGGGTTCAAGTGACTCCTGCCTCAACCTCCTGAGTAGCTGGGATTACAGGCCCAGGCCACCACACCTGGCTAATTTTTTTTTTATTTTTAGTAGAAACGGGGTTTCACCATGTTGGTCAGGCTGGTCTTGAACTCCTGAACTCAAGCAATCCACCCGCCTCAGGCTCCCAAAATGCTGGGATTACAAGCATGAGCCACTGCGCCCAGCCAGCTTTTTGTTTTTTTGATGATACAAGTGCTAAATGAGTTAGTTACCTTAGTTTTCTCTAAAGTCCCCTTCTGAAGGAAGCTGCCTCACCTATGCAGAAAGAGATCTGGCCTATTCCTATGTGACCGTTCCCAGGTACAGTGATTAACTAGACCAGCAGCAGAATCCTTATCCAAATGAAAAAGAATGCTGACTTCTGGCCTTGGAGATAGCTTTCCTCAACCATGATGAGCTGGGTCACTTCACATTCTTGCTCCAGATTCTAAACCAGGTAATTCTAAGAAGTACTGGTTGGCAGTGAGAAAGGAAGCTGAAAGGATACGAAGAGGCTTATAGCAGAAGGAAGCACAGAAGAGCCAATGTTTGGAGAAAGCAGAAAGCATGAGTAAGAATGAGGAGAGAATTGAGCAAATGTTAAGTTGTCTGTTGATAGAGAAAGAGCAGAGTATAGAAGAGAGAAACAGCTGGAGAGTTGTTTAAGTTACAAGGAGATGAAAGTTCACCTGGCTGCTGTTGAGATAAAATAATCCAATCCCCAGTCCTGGTTTGTTTCCAGAATGACCTCCCAGTTTCAAACAGAATCAAACTTGGCTGTTCCATAATTCCTTACTTACCTGTTCCTTTGCCTCCTTGTGTGTTCAAAATACAATAAAACAAAACAAACCAAAAAAGCAGAGAAATATAGGCAAATGATTTCAAGTATAACTGCAGTGAATAGTGAGCAAAATGCTGATCTGCACTTTATAAAAAGAAGAAATTGGGAGAAGGAAAATGTCCTGGATGACAATTCTAAAAAAAATTACTTATTAAATGTACCGAAATGTTTAAACTGAAATGTTTAATACTGATCTTATATTGTCCTCCCTTCTACTCCCTCCTCCCTCCATCCTCCCAAAATACAAAACACCTAAGAAAACACACTCTGACACACAATATTGAAGGAATGACCCTTTAGACTTCTTTTGCTTCAATAATATCAAGTATGTATTACTTACAGAAAATCTGTAGGAAAGATAAGAGATTAAA
>NW_012106042.1:1246051-1257370 GCF_000951045.1 Mandrillus leucophaeus | reverse complement strand
CCTTCCTTCCTTCCTTCCTTCCTTCCTTCTCTCCCTCCCTCCCTCCCTCACTCTCTCCTTCCCTCCCTCCCTACCTCCCTCCCTCTCCCATTCCTCCCTCCCTCCTTCCCTTCCTTCCTTCCTTCCCTCTCTCCCTCCCTCCCTACAAAACTGCTACAAGGAAACATTGGGGAAAATCCCCAGGACATTGGTCTGGGCAAAGACTTCTTGAGCAATACCCCATAAGCACAGGCAACCAAAGCAAAAATGGACAAATGGGACTACATCAAGTTAAAATGATTCCACAGAGCAAAAGATGCAATAAACTAAGTGAAGAGACAACCCACAAAATGGGAGAAAATATTTCCAAGCTACCCCTCTGACAACGGATTAATCAGTAGAATATATAAGGAGCTGAAACAACTGTATAGGAAAAAATTCTAGTAATCAGATCAAAACATGGGTAAGAGATTTAAATAGACATTTCTCAAAAGAAGACATACAAATGGGAAACAAAGATTTGAAAAGGTACTCAACATCACTGATCATCAGAGAAATGCCAATCAAGACTATAATGAGATGATTGTCTCACTCTAATTCAAATGGCTTTTACCCAAACAACAGGAAATAGCAAAGACTGGCAAGGATGTGGAGAAAAAGGAACTCTTGTACACTGTTGGTGGGAACGTAAATTGGCACAACCACTATGGAGAACAGTTTGGACATTCCTCAAAAAGCTAAAATTGAGCTTCCATATGATCCAGTAATCCCAGTGCTGGATAGATACCCCCATCTCCCACCGGAAAAAAAATCAGGATATCGAAGAGATATCTGCACTCTTATGTTTCTTGTAGCACTGTTTACTAAGCTAAGATTTTGTAACAGCACAGTTTACTAAGCTAAGATATGGAAACAACCTTAGTGTCCATCAACAGATGAATGTATAAACAAAATGTGGTATTTATACACAATGGAGTACTACTCAGCCAGCCGTAAAAACAATGAGATCCAGTCATTTGCAACAACATGAATGGAACTGGAGATTATTATGTTAAGTGAAATAAGCCAGGCACAGAAAGACAAACATTGCATGTTTTCACTTATTTGTGGGATCTAAAAGTCAAATCAATTGAACTCGTGAACTAGAGAGTAAAAGGATGGTTACCAGAGGCTGGGTAGTGTAGAGGGGGTTTGGAAGGAGGTAGGGATGGTTAGTGGGTAAAAACAAATAAAAATAGAATTAATAAGATCTACTTTTTGATATCATAATAGGGTGACTGTAGTCAACGATCATGTATATTTTTAAATAACTGAAAGGTAATTGGGTTGTTTGTAACTCAAAGGATAAATGCTTGTGGGGATGGATACCCCATTCTCCATGATGTGCTTATTTTACATTGCATGCCTGTATCAAAATATCTCATGTACCCCATAAATATATGCACCTACTATGTACCCATAAAAATTTTTTAAAAATTTAAAAGTTGAAAAATGTATTTTTTTAATGATCCTGATTTGGTCAGTGGGAGCTCCTTTTTGGTTTCTCTTATTTTCTTATTTTAAAAGCACTTTATTACTTCCTAGGCAAGAAAACATTCCAGATTTCTTACACTAACCCAAGAATCATTCATTTCTACAAGTAGAATCATATTTAGAAATGAAGACTTGGACTGCAGGTGTCACTTTGTAACTGAGATGTCTCAACAGTCAGTGCTAGGAAATAAATGTGTTTGTGTGTGTGTAAATTTATACTGATATTACTCATTCCCATCCAATAGCACAGAGTTCTTCCTTGCCTTTCTCCTTTCCATATTTGTATCTCTCTTCTGCTATAATGGAAACCCTGATTCCTAAAATAAAACAATGTTTACTTATTTGTACAATTCTATAATAGTCACAAAATTGCTACTCCCATGCCACCACAATCTAGAAATCTGTTAGAGGTCAAAATTTCTTTGCACATGCTCTAAAGTTCCTTTGGATTTCCCTCCGCCCCTTGTGGTTATGTCATGCACTTGGTTAGGTTCATTTGTTTCTATTTGTATTCAATTTTAGTTTGTTCCCCAATTTTGTTGACTTATTTTTATTTTTTAATGTTTAAAATATTTACACGTTTTCTGAATTCAAAACTTTGCAAAAAGATATTTCAGAATTATGCTGATCCATTCTTGATTCTTCTCCTCTATACTCACTGAATACTCTTTCTTGTATTTCTGATCTTTTTCTAGGGTGTAAATAAGCCATCATCACCTGTCAACTTGATTATCTCTGTTGCCTCCTAGCTGGTTTTGTCCCCTTTCAATCCAGTGATTTGAACCTGGGCTGCACAATAAAATATTTTAAGGAATTTTAAAATATATTGGTGCCTAGATTCCACCTCCAGGGATTTCAAGTAATTCTTCTGTAGGGGGCTGTTATTGGATTTAAAAACAAAACCAATAAACAAAAACTGCCTAAATCATTTATGAAACTACCTAGATGAAAACCACTGGGCAATTCAATGATCTTTCATCAATGAACATGTCATTATATTACATTCCCAGCCTAAAATTGCGATAGCTTTCCAGTGTCCTCAGCATGAACACCTAACTCCTCCCTATGGTTCCATGATCTAGGCTTACTTCTCCAGTCAGACTTGTGCCCCTTCTCCCTAACCTTCCTTACCTATGCTATAAGAGCCATCCAGAGTAAACTACTTTTATGCCCAGGTATCCAAGGGGATACCAAGGGCCTGGCCACCTCCAGACCTTAGCACACACTGTATCTTCTGCTTAAACCCTCTTTTTCCTATTCTTTATCTGGCTAATATCTAATCATTTGGGTGCCATCATAGATATGACTTATTTTAATCACATCTTTCTTACCTGATCTTCCATATCTGGTTTAGGAGCCTGCGTATGTTCTTCCTTGGACCCCCTTATTACTCTTTTAATAAAAATGTGTAGTAACCTTCTGCTTTTTGCTTATCTCACCCTACTAGATTACAAACTTCATGGGAGAAGGGCCAGCCTGTCTCTGTCATCATCAGTGCCTATCACCATGCTTGGCCATCGTGGCTGCTCAATGAATGAGTGGGGAAATAAATAGCTGTGTGGATAAACAAATAAATAAATTGCATTCTTTTGATAGAACCCACTTGCCATAACCAAGTTCCAAAATCCTCACTGGTAATCCAATAAGAGAAACAGGTAGTGCAGGGCTAAGTGTGTGACAGGTTGTACAGATGCTTGACTGACAGGTCGACTTATTTATCCATATGATGATTTCATTTATAATTATCAAAAAAGTATTTACAATGTCCACAGTCATGTTCTGAGTACTTCCAGTATAAATGCAATAATATTACCTGGGACATAGTGTCTTTTATTTTTCTGTAGAGCTGTCAGTATTCTTGTACTTTCCCTTCCCCATCCTTCTTAAATTCAGTACCAGAAGAGACTTTAAAGAAAATGTAATTTAATCTTTTAATTTTACAGATGAAGATTCTGAAACCAGAGAAGTGAAGTAACTTACCCAAGGTCATGCAGCTGTTTATTGTCATGTATCTGTATCATTTTCCTCCTAATTGAAAACTTAACTCATTTCCCTAAATTAATGTCCCACTTGGTAAAGTTGTAAGCCCCATGATTTCCTCCACTATATTTTCCCAATAGGTACATGAGCTCTGTTTCCTGAACTAATCACCACCCAACACCCCCGTGTAGTGGACTTGAACACAACAATTATCACTTGTACCATTTGCTCTGAACATACAAGAATACGTTTTTAAAGTTCTCCTAAGAACCTCATATTGTTCAGACAATGGCAAGAGTTAATCTTGAAAATTGCAAAACCAAAATGTGTTGAGTAAATTGAGATCCATTTTCTCTGACAGCATTTGGCCTAGGCAATGATTGCAAAAGCTCCATCTGCATTTTTGTAAGATGTCTTCTTTATGAGTACACTTGCAACAACTTGATTTAGGAGTGCACTTCCGATATTAATTTGATGATTGCTGCTCCTGCTGTGGAGAAATAGAGGCCTTTGGTCTTCATAGCTTTCAGTCAAAGGCACCATGCTCAGGAGGTACACTATGTTCCGTGAGAAAAATTTATTGTGCCAGTATTCTCTCTTGGGACTATAGCTTTCAATCTTTCAAAGTGCATTTTGTTTCAGAACTTTGATTTTTACAAGTGTAAAATTCCTTTCTATTGCCCTTTTCCCCTTTTATGTTTTCCTAGACATAATTTCTTAAAGTAAACAAAGGTGAAGTGGTAGCATTTTTCATAGAAATGTGGATGTTTCTGATTTTTTTGTGGTAAGTAGAGGCTTTGCCCAGAAAAAAAAAAAAAAAAGAGGATGAAACAGATTAAAACATATATTTAATGCCAGTCCATTCTTCTTCCTGTGATCTCCTTTTTGTTGGTTAAAACATTCATTCAATATTTATTTGGTGCCTACTATGTGTCAAGCACTGTGCTGGGTGCTTAATATTGTAGGTATATTATTATAATATAATGATTCTATTTATTTGTATCTTATATTAGTCTAATAATAACAAACTTCAACAACATACATTTCTACCCATAAACTTGCTTTGCTGTGTTCCCATATAACCAAATGTATTCGTTTCCAAGGACTTCCATAACAAAATACCACTAACTCAGTGGCTTAAATTACAGAAATTTACTGTCTTGTTTCTAGAGACAAGAAGTTGACATAAAGGCATTGGCAGGGCCATATTCCCTATGAAGGCACTAGGAAAGGATCTATTCCAGGCTTCACTTGCAGCTTCTGATAGTTCCTTGTCTTGTGACAGCAAACTCCAGTCTTCACATGGCTTTCCCTGTGTGTTTGCGTATGTGTGTGTGTTTATAGACAATTTTCTATTTTTATAAGGACACCAGTCATATTGGATTGGAGCCCACACTACTCTGGTATAACCTAATCTTAACTAATTACATCTCCAATGACCCTATTCCAAATAAGGTCACATTCTGTGGTACTTGGGTAGCCCCAGTTGAGACTTCAACATATTAATTCTGGGGCACACAGTTCAAGCCATAACACCCATTCAAATGTCACCAATTCCAAAGCCATTTTTACTCAATCTACCATGCCTCCTCAACCATATATAATTAAGCAATGTTTTCCTTAACATCCGTACCATTTCATCTATACCCTTTTTTACCTATCTGATTCATATAGATGGCTTATGTCATTTTCTGGACTTTATGCTCCTTAATATTAAGACTCATAACTGATAGCTATTGGGTATCACTAGGGTAATGCTCTACACACGTTAAGTCACATAAACATAAAAAATGAATGAATGATCCAACCAAAAAATAAATATTCACATAACCATTTCTGGCTAGAAAATGTTTTTCTATACATGATTTCATTTGAGTCTCAAAGTAATTATTTGCACTGTGCATGTAGGAATCATTATCGTCACTTAGGACTGTGGAAACTGACACCCAATGACTGTAAATTTTCGAGTCATATGGACATGGTGGAGGCTGCACCAAAATCCAGGTCTCCTGACTCTAAATTTAGAATTACTGTTTCATTGTATTTTATTCCCTTCAGAGATACTCTTATCGCTATGTTATACTTCTGCCACCCCAGTTAGTGGTCAGTGTACCCAAAGTACTGTAACTGCCCACAGTTTCCCCTTATGAGGCAACTTATCTAAGAAACTTCCAGTCTTATACCGTGACATGTCTCCCCTTCTCTCTATCTCTCTTCTTCTCTCTGTCTCCTCTGTGTCTCCGTCTCCGGGTGCGTGCATGTGTTTATATGTATATATCTCTTCCTTTGGGGTTAAGTCATTCAGTGAAACCAAATTAAAATCGACTTTCTTTCTAGAATAGAGCGTTTAATGTTTTAGGAAAAAAAAACGTCTGATTCTGGGGATTCGGGCACTCAGACAGGCTAAGAGGGTCACATTATGGTAGACAGTAGTTACACTGCTTTGAATATCATTTCTGTTGTTGTTAAAAAGAGATTCAGACAGTGACGAACAGACCAAGCCCTCTTAGGGACAATGTCTATAGTTGACATTAACTCTGACTAATCATAAGGAAGGAAGTATTTTTTCAAAATGATAAAACCACACATCTACTAACTCATACAAATGTGTGTGCACACACAATCATTGCATTTAATAACTAACATTGAAATATTGATATAGCATTGCTCTCTGGGATAGATTTAGACATAAGACCTTCCTAAACACAATGAAAATGATTACAGAATCTCAGCTTTAATGTGAAATGTCATGATATAGATAATTTTGCTTCATTTTGTTTTACAATTCTAATATTCCCATCTCTCTGTGAACTCCTACCTTATTTTTCCAAGGTTGCACGAAATATACCTTCTTCCAACTGTGTAATAATATTAATGTTAATTCATGTGCATAATGTTTTAAAATTTACATAGAGTTTTCACTGTATTTTCTCTTTTTAACCTTAAGACTATTCTATGAGATAAACAATTCTGCTGTCTCATTTTGAGAAATGACTCAACCTGCCCTAGATGATAGGGCTAAAAATGAGAGAAACAAGGCTTGAACCTGGTATTTTGACTCCAAATTTTAAGCCCATTTGACTTTATTTCCTAGTATGAGCTTTCTTATTTCTTTACTTTTTGCACATTTTAGCTCCTGAACTGGGTTAGAATTTATTGTGGTGGTTAGCAGTCTACCCTGCACAGGGCTTTATACTATGGAGAAACTTGGGGTTTGAACTCCAGCTTTTCTACTTCTTGCTGGATGATCCTAACACGTCATTTGCCCTGCCTAAGCCTCAGTTTCTTCATCTAAAAATGGTGACAATAATAGCACCCATATCATCGGATTTCTAGGAAAATTAAAGGAACTAATGTATGTAATGTTATTAAAGTGCATAGCGTCATTCTATTAGCCATTGCTACATTATACAATTTGCAAGTTGTAAGTAGTTGGATGAGATATTTTTTGTTTTAGTTTCCTCATCTGTCAAAAAAAAAAAGAGGAAACATTAGGTACCTTGCAGAGATATCACAAGGATTAAATAAAATAACATTTGTGAAAGTGCTTAACACAATGTTTGGCATATACTAGGAACTCAATAATTGTTCATTTCCCACCTGTTTTCTGTCTTTCTTCAAGGAGACAATCAGTAAATGCTTACTGGATTATGAGTGACTTCTTTCATGCAATGATTTTATGACTGTTTTCTAGTGGCTCTAAACATGGTTGCAAGTGTTCGATATTTAGCTGACTTTGACAAACTGTTCTAAAGCCCCAAGTAGAATAGCAGACAGTTCTCTCAGAGAGCAATGTAAAGAAATGTAGTTAGGTAGTTCAGAGCAATTGCCAAGTAAGTGGCTCCCTTATGAAAGCCCCACTGGTGTCTGAGAGACCCACATATGACTGAAAACAAGGATGCTGGATTTCAAAGGGAAGATACATTAAAGCAAAGAGGGACAAAAGTGATTTGTTGTTGGAAACACTCATCAGAATTTGCATAAATAGACTGGCCTTCTGAATACTTTTTTTTTTTTTTTTTTTGGAGACAGTCTCACTCTGTTGCCAGACTGGAGTGCAGTGGTGCAATCTTGGCTCACTGCAACTTCCGCCTCCCGGGTTCAATCAATTCTCCTGCCTCAGCCTCCTGAGTAGCTGGGATTACAGGCATGTGCCACAACGCACAGCTATTTTTTGTATTTTTGTAGAGATGGGGTTTCACCATGATGGCCAGGCTGGTCTTGAACTCCTGACCTCAAATGATCCTCCTGCCTCGGCCTCCCAAAGTGCTGGGATTACAGGTGTGAGTCACTGTGCCCAGCCATGAATACTTTTAAGTACTGATCTCAATATTAAATTTGGCGGATTCTAAGTGTCTACTGATAAAGTCTTAGTGCACTTTTTTCAAGTAAGTTAGAACATTTAAGTGAAAAATTTTCTCAATTTTCTAAGCTACTTCCACATCTATTTTTAAATTTGGCTACCGCTGCTTGCTTCTTTATGATGTGTAATTTACTACAAAATTATATATTTAGTTGTTTTAGGATATCATTATTTTAATAATTCTGTGTTCAAATACTTGAAAAGTTTGAGAAATGCTGTTATGAAAATCCAGTTTTGTCTGGGTACAGTGGCTTATTCCTATAATCCAGCACTTTGGTAGGCTGAGGCAGGGGGATGGTTTAAGCCCAGTAATTCGAGATTAGCCTGGGCAATATAGGAAGATCCTGTTTCTGCACAAAAGTTTTAAAATTAGCCAGGCATGGTGGCACATTCCTGTAGTCCCAGCTACTTGGGTGGCTGAGGTGGAAGGGCCTGTGAAGTTGACGGTGAAGTGAGCTGTGATCACAGCACTGCATGCCAGCCTGGGTGACAAGGCAAAACTCTGTCTCAAAAAAAAAAAAAAAAAAAAAAGGAAAGAAAGAAAATAATAAAATAATTACAGTGTTGTTACTTTGAATATTGTTCAGCATATCAAAAAAAAAAAAGAAAAGGCTAACGTTATGTTGCTCAAGATTAACAATGGAAACTGCTTTCTCAAAAGATAGGATGAATTCAAAGCCAACATTTACTGTGATATGTGTCTCTGAGCAATGATGGGCACAGAGACCTATCTCATTTATCTTTGCTTTTCCAGTGTTTAGAAGCAGTACCTGGGACAGAGTAAAGCCTCAGAACATACTTGCACATTACATAGAAATTGTATGGAAAAAAAAAGAAATGATTTTTTTCAAAAAGCACTTGATAATTTTGTTAAATGGCTTCAAAATACTGTCTCAAATTTTATTTCTGTCACTAATTTTCTTTCTCTCTTTTTCTTAATGAACTTTGAGTCATATAATTTTCTTTTTCCCCAGAATTCTGCTGCTCTTTCTGATTCAATGCCACCTATTCCCAGGACCCTTGCTTGGTAACTCAAGGTTATAGGTGAATATCTCCTTTACCCATCCGGTTTACAAATGAGCATACATTACTGTAGTGTCAAGAAATTTATGCAACACGCTGTGTTGGGAAATGTAAGGCTACAGCATTAGTGAGGTATCATCCCTGTTCTTAGGAGTTAATCTGGTGGGAGAGAGAGATACACAGACAACTAATTACATTACAAAGAAGGAAGAAAAAGTGCTGTAGTTAAAGTCTGAAAAAAATGCCGTGGTTGCAGAGTGAAAGGAATAATTAATTCTAACTGAGAGGATGAGGAACAAAGAAGGAAAGAAACTAATATCTGTTGAGAGCTTAAAAGGTGCCAAGGGCAGGGCCAGAGCTTTCCCGAGGCTTTGAGAGGAAGTTCCCTTTACACAGAGCCAGCGGGTGTTTGGGGCTATCCTGAGAAGGCATGAGGTCAAGAGGCAAGAAGCTGATGGGAGAAACATCCTCTCTTTCTCTTCCTGGAGAGATGAGGGCTGGAACAAGGACCAGTGAGGACTTGAGAAGGCTTGGATGGAAATGAGGTTGGTAAAGTAAAACTGATTTCAATTGAAGTGAGGGGTGGAGGGAGAATTTAGGCAAAGATTAATGAGTAAGAACAGGCTTCAGTGTGAACGGTGGGCAAAGAAAGAAAGAGGAGTTAGAAGAAAAGGAAAAGGGAGATCTATATGTTGGTGGGGATAAATTGTGGGGGGGAAGGAGAATGGGGATAATGATCATAACTGCCTTGTAGGGTTGTTTTGAAGCTTAAACAAGACAATGAATGTAAAGTTTTAGTGCCTAGCACATGGCGACTACTCAAAAAAAATTAATTTTTCTTCTTTTTCTTGCCCTTTTTATTATTATTAGCTGAACCAGTAATGACACTGCAAGCAGTTTTATCATTAGATTTATTATATTATGGTATACTGTGTTTTTCTCACATTTTCAATGAGTTGGAAGCTTTTTTGGACCATCTCTGTTTTATATACATAGAAACTAAGACAAAAAGAATATAAGGAATGCATTCCTATCCTATAAGAATAAAACATTTTCTGTGTGTAAAACATACAATTCCAGAATTTCATGCTCTTTTCTTTGGCTAATCATATTGTTTCATAATATGTATCCTACTTTGTAGAAAATATAATAGTAAAAAATTGTCCTTAAATAATATAAAAGGGAGGTCTATATTTATGTTGGTGGCAATAAATTGTGGGGGAAGGAGAGAGCAGGGATCTGGGTGTGGACTGTGAATTGTGATAAAGACACAGATTGGTGTGTCTATTTAGTGGGGAGAATTATTCAGTCCCAAACTGTCGAAGACCAGTGGATGTATTAGCTTACTCTGCCCTCTTGGTACTTAGGGTTCCACTATGCTGGCGGGTGTTGGCTGATCCCTATAGGAGAAGGGAGCAAGTGTCAATCTGCTTTTTGGCCTTCTAAAGGTGATTAAACTGTCACCATCTTGATTTTCACAATATCATAATAGATGCATGGCAAGTAAGAGGGTAAATTTCATCAGTCAAGAGACTAGTTATGGATTTTACAGTGCTGCAGAAATTAAGCTGAAAATTAACCACACAGTTACAGAGAAGGTTAGAGCCTCTTAAGACTTTATGATGAAGAATTATTTCTAATGCCATAATTTTATAGCAAGAAAACTGTGTCAATTGATTAATTTCTACTGTAATTTGTTAGCTGCTCATTATACTTTCCTGTTTTGACTAATGAAAACATTTAGAGCTGCAACTTTATGGCAGCTAAGTAGGCCAGGCAGCTTGTCTGTCTTAGAATAATTAGAGAATTTTGCATTGTCGGCCAGTGGGATACCTACCTCTCATGGTGCATCTTTACAGAATGTTTTTCGTATTTCCTCTTCCTTCCCTCATTAGTGTCTGTTACTGAACTAAGCCCAACTCTCTAGAATATCACTATAAAACATTTTACAAACATTTATGGGGCTGATCCAACAGATTTAAACTATTATTAACTTACTAACTAGGGTGGTAGGTAGACAAATTGTGTTCCCATGTAAGATAACTTAGGGGAACTCATAATATTGGGGTTAAAACTGTTTTCCTAACTTATAAGAAGGGCTTATCTAAGAAAAGCAAATCTGGTAAATATACCCTCTGTTCTGTGTGTGTGATACATATCTATATCTATATCTATATCTATCTATCTATCTATCTATCTATCTATCTATCTATCTATCTATCTATCTATCTAATTCCACTCTTTTCCTTCGAGCCTAGCTATGGCTTCAGAATCCTCTGAACATAGCACTATAAAGAGCAAGAGGTTGGAATTGGCATTAAAGATGAGCTAGATGGATAATTGCTCTGACTAGACTGTAAAGCCCTCAGGGCAGGCAACAGGTCACAATTCAGAACTTGACATATATTAGGTGTACACACACACACACACACACACACACA
>NW_012106042.1:1233157-1245911 GCF_000951045.1 Mandrillus leucophaeus | reverse complement strand
GGATTACAGGCACCCGACCACATCCAGCTAATTTTTATATTTTTAGTAGAGATGGGGTTCCTCCATGTTGGCCAGGCTGGTCTTGAACTACTGACCTCAAGTGATCTGCCCATCTCGGCCTCCCGAAGTGTGGGATTACAGGCGTGAGCCACCATGCCCTCCCTATTAGGCTATTAATAAATGGTTTTTTGAAAGAATAATGATAGATAGATGGATGAATAAATGAAAGCATGAATGAAAGCATAAATGAACTTTTCCATAATGGGTACAGGAACTCCCACAGGATGCTCTTCTCTCTGTTCTGTATGATGCCTCTAGTGAATACCAGCTCAGAGAATGTTAGAGCTGGAAGAGACCCTAGAGAAGATGTAATGCCAACTTTTTAGTTTACAGAAATAAAAATAAAGTGTGACAGGCACATCCATCTAAAGTACAGTGATACGGTTTGTCAGTGTCCCCACCCAAATCTCACCTTAAATTGTAATAATCCCCATGTGTCAAGGGCGTGGCCAGGTGGAGATAATTGACTCATGGGGCAGTTTCCCCATACTGATCTCCTGGTAGTCAGTAAGTCTCATGGAATCTGATGGTTTTATAAATGGGAGTTACCCTGCACATGCTGTCTTGCCTTCTGCCATGTAAGACGTGACTTTGCCCTCATTTGCTTTCTGTCATGATTTTGAGGCCTCCCCAGCCAAGTGAAACTATGAGTCAATTAAACTTCTTTCCTTTAAAAATTAGCCAGTCTCAGGTATGTCTTCATTAGCAGTGAGAGAACAGACTAATACATGCAGTCTTTGAAGTTTGGGAGCCATTCTGTTCTCTTCCATGTGTTACTAATTGTGTGAGCTTTGGCATTTTCTTTTCTTTTTTTTTTTTTTTTCTCCTTTTTTGAAACAGGGTCTTATTCTGTTGCCCAGCCTGGAGTGCAGTGGCACAATCTTGGCTTACTGCAACCTCTGCCCCCCAGGTTCAAGGGATCCTCCTACCTCAGCCTCCTAAGTAGCTGGGATCACAGGTGTGCACCACCATGCTCGGCTGATTATTTTTGTATTTTTACTAAGACACAGTGTCTCATCATGTTGCCCAGGCTGGTCTCAAACTCCTGAACTGAAGCCATCCACCCGCCTCAGCCTCCCAAAGTGCAGGGATTACAGGCGTGAGCCCCTGAGCCCGGCTTTTTGCTTCTTTATCAGTAAAATGGGGATAATGATCATATCTGCCTTGTAGGATTGTTGTGAAGCTTAAACAAGACAATGAACGTAAAGTTTTAGTGCCTGGCACATGGTGAATACTCAAAAAATGTTAATTTTTCTTCTTTTTCTCCTCCTTTTCATTATTATTAGCTGAACCAGTAATGACACTACAAGCAATTTTATCATTAGATTTATCATATTATGTTATGCCGTGTTTTTTATAACATTTTCAACAAGTTGGGAGCTTTTTTGAACTATCTCTATTTTATGTACATAGAAACTAAAACAAAAAGAATATAAGAAACAGATTCCTATTATATAAGAATAAAACATTTTCTGTGTATAAAACATAAAATTCCGGGATGTCATGCTTTTTTCTTTGACTAATCATATTGTTTCATAAAATATGTCCTATATAATGTTAAAAGTCCTTAAATAATACAAATAAATTAAATACAAAAAATTAATAAAAAATGAGTGAAATGAACTGTCCTTTTATTTAAAAAAATTTCAACATTTACATTATATATTCAAACTTTCAGTTCAGTCATTAGCTGGAGAGGGGGAGGTGAAAGGGAAAGTTTTAGTTGGCTTTGTGTTGGTTGCCAGGAAACATACAAAGGGATCAGAACAGATGAAACAAACAACTCCACATTGCTGGGAATGTGGCCTTCAGAGTCAAGTACTTCATTGGTAGGGAAACCTCGCAGCTTTGTCATCTAACTCTGCCAGACAAGAAAGTGGAGTTGAAAACTACAACATGTTAATGGCAGCAAGGTTAGCCAAAGAGATTTTTGGGAAGGTGATTTTCTAATGCATTTAAAATGAAGATTGGAAATTGTTTTCTGTGTCAGTTACTATAAATGTGGGGAAAGCTTTACACATTTTTAATCAAGCAAGGTTAAACAGAGTATAACGAAGGGGTAAAAAATGCCATTTTAAAACCATTCAACTGTAAATTTTGAAAATAAACTCTGGAATCAAATAAGTGAGGGGGTTGAGGGCTTTCATTTCCCAGCTCAGCTTGCCTCCTAATCGTACGCCTTGAAAGGTTTGTACTTTCATTTTGGAATTTTATTGCTAAGTTGAGTTTCTTTTCAAAGGCACCTGTTGAAGGGGAAAAAGATCCAACCATCTAGAAATAGTTGAAGGCAGCTGAGAAAACGTGAAGCCATTATGAGTTGCCAGAAAGCTGCACTTGAGTTAAACACAGGGTCACAGCCTGGGCCAAAGAGCCCTGAGAGAACAGAAGATGTAACTGCATTTGAAGACTATGGCACAGGCCTGCTTGAAAACCAACTCAGCGTGTGTGACTTTGTAAAAATACAGAAGGCCTTTGAGGTAAGTGTGAAGCTTATTGACCAGATAGTTTGAGTTGTTCATGAAGGAGCCTAGAATGAAACACAGAGATATTTTTCTTTCAGCATTAAAAAAATATACTTAATGGTTATAGCACAGAATTAAACATAATTGGTTAGACCTAGATTTAACACAACATGCTTGGTAACTTTGCCCCCCAGTTCTTTGGGCCAAATAATATTCTTTAGTTTGAAATTGCTTCACTGAATTTCATTACTATCAAGAAAGAACTATCTACTCTTCGAAAAAAATTTTTTCTCAGAGTTCAACATATTTTGGGGAAACAAAAAATTACGGTTCTAAGTGAGGAAAGCCAGATCTCTAAGGTGACCTCCAGGAATAATTGTTCTTGCATTTAATACGGACATAGAACTCAGCAAATGCAAATACGCATACACAGTTTGCAAAAATTTCCTCCTGTCTCACTCACCCTAAGTGGCACAGCTCCTTTTCTAAGCTGATTTCGGCGCTTTGTTGTCTCAAGATCCCTTATGAGGGATGAGTCTCCCACTCATTTTGTAAATCCTGGAACAATGCCAATAAAAACAAAATTAGAATTTTTCATTTTAACTCGACATAAAAAATAAACCGTAGGAATTTAACTAACATGAATAATTTTCTTCTTTCTCTGTTAGTCAATTAATTTTGAATTCTGCAGCTACGCATAATGAACAGCATACATCAAAGTGATTTTTAGTTTCAAATATGGATAGAAAGAAGTGCTCTTCCATGATGTAGAATTTAGGTAGTCATGAGCCTCCAACGTTTCTACTATATTATGTTTGCTAAAATATGATCTAGGGGCTTCTTAAGATTGTCTGTGGTTGCTAGGAGTATCCATATTAATTTGAAATAGAAAATATTTTGGAATACCACCTGGGAATTAATAAAACATAATAAAAGCTCACAATATATTGGCCTGTAATAGGCACACATTTTTATCTTTAGATATCCACGAAAGAATATAACAAGTTGGGTTCCACCTGTATTGATAAATTTATGTCCCAATAGTGTCAATTATTTCTTTATAATAGAACTTATCATATTTAGTAGCAAGACATGCTCTGTCCTACACTTTTCTCATTTTAACCTTCATATATTTGCTATTCACCCAACCTCATTTATCTGAAAGATTTCACTGCTGCTGCTCATGCCCAGTGCCCCAAGTAAATTTGGCATATTTTGATAGACATAGCAAACATTTTGACAGCTTGAGGACATTCAGTAAAATGTAACAGCAGATTATGACAGCTTTGACTCTGTAGTGAACAGAAATGTGGCAGTTTTGTTCTGGTGCTAAGAACATAAAGAATTTGAACGTTAGGGCCTATTAGGAGAGTCTACATTATAAAGTTGATGTGTTAGTGAAACTGCTACAGAAGGTTAGAGGTGGGTGTTCTTTCCAAACTAAAGATTAGTCTTGAGTGAACCCAAGTGAAACTGGAAAATTCAACCTCAAGTTTTAATTTAATTTTATTTTATGTTAAACATTTCAAAGGCCAGACCACTTATTTTTTCATTACCAGTTGGAAAAACAGAAACTAATGGACCCAAGGAGAGAAGAGAAGGTAATTCAGAGCTTGTATGAACATAGACAGTTTTTTGAAAAAAAGAAATTGAGCTTTGCAGGTGTACCTTCAAAAAAAAAAAAACAAAACAAAAAAAAAAACAACTTAAGTTCATCCATTTTAGCAGACTCAACAGCCAGTGAATGGAATAATCCCATGGCAAATGTGCAGCCAGTACTAAAAGTTAGACCTTTGAGCCAACATGATTTCCAAACACAGCATGGACACCTAAATAAGAATGATGCACTAGACAGTTTTAATGGTATTCAGTCCATCTGTCATGAGTTTTAGGCCCAGAGGCCACAGGTATAGATTTTTGTAAAAGGATAAAATGCCCTCAACAGCATTCCTGCAACTTCAAACTCTAAAGGCAGTTATTTGTGGTCCAATTACTAAGGACATGCTCTCAGAAATGTCAAGATTCTGGCACCAGATTCCCTTTATCTTCATTTTTTTTTTTCTTACACAGACTGCTTGTTTGGGGTTGAAGAGTTGTTAGATATTAGGTGAAGTCCATCTCCTTAAATAGCAGTGGCAATTCTTAAGTGAAAAAACAGGGAGTTGGGCCTTTGAATTACGCAGTTAATGTTTTACATATCTTTCCAAATAAAATATCACGTACCATATGAATTGTAGTAGTAACATTTAGGAATAAAGCAAGTAGTGCTCATGTTCATTGTGCAATGGTATAAATGGATCAGAATCATGCAGTGTTTCAGATCCGGGAGTCAGATTTCCTGAGCTTAAATCCCAGCTTTGACACTTACAATGTGACTCTGTGCAAATACTTAATCTCTCTGGGCCTCAGTTTCTTTTATTTCTAACATGAGGATAACAGAGTTTTCATGAGGATTAAAAGAGGTACTATATGGAAAGCACTTTAAAAAGTGCATGCCACAGAGATTAAGTGCTCAATTAACATTAGATATTACTTATTTAGTAAGTAGAAGTTAAACCATATGACCTCTGACAGTACCTTGATTCTAATTCATACATTTCTTAAAGGAAATTAAACTTCAAGTGACACTTGCTGCTATGTGTCTTCATTCCTATTAGTGGTGGAAAGAAGTAGTAAGAGTTGCAAAGACATAAATTCACATAGAAGAGTAAAAAACATAATTGTTCTATCTCTCATTTCATATTTTCTTAGCAGGCAAAAAGTCTAATTGATGTCTTGATTCTTTTCTTTGGAACAAATAAGTTACCCAGGTAGAAGGACAGAAAAGTAACTTGTGGATTTCATTTTCCTTTAAGTGATGGTGTCAAAAAAGGCATATATCAGCCTGAAGGGAGAGAAACTTGCATTATTCATGGAATCGTAAAATGGTTGTTACTCAAACTTTCCCGTAGCACTTACAATACTTAGAGAAATGACATGGTCTCTGGATGCTCATGTGATTTTGATGTCAACCGTATCTTACATTTTCTTTGAAACTACAAAAGCCAACTATTATTTGAGGAAGAGTAGTTGTGGTTTGCTGATTTTGTAGGAGTGGGGAGAAGTAGAAATTTTGGTCTAAGGAAAATGGAATTTTGGGAAAGCCATGGGTCCTAATATTTACTGAGAGTAAAGAGAGTCTGGCTATGTAGGTATCTGAGTATTTCTTTTTTTTACATTTTCCATTGTTGATCTCTGTATATCAACAATGGTTTAACATTAGGCCTTGATCCTAGATTAATTGCTCCTGTTTGCCCTGTGCTCCTGGGCTCTCCGGGTTAGGTCCTGAACTGCCTTTATCAGCAACTGTGTCTATATCTTCTCCTGGCATATCTGTTCTGGCCTGATTGTAAGCTGAGAGCTGGGGGCTGGCCCTACCCTGTCAGCTCCGTGCTATCATTTGGCCAAGTCCTGCTAAATCTTTAACTTTAACTATAGCTAGAAGTGAAACCTCCTGAGCCACACATAAAATGTGAGGTATTCATCCTTAAAGTAGGAAGGGCCAAATAGTTTAGTGTAAGAAAGGCATAGTAAAAATCCTAGAAAGAATGCCCCAGAGACTATTCGGTGAGAATTCTTAAAACAAATGTGTTTTGGAGGTGAATGAGATCTAAACACAATGCACTTATTCAAACTGAATCTCAAAAGACCAGAGAAGTTCAGTAGTCAATTCTGCAAGTTCTAGAATTGTGCTTAATGGGTAATACAATTACATTTAAAGAATTTTGATATTCTCATCCTTGATTATCTTTATAAAATTCCCAAAACACCTGAACAGTATCTTAGGAATTTTAGAAAGCATTCTACAGCAGAGTCTATGAACTGTGCTTGTTTGCTTCAAGACAAAGCTGAGAATGTTGATGTCCTGCCAGGAAAGTTAGGCTCTATAGGAATATAGAAAGTCAGATCGGGACCTTTCTTATCTTCTTTTACTTGTCCTTCTTTCTGAACTGTCAAGCTTCCTCCAAATTTATGGAGGACTCGTCCTTCTCTAGGCCTTCACATTGTCCATTGTACCTTCACTACTAAGGTACCCAAATGAACAGGTCTTCTTAGACGTGTCTCATATTCCAAAACTATCCTCATCTCTTGCTTCTTTCCTTTCCACCCAGGCACCACCATCCCAAACACATAAATAAAATTACCCATTTTTGTTTCATTCCCTTTCCCCAGAACCTTTAGATGTTCTTGTCTCTGACAAAATGAGATGGTTCACAAAGTTCATTTAAAATTTTTTCTTAGATAAAACTGTTAAGGTGTAAAG
The DNA here is from genome assembly GCF_000951045.1 of Mandrillus leucophaeus. NCBI lineage: Eukaryota > Metazoa > Chordata > Mammalia > Primates > Cercopithecidae > Mandrillus > Mandrillus leucophaeus. The sequence continues at coordinate 1,239,086 of NW_012106042.1, read as the reverse complement.
CTGGATATTATACTATCCAACAATGTTGAGAATTAGAAAATCTTTTTTATAGTGTATGCAAACTGTGTAAAATATATAACATCTGCAACATGACAGAGGTATTATTTCCTGTTCACATAAAGTAAAAAGCAGCTATTTCTAATGGGCAAGCAATTGCAAGCAGGGATTCAGGTCTCAGGTTGTTCCCACCTGCTGCCTTCTACACAAGCCATGCATCAGCTGGTAGCAGTGGGGAGCACTGGGGAATTTTTGCGGTCCAGCTCACATCCCATTGGCTAGCACTCAGTCATATGTCTACATGTAACTTCAAGTTACTTCAAGTTGTATGGCAAATAGGGACAGCTGTGTGCCCACATAATGATCTCACCCGTGATCCTCTTAGAATTTTGTGGAAGGAAAACTTTCTTCTCTCCTAATGAACCAGCATGCTTCAGTTTGTAAATTATGGAGACTTTTGTGTCTAACTGTATTTTGTGTTCTGTCTTAGCTGCCAGGAAGTTCAAAGCTAAATTTAGTGTTCAACGGTTACAACCATGCTTAACTTAGGTTTTCTGGGACAATTATCTGCTATTTTTATTATATGATTCTTGTTCTTTTATCTTTAATAGTCAGTCCTATTGCCTATGTATCTTCTGTTGTAACTGAACTAAAATTCTTTCTGAAAATCAGTGTAGGTAAAAATGATGAATAAAAATTTAATACCTTTCAAGTATAGTAAGATTTTATAAAGCACTTATGTTGGCATCATGTTATTTGTTCCTTTACCAGGCTGAAATATAGGCATGGCATACATTTTTACTTCCCATTTACAAATAAGGAGATGAAGGACTAAAAATATTCAACTGAATTCCCCCATGGGCAGAGCCAGAACTCAGAGGCAGATTGTCAACTTTGGAGTCCATATATGGCATGACTTCCACTGGCCACAAGGTAACCTTCCTTTGGCACGTTGCTCTAAGGAGCATGAATCCAATAGGATAAAGATTTCCTAAACAAAATGCATGTTAAATTAATAGTGCACAGGCCCTGTGCTTTGCTAACTTGGAGCTAATGTATAATCAGCAAATAGTCAACAACAGCTACAATGAAATCAATGTAGAGAAAGGGTGGAAGAATGAAAAGAAAATAATAACCAATTCCTTTTTTAAAAAACACTTTTTTTCTTTCTAAAGGCATCTCAATGGAGACTTGTGAGAAGGTAAACAGGTGAAGCTTAGTCTCACCTGTATATAGTAAATAGTGCATTTTGCTGCCTCAGTCAATTCATCATCTGTTCAACAAAGACAGCAGGTCATAGCATTTCTCACCCATCGCTTTTAGTGTAATCAAAATACCTATTTTTAATGGCAGCAGAAAACATTAAGGTGATAGCATGAAGACAAATCCAATACCACTGCAGTTGGCACAGTTAAAAATGGCAGAGGAATTCTGTGGTGGTTTTATCTGATTTCTTAAAATTCACGAAAAATGATAGCAAATGGCGTCATCACCAAAACCCAAGGAAGTGAAGTTGTATCTCACTACAAACAAAAAATTTGCCTTTCCGAATCCTGCTGCCTTTGTGCTGAATTTTGTGACAAGTTCTAACAGTTTCCTGCCTTTTCCACCCTCTCTGTGTACTTTTATAACAGGCACTTATAAAAATTAATCTGGATCAGTGTGTGATGAAGAGTGCTTTTAGTAAACAAGTGTTTTAACCTTGAGTTTTGGCCAAAACTGAAGAAGTGAGGACAACCAAGAAAAACTTATTACACAGGAGGGAGGGAGAAAGAAAGCAAAGATGTCTATTGCTGTTCATGTGTAGTGCATCAGCTTAGCCAGACCTGTGAACTAAGGGCACTGCTACTTTTGAAATTTTCCCGAGAGTTAAACAAGGAAAATGAATAAAAGAATGAAAGAACCATTATTTGTGGCATTTTGGCATCGTTTTTATCATATCTTGCCAAGTATAACATATTAATGATGACACAAGACACCCCCAGCTCTACTGCTAGAAATAGGAAGTCTCTAAACTGTCCTTTAGTGATTTCTGACCTTTTCCCAAGGCTCTGCCTCATACTTGTGCAGGAAAAAGTCCCTTGGGGTCTTTTCTCCCTTCATCATGTCTCACCAACATTCTATGGATGTGACTATCATGAAATCCTGGTTCTCTAGGCACCGACATCTCTGTCGAGGCATTACCAAAGACATTATTTCCCTGTACTGCTTCGCTTTCCATGTGTGCATGCATACACCTTTCTCTAATCTTCTCAATACACCCAAGGCCAAATTATCACACTAGTTTTGCTACAGATGTGTACTCTTCCATATGTGCTACACTTGGTTATTTAAATAAAATAAGAATTTCATAAAATAAAGTTCAGTTCCTCACAAGCACCAGCCATTTCAGGTACTCAGTAGCCACATGTGGCTAGTGGCTACTATACTGGACTGCAAAGAATATAGAACATTTTCATCATTGCAGAAAGTTCCACTGGACAATGCTACTTCCAACCCTTTCTCATGACTTCGTACTAACTTGTTCTGCTTCCTCACTTCTGGACATATATTTGTGACCAAGGAGCTGCTCTCAGCTCCTCAAGCCCCCTGTAAACACATCAGACTGCCCATGTCTTAGAACCCAGAGACAAAACTGATTCTTTGTCCCAGAGATAGCAGAAAATATTTTCTTCACTCTAGTCTAAGACCTGTTTTTCCATGTTCCCTTCGTAGGACTGTAAAGAATGGGAAGATCTATTCCTTTCAGGGGAATCTTTCCTTCTTCCTTCTGGTGCAACTCCCCTCCTCTCAACTCCCAACACACACACAGGTGTTTAGTCTGGATTTATGGTTCCAACAAGTCCACCACAAAATTATCTGACCTGGACCATTACCCAAAGCGTTTCAGTCATACTGATCGTATTTTACCTACGTTTGTTTTAGGGCCTACCAGATGCTGGTGCCTCAGTCTGGAATATTTCTCTCCCATCCCCAACAATTTCCTGGCTAACTCCTACTCACATGCTTGTAAATACCACAGCCTTAGGAAAGCCTTCTCTTACCATGAAGGCGAGATTAGCACCCTACCTTGACCCTGTTTTCTCTTCTTATAACTTCCTATATGTTCCTTTGGTTGCTTTCATCTTAGATGCTCTGATTAGTGCAATGCCATTATTTGTTTAAAGTCAAATAGAAGTCCCAGGCAGGCTATGAGAGACAATTGAGTGTGAGAAAATCGCAACATAGATTCTGGAGGAGAGAGACCATGAGATGAGATATCTGGAGAAGAGAACAGACTGTTTAAGACTGGACTTGACAAAATTCTGCAAGGCTGTGGAGAAATAGCTGGAGTTGATTGATACAAGAAATAAAGCAGCTGAGTTATTTTCCAGAAGTAGAAGGAGAAGAAGTAAACAAACAAAAAAGGAGGGTATAGTTAGCCATATAAAATTTCATTTATTTTTATGATTCCTATTTAGCAATCCTTGTATTATTAAAATAAATAAAGCTGGACATGGTGGCTCATGTCTGTAATCGCAGAACTTTAAGAGGCCAAGACCACCTTGGCCAGCATGGTAAAACTTCATCTCTACAAAAATATGAAAACTAGCCAGGTATGATGGCAGGTGTCTGTAATCCCAATTACTTGGGAGGCTGAGGCGGGAGAATCGCTTGAACCTGGAAAGCGAAGGTTGCAGTGAGCAGAGATTGCGCCATTGCACTCCAGCCTGGGTGACTGAGCGAGACTCAATCTCAAAACTAAAAATAAAAATAAAAATAATTAAATTAAATACATAAATAAAATAAAATAAAATAAATATAAGTAACACATTATTCTCATGGTAAAAAATCCAAGTTAAACATGAAATTTCCCCCTTAGCATGGCCCACCCTCTGTCATTATACTCCCCTGGGTAACTACTTTTAATAATTTCTGATATATTTTAAATGCATTTTTACAAATATATACACATATACATATCACATGTAGCTTTGTTTTATGTAGAATATATTTACATACATTATCATATTTTATATATTCAAGAAACAGTGCTATACAAATAGCAGCTAATCATGTGAAAAGGTACCCAAACCCATTAAGAATTTGATTTGATACTCTAATCAAGAAAGAAGACATTCTTTTTACAATCATCAGATTGGCAAATATTAAAAAGATCAATAACATTCACTGATGGCAAAGAACCAGGGGAATAGGCAGTCTTACTAAGATTGTAAATTGACAAAACTTTTCTGGAAGGCAATTTGCCATTATATATCAAATATAAAATGTACCACATGTATACTTTTTAATCAGCAATTCTAATCCTCCCAGCTACCCCAAATACATTCTGAAGTACAGAAGAAAATACATGCAAAAGTATGATTGTAATATCACTTATAAACTAGAGTATTTACAATCCAAATATTCATCAATTGGATGAATAGATAAATTATGGTATACTCCTATTACTCAGCTATTAAAAAGAATAAGGGAGACTTACATAAGATTGCCAAGATTTGATGTTGAGTGAAAACAAGAAAATCACTTAATAGTGCATAATCATGTTCTAAAATAAAAAAGTACACATTTGTGTGGTGTAGAGGTTATAGAAAAAGAGAACTGTGATTGTAGTGGGGTAAGTTATAGCAAATGGGTTTGTGGGCACCTTATCCATACCATAATTCAATGCAAACATAAACATTCTTAAAATGCTGCTATATCTTCATAACCTAAAGACTCCGTGGTACTATTTCTAAATATATGTCTAGCAATGCTGAAATTAAGAGTACTGAATTTAAAAGTAGTGCCTTTTATAGATACTATGTCCTTCTACTCAGAGCATCAACTTCCTTCCATTGAATTTTAGCATTAAGAGAGAGAACATAGCGAACCACCACTATGCTGTCTTTATTTTACAGATGATGAACAGAAATCCAAAACAAACAAACAAAGGTGGTAGGGGTGGGATTTCTCCTTTTCTATTGGGTGATTTGCAGAGCCAGAACATTGTCCAACATGGTTTGGTAGCCAGTTTTTGTTTCTTTTCTCTAGTGAACAATTTAATTCTATTTTAACTTGTTTATAATTTCCCAAAGTTATTTTATACATTATTATTCTATAATCTTGGCCATCATTCACTATTATGACCCCCTCCCCAAACTTGCTATTATCAGTAAAACAGATGAAAATCTCTTTCTCAATATAGAAAAGAATGTTTACAATATATTTATCATTTACTCATTCTTACAACAGATATTTATTGAATGTCTACCCTGTGGCAGTTAAAAGCTGCTTAGACCCAGGCCTTCCTTTATGGAGGGCTATATTTTAAGTAAACTTCCCTAGGAACAAAGGCATTCTTCTGGATAACCATAATGCCATTTTTATACTCAGGAAATTCAACTTTATACATTACATAATGCAAAATTTGATATTAAAATGTCCCTTCTTGTCCCAGTAATGTCTTTTATATAGTTCTTTTTAAAATCACAGATCCAATCCAGAATTATACATTTGCTTTAGTTGACACATCTCTGTAGTTTCCTTTAATCTTGAGGAGTCCCCCACTTTTTCTTGTCTTTCATGACATAAACATTTTTGAAGAATTCATGCCAGTTGTTTAGAACATCCCATAATCTGGATTTTCTTATTGATTCTTTACTGTTAGATTCACCTTCATCATTTTTGGAGAGAATATTGCGTAGTTATCCCCACTTCTTGTATGGCATGGAGAGTCCCATTAAGTCACTTTTTCCCATTACTGGTGATGTTATAAGTTGGATCCCTTGATTAAAGTGGATCCACCAGAGTTATCCATTGTAAAGGAACTTGTAGGCTGATACTTTTATAGTATATTGTGAGTATTCTTCAACAATATTTCATCCATTGGTTTCACTACTGATTGATTATCTTTGCTGGAAACAATGACTGTACCGAAGGTTGAAAAATG
>NW_012106042.1:1145751-1232202 GCF_000951045.1 Mandrillus leucophaeus | reverse complement strand
TATGAAACATTTTTATGGTTCTCAAGACAAAACAGTATAAAAATGCATATTTAGAAAAATGTTATTATCTTCCCTATCCTTTTCTTCCCATCCTCTCATTCTGCATTGATAATAATTTTCATTAACTTCTGAAAATATTTTCTGTGGTTCTGTTGTTTTAAATACATGTTTCTCTATGTGCATTTTTTTTTACCTTCTCTCTCACATAAAACATAGCATACACTTATTCTCTGTGGCATTTTAATTGTATTTGATTAACAATGTATATCCATATAAGTTGATAGAGAGTATTTTCATTTGTTTAACAGCTGTATTATACCGTTTTGTTAAATGTAGTTTGGTTCATTCAACCTCTGTCATATTCATGGACCTGTAGGCTGTGTTTTCCCCCAGTGTTTAATTCTGAAAATATTTAAATCTAAAGAAAAGAGGAAAAACAGATTATTTCTGAGGGAAAATGAATTGTTATTTAGACATGTTGATTTGAATTATCTATACAGGACTTCCAAGTTAATATATCCAGAAGGGAAATAGGATATAAAGATTTAGTGCTCAGAAGAGAGGTCTAGATAAAGATATTTCTTTGGGCATTCTCAGCAATTAGACCATGTTTGAAGCCTAAGAAATTGGGTCATATAAACCAGCTAAGGTATATGATGGGAGAAGGGAACAGGTCATAGGGCCAAAAGCTAATACCTCATCCTGTCTTATCTTTGTTTTATCTTTCTGTAAGTACCACAGAAAAAGTGGTACTTACAAGAGATACTGAGAAGGAGTGATCAGAAGTGTTGCTGAGAAACACAGTGTAATGTAAACCAAGGAAAGCAAATGTTCTTAGAAGTAGGGAAGAGTCAACAGAGGCAAATTCTGCAGAGATACATATTAAAAACACATAACTCATGGGTGAGAGTCTTCCAAACTTAGAGAGATGGAATCATTGGCTCGAACCCTTATGCCATAATATTGGAAATCCAAAGCCCTTTCCAAATTTCTGCAAATGTAAAATCACCTCTGCCTGCCCTCCGTTGCAGCTGCCATCTCTCTTCTCTATCAGATTAACACATGCCTGAGACTCAGCTCCTTATGTAGTTATTCAAGACTTTCCATTCAGAAAGCATTTACAAGTCAAGTAGATGCAACTGAAGGTTTTTGGGAAGTAGGTGTGTGGGTTGGAGTGGGAAATATGTCAGAAACACACAGATACTCCCATTATTAAAATAATTTTAGCCATATTGCCTGTGGGGTTTTCTCAATGGCAGTTTATTACTATGCAACCCTCTGCCATCTTGGAGTCTCCCATCCTTTCCACCTCCCATTTCAGCCACCGTTTCCTCCTCTCTCCCTCTGTCTAATCGAATAAAAAAATCAAGAAAAACAAACACTAAATTAGTTTCCTCTTTTTTTACAGCAGCTTGATCCCTGTTCTTTCTTGATTGGGGTCTTGCACTTAACTCAGGTTTCATTTTCCAACTAAATGGGAACCTCAAGTTATTTTCCCAAACAAAGATATTTTGGCACTAAACATTAACTTGGTACATTTTCACTTTTATCAGATGAGAACCAGAAAAAAAATGTATTGAAATGTTTAGCCACAGGATTTTTGGTCTTCTTGTTAAGAGCAGCTTCAGTGGAGCTGCTAGATTGCAATAGGTTGAGTAAGCTGGAGGTGAAGAAATTGAGACAATGTGAGAACATGATTATTTCAAGTTGGGTGAAAGAAGGATGAGACAGTAGCAAAAAGCAGATGGCAATGTCAAGGGAAGATGGTTAATCGAATGACTTAATCATGTTTAAATGCTGATGAAAAGGAGTCAATAGAGAACAAGAGAGAATAACAATAGAAGAGATTCTCTAGGTGGTGGGAGAAGGATGTATCCAGAACACAGAAGTTCTGCTGTCACAGGGGAGAAGGAGATGGCTGCAGATACAGGTCATTATATATTTGGGTGTAAAAACATTAAGGATATTTTGACCTAATTGATTCCTCCATTTCTTTCTCCCCCTTTTCATTCTCTATCTTTCGCTCCCTTTCCTTGTGGATTAGGAGTCAAATTTCTTTATCAGAAAGAGAAGGGAAATGATAAAGTAGGAGTTTAAAAGAAGTAGAGAACAAGAGTGAGAGTTCAGCAAGAAAACGTGGAAGCATTCCTAGTATTATAGAGGGACATTTGAGGTTGGAGATCATTATTTTGTTGTGGTGACATCATTCTGCCCTACCCATTAGTGTTCAGCAGCCTGGGTATAGGCACAGAGAGGATACTTTTCCAGTGCTGTGTTTTGCCAGATATCTGGGGTGAAAGGATGGCAGAACCAAAGAACGAAGATAATTACCAGAGATTGGTTGAAGTGTGATCTTTGGTTTGAGAAGGATGTGACAGTAAGAAAGAGCTGATAGTTTGGTGAAAAGATTCCCCTCAGAACGTGGATTAGAATCTTTCTGACTTTTTATGCTTATCTTATCGATTCAAAGTTTATATGTGAAATGTAAGTATATCATTATAAAGCTTTAGGCTTCTAAATAGATAGCTTTTATCAAAATAGTATAAGATTATTTGGGAGTATACATTCCAACCTCATATTTTTCTGGTTTGTTCATGACTGTGTTATCCTAAAGAAAATCAGATTTTGTTGAAGCCAGTGTATTTGAAGTGTGGTAAAAGTGGTTAAGAATTGGAAATTCTTGGTTCTAGGTCTGTTTCTGCCAATAGTGAACTATGTGACCTCAGAGAAATCTTTTCTTAATAAGCCTGAACATCGGTTTCTTCCCTTTAAAGGAAGGGTTTGGTGTAGATTCTCTAAACTTTCTTCTAGCTCCAACATGGTATGAATCTATGATCCTATGGATGCATAAACTTCTTTGCCATAATCATGGTCTCCAACAAAGGAATAGCAATTTAAAAAAATATATCTTTGTATTGCTACAGTGAGATTTCCAAATGAAAATCAATGTAGCTCAGCTCTCTGTTGGCTGCACCATTTCACTGGTCACTCTTACTCCCCCAAGTTTCTACCCTAGGCGCAAAAGATGATAGTGATAAACTACACTTTAGATCCATAGCAGATATTGAAGAATTTCACAGACTTAGAGAAAATTATTAAGAACAATTATATTTCTCAGGGGTGATGATCATCTTCATTTAAAAGAGAAAGATTTATTGAGTTTTTCCTCCTTCAGCTTTGATTCACTTCTAATTCACCAGCTAGATAGGAAATCGAAATGTTGAATTATTGACTTGTGAGAGTTTGGTTCCAAACCTTAAATTCAGTCAAGGTTTGTGTCTTTGTTAGTTACGAAACTTTAACTTTATTCAAACTGATGGGCTCTTGAATAATTGATAGTATAGTAAAAATGAAAATTAAATTCTACTAAAATCTATTGAAGCAAGAAAAAAAGAGTGCTATGGACCTTGACTAGCAGACTAATTTCCCCTGTTCTGTTGTTCATTTTCTCATAAATGTTCATTAGTAGGTAAAAATTGCAGGGGATGATATAAACTGATGCATCTGTTTTGCAATAACATATCTAATCTTCTGCTCCAGGAGACGTTCACAGAATTTGACAGCAAACCCTAATACATATTCATAACCAATATGCTTTGTAACCAAGGGAAATTGAGGCAAGTACAACAGAATGAAGCATGAGAAACCAGCATGTTAATTTTAAATGTAATTATAGTTATAGGGGAAAAGGCTGCATATTGATAGCGTATACTCATTCAGCTGTCATGGAACATTAAAGAAAAATCATACCAAATGTCTGACAAAAGAAATATTAATTTTGGTGAAGTGTTGATAAAACTAGCAGCTTATGAAGAAAATAAAATTTTGAGATCCTATTATGAGCAATTTTTCGTGTAGATAAAAAAAGCATTGCAGCATTCTAATGATCTGAAATAAAATCAGTCAACTTCAAAATTATGGAAAGGTATCTAGTCCATACAAAATACGTTTTAATGGAATGTTTCAGCATGCTTAAAGGCTACATGCCATTTAAAATTAGGAAAAGCAATAGTTAATGTGATGCTTGTAATCTTATTACTTTTGATAACCTAAAAACATGTGTTATTAGTAACCAGCACACCTAGTCTCTACATTGAAGTGTGTGTATTCAAAGAGCATTGATCTTGTCGTCTTGTTCAAAGTAATTGGTAAAGAGTAAGTCAAACTGTTGCTGTTTGCTGATGATATGACTCTGTACCCAGAAAACACTAAAGACTACTCCAAAAAGCTCCTGGTACTGATAAAATAATTCAGCAAAGTTTCCAGATACAAAATTAATGTACACGCATCAGTAGCTCTCCTATATACCAACAGCAACCAAGCTGAGAATCAAATCACGAGCTTAACTCCTTTTACAATAGCTGCAAAAGAAAAAATAAAATACTTAGGAATATACCTAACCAAGGAGGTGAGGTGAAAGACTTCTACAAGGAAAATTACAAAACTCTGGTGAAATAAATCATAGATGACACAAACAAATAGAAACACATCCCATGCTCATGGATGGATAGAAGTAACATTGTGAAAATGACCATACTACCAAAAGAAATCTGCAAATTCGAAGCAATTCCTATCAAAATGCCACCATCATTCTTCACAAAACTAGGAAAAACAATCCTAAAATTAATATGGAACCAAAAAAGAGCCCACATGGCCAAAGTAAGACTGAGCAAAAAGAACAAACCTGGAGGCATCATATTACCTGATTTCAAACTATACTTTATGGCCATAGTCACCAAAACAGCATGGTACTGGTATAAAAATAGGCACATAGACCAACAGAACAGAATAGAGAACCCAGAAATAAAGCCAAATACTTACAGCCAATTGATTTTCAACTAAGCAAACAAAAACATAAAGTGGGGAAAGAACACCCTATTCAACAAATAATGCTAGGGTAATTGGCAAGTCACATGTAGGAGAATGAAACTGGATTCTCATGTCTCATCTTATACAAAAATCAACTCAAGATGGATCTAATACCTGAAACTATAAAAATTCTAGAACATAACATTGGAAAAACCATTCTAGATGTTGGCTTAGGCAAGAATTTCATGACCAAGAACCCCCCAAAAGCAAATGCAATAAAAACAAAGATAAATAGTTGGGACATAATTAAACTAAAGAACTTTTGCACAACAAAAGGAACAGTCAGCAGAGTAAACAGACAACTCACAGGGTGGGAGAAAATCTTCACACTCTATACACCTGACAAAGGGCTAATGTCCAGAATCTACAATGAACTCAAACAAATTAGCAAGAAAAAAAGAAACAATCCCATCAAAAAGTGGGCTAAGGACATGAATAGACAATTCTCAAAAGAAGATATACAAATGGCCAACAAACATATGAAAAAGTGCTCAGCGTTACTAATGATCAGGGAAATGCAAATCAAAACCACAATGTGATACCACCTTACTCCTGCAAGTATGACCATAATAAAAAATTAAAAACTAATACATGTTGGCATGGATGTAGTGAAGAGGGGACACTTCTACATTGCTGATAGGAATGCAAACTAGTACAACCACTATGAAAAACAGTGTGGAGATTCTTTAAAGAACTAAAAGTAGAACTAGCATTTGATCCAGCAATCTCACTACTGGTTATCTACCCAGAGGAAAAGAAGTTGTTTTACCAAAAAGATATTGCCCAAGCATGTTTACAGCAGCACAATTTGAAGTTGTGAAAATGTGGAAGCCACCCAAACGCCCATCAATCAACAAGTGGATAAAGACACTGTGATATACATATATATATATGCAATCAACAAATGGATAAAGAAACTGTGATATACATATATATATGCAATCAACAAGTGGATAAAGAAACTGTGATATACATATATATGTGTGTGTGTGTGATATACACATATATATATACACACATACACACAATAGAATACTACTGAACCATAAAAAGGAATGAATTAATGATATTTGCAGCAACCTGAATTTAACTGGAGACTATTATTCTAAGTGAAGTAACTCAGGAATAGAAAATCAAACATCGTATTTCTCACTCACAAGTGGAAGCTAAGCTATGAGGATGCAAAGGCATAAGAATGATACAATGGACTTGGGGGACTCAGGGAAAAAGAGTGGGAAGGGATTGAGGAATAAAAGACTATAAATTGGGTTCAGTGTATTTTGCTCGGGTGATGGGTGCACCAAAATCTCACAGATCACCACTAAAAAACTTACTCATGTAACTAAATACCACCTCTTTCCCAAAAACCTATGGAAATAAAAAAATTTTTAAAAATTTAGTGGTGAGTACTTACAATAATGTTTGGCATGGAACCGACACTTAATAAACATTTGTTAACTGAACAAATAAGTATACCTATGCTGTGCTGCTTTATATGGTATACATCTTTAATACACATTTATTAATGAATAGATCAATAGGTGGAAGGATAGATGGATGTATTTCTCCCAGTGGCTTACAACTTATCATTTGACATTTATTTTCAGTTTCTGGAAACAAATACTCACCAATGACTTAAGGGCAGTAAACCTTGGGTCAGTGAAATGCTAACCCACTGACAACCGTTGACAGAAGAGAAAATACCCAGACCAAGTTGAATTATGCTTTCTCAATAGTGTTGAACTGGGACTTTTGTCTTGGCCAAGTTCCTATTTGCAGAGTAGGAGAAAAGAAAGTATTTCTTTCCTCATTTCATTATGAAATATGCTATTGGAAAGAGGGGACGAAAATATAAACAACATTTCTAAGGGTTGGCAGATTTTGAAAGATAAAATGTCCGCTTTAGAAATATATTTTTCCTCCAGAAAGTAAGTAATATTTAGGCTTATTTAATAGAACTATACTTTAGCAACCAATCGATAAGTCTTAAGAAGAATAATACCACACCTTTATGAGGGTCTTGAGTACAGGCAACCTCCTACTTTGTTGATGGGAATGTAAATGTATTCAACCTTTTAGAAGAGGATTTGGCAAAATATATTTAAAAAACTTTCAGGACATGTAAATTCTTTGATTCAGTAATTATGCTTCTAGAGAATTTCCCTTAGGAAATAATTGGACAGCTTAGCAATGATGTGTATGTAGGAATATATATATGTTGCTGGGTTGTTTATATAAAATTGTAAAGCATTGGGAACGATTGAAATTTTTAATAATGGGATTATAAATAATTGTATGTCTTCACTATAAAATATTGTGCAGTCATTAAAAATAGTAATAAAGACCAATGTATATTGTAAGAGGCATAGCTTTATGGTATGATATAAGTGGAAAAAGCAACATAGAAAGATATGTATGTATATCATGATGCTATTTTATAAATAATAAGTGATCATTTCTGTTTCTGCCTAGAAATAAATCTGAAAGGCTGACGGCATTATAAATGATTTTAATTTTTAAATTATCTTCATTTTCTATAATACACGTGGACTCTTTTGTGCAAAAAATAAACATTTGTAAAAGTATGTTGGCACACTCAAGTTGCCAATGGCACATGATCTCTTCTTAATGGCAAAAATGCCTGTCGAGGGTCAAGGTTTTTTTTTTTAAAGTTTTGCACTTATGGTTAGAGCTCACTTTTCATATAAATTATGGTTAAATCCAAATCTTATAAAGCTCAGAGCTGAAGGAAATTTTAGAGTTTATGCTTTTTCTAAATAGACAGGCAGCTCACTAGAACTGACTGTAACTGCAAAACATGCTTTTTAGGCAAAAGGAAATGATTTTCAGAATATTCTTTGAAAAGAATTCAGGAAGACAGGAACATTTTCAAAAGGTCTAAAGTTGTGTCTAGTGATATAATCAGCTGGACTTTCTGAGTATATTAGCTTTCTGGCTCTTGCCACAACAAGTGTAGACAATTTAATAACTGGTTATTTTCTTAGTAGTTAAATAGATATAGCAAAATAAATGTACAAACATTGTACTAGGAAGAGCTGAATGAGATTATGTTTTCTAATGGCTCATATACTTTTCACCTTTATTAGAAGAGGAGTTCTAACAGAGGCATGAGCACTAATTATTACCTCAAAAAGACCATATAGATAACACAGATTAATAAAAATCAAAGGACATATCTTTAAAACACTATTAAGTAGTTTTTATTTGAAAGCCTACATTTGAATGGGAGTACATTGTTTATTGGAATAATAAAGATTTTATTAAAGCCATAGTAATTAAACTTTTCATTGAAGGAAATGAGAATTATTTTATGCTCTATGTTTTATAATGAAGTAAAATTTCCTGAAGTCCTAATATTTCCCTATCTATATTAAGTGTATACTTGTGAATTCATCCTGTTGTAGATGCGTCAGCAATAATTGATGCTTGAATAGAGTTGTCTAATGTAAAGAAGATGGCCTTCATACAGATTATCTTTTTGGTACTTCATGCAAACCCTGAGAGAGGTCATGACTGGCTTAAGGGCATACAAATGTTATGTGTCAAATCCAGGCATAAAGCCCAGACATTAACTAAATTAGCACTAATCTGAAGATGTATGTCTGTATATGCATGTGTATGTATATCCCTAAAGACAGCTCAATGGTAAATTATTTCGCCACTCAGTATTGAATCTAATGCAAACTAAGAGTTTGTAGCAACTAAATGATGCTCTATGTAAGTTCCTTTTTAGATTGAAAGGTTATCTTTGCTTTCTTTCTGTGGAATTACTTTCCGCCAGTAAGTCCAGGATGGGGATATTTGGCTCACAGAGCAGCACTATGAGTGGCTAAAGACAAGACAGAAGCTGGGATTACTCACATGGATGAAATGTCGCTCTTGTATATGTGAAAGAGCCATGGTCCTGGGAACAGGTAAACTTTACTTTCACCAGGCTCACTTAGGACAGTTTTATATTTGTGCCTTTAAAGAAGAGCAGCTGAAACAGTGTGTATGGTTGTTTCTTTTTAAGACAAAAATTAGATCTGCTGCTATGATGATAATAGTCATAGAAGCAGAGAGTTTCAGACCATTCTGCTGGTACAGTCTCCTGCACCTATTCTCTGGGCCCCTAACAAATCTTTAAGAACTATCTAGTTAGTAACTAGCCACCCTGGTAGAGATCACTAATATTAGTAATTATGAACGTCTCCAAAGCCTTACACACACACACACACACACACACACACACGAGTTTGACTAAATTCTCAGAAAATCATCATTGCTGACATGACGACTCAATTTATAATTTTTCTATTCCCCAAACCCTTTAGTAGGGCACTAACATTTATTGAATATAAATGTGCTATACATACATTAAATTATCCTTATGTGCTATATGTACATTAAATTATGAATAGCTCTTCATAACAGCACTAGGAATTCATTATTATTATTCCTACTTAGAGGTGCCATAATTGGGGCTAAGACTTAGAGCTCCACCTTCTTCACTACCACACGATTTCCCAACCACAGTGTATGATATATATAGTATGAAGACATGAATGAATTAATTCTAGTCCCAGAGGGTGGGAGTCACTGATAAAACAAGAATTAATTATGTGGTAAAAGTTAATGCATTTGTGCTTTTAAGCTTGTATAAAAGATCAATTACCTTAATTGTACATTTAACTAATTTATTCAAGTTGGCATATGATAGAATTAATAAACAACATATTAATCAAAGCATCGTGCTTCTTCAAAAAAGTTAGGATTTTTTAGTAAAAATAAACTACTAGATTTTAACTGAAGGTATGGCTAAAACATGGTTTCATTTTCAAACTTAACAAGCTAATGGGTGAACAATGGATAACAGAACTGCCAGGGATATCATACAACTGTACTTTTTGGGCCAAATTTCATAACCTAGCCATATTTCTTGTCTCTTTCCCCAGTGGATATTGGCATTATCAATGTGCAGAAAAGTATGTAGTTGATTGCTTATATTACTTTGGGAAAGAAAATTTGTCATTTACAATTTGTTTCTAATTCTACATTCTTAAATGTAAAGAAGAAATTGTTTTGATATTTGTCAGAGTAGTTTCTTATTCTCAGAAATAAAAAGTAAACTACCAGCTTATAGGAAGAAAATACACTGATATTCTGCTTTTAAATGTTGTTTTATTGATGAGACAATCTAAGAGACTGATTGATGCCATTATGTAATAGTTTAAAATAAAAATCAACATTGCCTTAGTTTTCAGAAATAGTTTGCAGTTTTGACACAGATGGAGCACTTTTAGGACCAGGTTTCTTCCTCTACCCTTAAAATCTGGGTCCCTCAAAAATGTCCAGCTATCTAAACATTTTGGACTAAAAATAACTGAAAAAAGATACGAATAATTAACTCCTGGCTGGTTCAAAGGGCTTGATATCAATTATTTCTCAGAAAGTTATTTTAATTAGTTAAGTGCCTAGACTAACCTCCATTAAACTAACCTCTATTATCTCAGCTAATCTTCATAACAATTTTCTTACAACTGATACTGCTTTACCTACTTTACAGATGGGAAATTAGCAGTGAAGTACCTTGCCAGTAGTTCTCACAATCTCTGGTGGAACCAGGCTTAAACCTACATTGGTTTGACCTGCTCCACAGTATGCTGCCTCTTGTGCTTCTTCCAGGCCTGACTCTGGCTCTGACATGGTGGGAAAAGTTTATTCTCTCATAATGAATCTCACTGAACTAAACAGCCCATCAATGTTAAGCTAAATACTTGTTTGAAATACAGTTAATCTTCATTATTTGTGAATTTTATACTTGAAAATTTGCCTACTTCCTAAAATTGATTAATCCCCAAATCAATACTCGTGTCACTTTAATGGTCTTTCCCAGACATGTGCAGAGTGGCAAAAAATTTGAGTCTCCCAATGTGTACATTCCAAGCGGAGATCAAACAAGGCAACAGTCTGCTTTCTTGTTCAGCCCTCATATTGTAAGCAAGCGTCCTTTTTAACCTCTCTCTCGCTCTCTCTCTCTCTCCCTTTTTTTTTTTTTTTTTTTTTTTTACCATACGGCAATTTCTTTTTTTCTTTTTTTTCTTTATTTATTATACTTTAAGTTCTAGGGTACATGTACACCTTGTGCAGGTTTGATATGTAGGTATACGTGTGCCATGTTGGTTTGCTGCACCCATCAACTCATCATTTACATTAGGTATTTCTCCTAATGCTATCCCTCCCCTAGTCCCCCACCCCCTGACAGGCCCCAGTATGTGATGTTCCTCACCCTGTGTCCAAGTGATCTCATTGTTTTCAACACCTCTTTAGTGCCACGTTTTTCACATGTTGTGCTTATTGTTGGGGATTTCACACTTTAAAATGGCCCCCAAGTATGGTGGTGGAGTGCTGGCTAGTGTTCCTAAGCACGAGAAGGCTGAGATATGTCTCACCGAGAAAATATATGTGTTAGCTTCATTCAGGCACAAGTTATGATGCTGTTGGCTATGAATTTAATTGTGATTAATTAACAATATATTAAATAACATGTCTTTCAACAGAAACACACATAAACAAAATTATGTAGTGAGCAGTTGTGCAGAGGCTTGCAGAAACTTAACCCTGTGTTTCCCCTAGGAGCAATGGTTCAGTATCTACTAATTTAGTGTTCTCAGAGACTTTATAGAATATAGCTACGAAAAGCAAGAATCAATTGCATGTGGCTTCACTGTTCTTTATAATGGCATGTGTATAGAAGTTAACTTATTGCCCTTTCATTAAAGTTTCACCATGGGGTAACTTTGCTGGCTTCACTAAGCATTCTTCAGGGATTCACCCAATTTTCATCAACCACTTGACAGGCACGCCTTGGAGATAGTGCAGATTTGGTTCCAGACCACTGCAATAAAGTGGGTATCAGGATAAAGTGAGTCACACACATTTCTTTGTTTCCTAGAGCAATAAAAGATATATTTAAGCTATACTGTGGGGTATTAAATGTCCAATAGCATATATCTAAAAAACTGTACATATCTTAATTAAAAAATACTTTATTGCTAAAAAAATTAACAATCATTGGAGCCTTTGGCGAGAGGTAATGTTCTTGTTAGTGGAGGGCCTCAATGTTGATATCTGCTGACTGATCAGGGTGGTGGTTACTGAAGGCTGAGATGGCTATGGCAATTTCGTAAGGAAGATAACAGTGACATTTGCCACATCAATGGATTCTTCCTTTCATGAAAGATTTCTCTGTAGCATGAGATGCTATTTCACAGTGTTTTACTCACAATAGAATTTCTTTCAAAATTGAAGTCAATACTCTCAAAACTTGTCACTGCTTTATCAACTAAGTTTATTTAATAGTCTACATCTTTGTTGTCATTCAACAATGTTTATGGAATCTTCACCAGGAATAGATTCCATCTCAAGAAACAACTTTCTTTGCTCATCTATAAGAAGCAACTCCACATCCATTCGAGTCTGATCATGAGATTGCAGCAATTCAGTCACATCGTCAGGTTCCACTTCTAATTGGAGTTCTCTTGTAATTTCTACCACATCCGCAGTTAACTTTCTTCATCTAAGTTTTGAACCCCTCAAAGTCTTCCATGAGAGTTGGAATCAACTTTTTTCCAAACTCCTGTTAATTTTGACATTTTGACCTCCTCTCATGAATTATGAATATTCTTAATGGCATCTAAAATGATGCCCTTCTAGTGAATCCTTTCCAAAAGGTTTTTAATTTATTTTGCTCACATCCACCAGTGGAATCACTGTCTATGGCAGCTATGCCCTACAAAACATCAGAATTGAAAGTTGAAGTTATTTCTTAATCTATGGGCTGCAGAATGTACATTGTGTTAGCAGGCATGAAAACAATATTAAACCCCTTGTATATCTCTGTTGGAGCTCTCGAGCCACCAGGGACATGGTGGAGCAGTACCTTTTTAAAAGGAATATTTTTTCAAAGCAGTATGTCTTAGCAGTGGGCTTCAGTGAACCGTGCTGTATATTCAGTAAACCATGTATATTCAATAAACCATGCTGTAAACAGTGTGCTATAATGCAGGCTTTGTTGTTTCACTTATAGAGCACAGAAACAGGGTCTTTCTCTGTTGGCCAGGCTGGAGTGCAGTGGCGCAATCATGGCTCACTGCAGCCTCTACTTCCCAGGCTTGAGTGATACCCCTACCTCAGTCTCCCAAGTAACTAAGACTATAGGCTCATGTCACCATGCCCAACTCATTTTTTTATTTTTTGTAGAGATGGAGTCTCACTATGTTGCTCAGTCTTTTCTCAAACTCCTGGGCTCAAGCAATCCTCCCCTTCAGTCTCCCAAAATTCTGGGATTATAGGCATGAGTCACTGTGCCCAGTCAGATTTAGCATAAATCTTAAGGCCTTAGAGAATTTTGGGAATAAAAATGAGCATTGGTTTCAGCTTAAACTCACCAGTTACATCAACCCCTAACAAGAGAGTCATTCTGTCATTTGAAGCTTTGAAGCCAAGCATGGCTCTAGCTATGAAAAGTCCTAAATGGCATCTTCTTCCAAATAAGGCTGTTTCATTTACATTGAAAATGTATTGTTTAGTATAGCCACCTTCATCAGTTACCTTAGCTAGAGATTCTGAATAACTTGCTGCAGCTTCCACATCAGCAGTTTCTGCTTCATGTTGACTTTTATGTTGTGGAGATGACTTCTTTCCTTCAAACCTCATGAATCAACCTCTGCTAGCTTTCACCTTTTCATCTGCAACTTCCTTACCTCTCTCTGCCTTCATAGAATTAAGGAAAGTTAGGGCCTTGCTCTGTATTAGGTTTTGGCTTAAAGGAATGTTGTGCCTGGTTTGATCTTCTATCCAGACCACTAAAACTTTCTTCAAAGCAGCAATAAGGCTGTTTAACTTTTTTATCATTCTCGTGTTCAAAGGAATAGCACTTTTCCTTCAAGAACTTTTCCTTTACATTCACAACTTGGCTGTTTCGTGCAAGAGGCCTAGTTTTCAACCTCGCTCATCTTTTGGCATGCATTCCCCATTAAGCCTAATCATTTTTAGCTTTTGATTTAAAGTGAGAGATGTAAAACTCTGACTTTACTTGAACATTTCAAGGCTCTTATAGGGTTATTAATTGGCTTAATTTCAGTATTTTTGTGTCTGAAAAAATAGGAAGGCCCAAGGAAAGGGAAAGGGAAAGCGGAATGACTGGTTGGTGCAGCAATCAGAACATACACAACACTTACGTATTAAGTTTGCTGTCTTGTATGGGCGTGCTTCATGCTGCCGCAAAACAGTTACAGTAGTAACATCAAAGATTACGGATCACAGATCACCGTAACAGATATAATACTACTACTAATAAAATTTTAAATATTATAAGAATTACCAAAATGTGACACAGGGATAGTAGGCATGCTATTGAAAAAAAAAAAGGCACTGATAGACTTGCAAGGTTGCCACAAACCTTCAATTTGTAAAAATCACAGTATCAGCAAAGTACAATAAAGCGAAGTGCAACAAAAGGAGATATGTCTGTATTAATTTCCTGTTGCTGCTGTAACTAATTACCAAAAACCATGACTTAAAACACACAAATATATTAATATACAGTTCTGGAGTTCAGAAACCTCAAAGGGATTTTACAGGGATAAAATCAAGTTGTCAGGATTGCCTTTCTTCTGCAGACTCTAGGGGAGAAAACTTTCCTTGCCTTTTCTAGCTTAAATAGAGGTAACCTGAATTCTTTGGCTCACAGCCTCACATCACTCCATGCTTCCATCATCACATCTTCTCCTGCCTTACTCTTCCCGATATAAGGACTTTTATGATTGACTTTTTGTGACTGAGAATGTCAACTTCGAGTCCTGTCAGTTACTTGGTCCCCAGCTTAAGTTCACTTGAGTATATTACTGTTATCAAGCAAAAGACATTTTTCTTTTCATGTTGGCAGAATTGCTGATTAAATTCGCCTTTGTGGGTAGCACAGTGCTCTTGTGCATATGATGCTTTCACTATTGTCTCATTATTGTTTTTGGATTCCCGTTTCTAGTCCCCAGAGCCAAGGAAAATCATTTGTATGTCCAGAGAAGACTTTACACAGAAGATGACAGAGATTGTTGGTTGGGGCACGAAGGAAGAATATGGGGAGCTCTTTGACAAAGTGGATGTGGCCCAAGATGGCTTCATTAATTGGGACAAGCTGACTTCCTTTATACTGCTAGAGCTTAACAAGCAAGATGAACAAGCAAAGGCAACTGTGGTGCCCCAGTGGAAGGACCTGGAATTCCTCCCAGTAAAACACAAGGACAACATTCAAAAAGTAATTTTCTTAAAAAGTTCAAGTCATTATCTGACGATTAGTAAAGAAGGTTTATTAGCAATCTGGGGAGAGAATTTAAAGCTGCAAGAAACATTCCCCATCACTTCAGATGCCACCAAGCTCAAACACCTGTGGGTGACAAGCCTGGTTTCTCTGGAAAATGTAAACAAGGTACAGACTCTTTATTAAAAAAATTACTGTTTGTAAAAGAGGAAAAAGTTGTGGGGTGGGACTCCTGGCTAGCAGTAATAGAAAGCTATATTACTCTTGGTGGCTTTCTCCTGACCTGGAGGGAGAACAGGTAGTGCCAACAGAACTACATGATTTCCCAAGCTGTTCTCTTGGGTGCCTTGTAATGACACTGTGGCTGATGGCTCAGATTCCTGGCTCTGTCTTCAATGAGACCATGCTTCATTATTAGCTTATAAGAACTTTACTCCTGTATAGTTTACAGCAGGATCATGGATCTATATGTAGAACTGAGAGGCTATTACTGTGCATGGCAGGATTCAGTGCAATTAAGGAGAACTGCTTATCTAATTTTGATCACTGTACTAGTCAGTGTCTTCATTCTAATAGATAGGGCCTACTGGGTCTAAACATCTTCATATACCTATACCTCTCAGAAAGATAACATACTGTGAGTAAAATAATTTTGACATGGAAGGTTGGATCTTGAAGAATCCACATGTTAATATTTTATATTAAGCAGAAGGTAGATTTTACTATGAAAATTTTCAAGTGCATGCACAAGCAGAGAGAATAGTATTAGAAACCTGATGTACTCAGTATTCACTCAATAATTTTCAATTCACAGCTAATCTTGTTTCATCTATACCTCCCCTTTAAGATCCAAAACATCATATTATTTCATCTGTAAATATTTCTGTATTTCTAAAAGATGTCTCTATTTTAGCATAGCCAAAATACCGCTATCACACTTAATACCCATAGCAATATTTTCTTAATATCATGAAATATCCAGTCATGTACATATTTTCCTGATTGTCTTATTAATAGTTTGTTTCAACGAAGATCTGAATAAGGTCCAAATATTGTGAATGGTTAATATGTCTCTTTTGATACACATGCTTTTCCTTTTTCCTGCTTTTTTTTTTTTTTTTTTGCAAATTTTGGCTGTTGCTGTTGATGTTTTTGTTAAAGAAACCAAGGTTTGTCCTTTAGAATTTTCCACAGTCTGGAGTTCACAGATTGTGTCTACATGGTGTTGTTTAATATGTCCAGCCATTCCGTGATTTTTCTAGTGAATTGGTAGTCAAGTGTAAAGCCTTGTGTAGTTTTGGAGTGGTTAGTTTGTTTAGAACAGATGGCAATGTGTTCTTCAGCCAGTAAGTATTAAATACCTGGTTCTTCCTCTTCTTGAGATGTTAGCAGTTATTGCTGACTATTCCTAAATCCATGAATTTTTTTAGGGGTCAGAAGATGATATTCTAATTTCACAATTTCCTTTTCCTTTAAGCTAGAATACCTTATAAAAAAGAAATAATCCCATTAATTGTTTAGTCATCATGTGGTACAAATTAAAGGCAGAATAAATGCCTAATTTTTCACGTTTTTTGCCAGTTTTCAAAATAATGAGCTGGTTTTCTAATATTGTCTAAAAATAAACAATGAGTACTATTATTATTATTATCAGTATAATTGAAAAATCATGGGTTTAAAATTTTTGATTTGTTTTAATCTACTGAGTTGTTATCCCATACCAGAAATTGCACCCTCTTCAGAGAGTGGGAACAATGCAGGTTGGCTTCTGAGTCTCTTTATGATCCTGACAGCACTTGAAAGCTTCTTTGTTTCCTGGTATGACAAAATGTTCTAGAATCATCTTGTATATTTCCTATGCCAGACCTAAAATCAGCATTTCTCCAAAAAGGCAAGTTATTTTTAGTGGGAAAATGTATGCTCTATTGTTTGGAACCATAAATCATTCTCATCCTCAGTAGCTTCCTATGCCCTTATCTATTCATCCTCTCAAAATCACCATGGAGTAGTTATTATTCCCACTTCACAAATGAGAGACTGAGCAAAGAGAAGTTGTATAATTTACCCTCAGTCACAAAGGATGTAATCAGGGTTGCCAAGACTTGTAAACTGAGGCAGGCCAACTTTAGACCTGGGTTTCAGTCTTTGCTGCCTCCATAGTGGCTGCTGACATGAGATCCAATTCCTTTTTGCTAAGTATCTAGTGCTAATATTTAACTTGTATGAATTAAAAGATATAGTCCAGATGATTTTTTTATATCTGTGTACAGTGTGCTGTTATTATTATATGATATTTCTGTTGCACTGTATCTTCTTTTCACCACTGAACTAAAATCTTAGTCTTTCTTTTGTGCTTACACAATATAGAATCTTAAAGAATGTTGCTTTTATTCTTTTTGAAACAGATTTATTGAAATATAATTATACAAAATACACTGCACATATGAAAGTGTCCCAAGTTGATAGATTTTAACACATACATGACCTGTGAAAAAATCAACAGTATGAAGAAGACAATGAACATATTAATCACCCTCAGAAATTTCCTTGCAGTGTTTAGTAACTCCCCCCATCCCTTTTTTGTTAAGCAAGCACTGATCTGCTTTCGGTCACTATAGATTAATTTGGATTTTCTAGAGTTTTGTATAATTGGCACCATACTGTGTGTACTCCTTCTGTTCTTTTTCTTTCTTTCTTTTCTTTTTTTTTTTAACATGGCATAACTATTTTGAGAATTATCCATGTTTTGAGGTATACTACTAGTTTTTATTGCTCTGCAGCATTCCATTTTGTGGATATGGCCTCACAAACATTTGGTATGATCAGTTATTTTCTCTCTCAATTTTAGCCATTTTAAAAGGCCTGCATTTAGATCTTATTATGGCTTTAATTCATATTTACCTAGTGACTAATGATGTTAAGCATATTTTCACGTGCTGGTTTGCTACCTGTACATCTTATTTTGTAAAATGTCTATCCAAATCTTTTCCAATTTTTTATTAAGGTTGTTATCTTATTATTGAGTTTTGAGAGTTTTTATATATTCTGGGTAGATAGATTTATCAGATGGATACTTTGCAAAACCTGCATCTTAGTTTTTACATTCTCTTAACATTGCCTTTGGTAATTTCATTTTTAGATTGTTCATTGTATAGAAATACAATAGATTTTTCAAAAATGATAATATATTCTGCATCTTTCTGAAGTCATGTGTTAGTTCTGTAGTGTTTTTGAGCATTTCTAAAATTTCCTATATATAATATCATGTTATCTCCAAATAGATATAGAGATCTAGTTTAACTTCCTCCTTTTCAATATTGATATTTTAAAATTTCATATTCTTGCTTAATTTATCTGGCTAGAAACTCCATACCATATTAAATAGAAGTGGTGAGAGTGAACATCCTTGTCTTGTTTCTGATCTTATGGGGAATATATGTATTTTTTCACCAATATGTGTGATGTCAGCTGTAGGATTTTTGTTGTTGTTGTTGTAGTACATGCTGTTTATGAGGTTGAAGAAATTCTCTTCTATTTCTGGTTTGTTGAGTGTTTTTATCATGAAAATGTGTTGGATTTTGTCAAATGCATTGTTTGCATCTACTGAGATTACCATATAGCTTTTGTCTTTTATTCTATTAATATGATGTATTACACTGATTGATTTTTGCATGTTAAACAAACCTTGTTTTCCTGGGATAAATATTACTTTGCTATGATGTGTAAACTTTTTTGTATGTTGCTAAATTCTCTTTGCTAGTATTTAGTTCAGTATACATTTTACATTTATATTAAGAGGTGTAGATCTGCAGTTTTCTATTCCTGTGATGTCTTTCTCTGGTTTCAGTATTAGGGTAATCCTGGCCTGATAAAATGATTTGGGAGGTGTTACCTTTGATGTAATTTTTTGGAAGAGTTTGAGAAGTATTGGTGGTATTTTCCTTGAAACGTTTGGTAGAATTTATCAGTGAAGCCATCTAGTTGAGGATTTTATTTGTGACACTTTTTTTGACTATTAATTTAATCTTTCATTCATCATAGTTCTGTTGATATTTTCTGTCTTTTTGAGTTGGTTTACATAGTTTTTGTTTCCTGAAATTTATGCATTTCATAAATGTTAACTAATTTCTTGGTATATAATAATTTTATTATCTTACTAATACTTTTTTATTTCTGCAACGTCGATGGTACTGTCCACTCTTTTATTTCTGATTTTAGTAATTTATATCATCTCTTTTTTTCTTTTTTTTTTTTGAGACGGAGTCTCACGCTATCTCCCAGGCTGGAGTGCAGTGGCAGGATCTCGGCTCACTGCAAGCTCTGCCTCCCAGATTCACGCCATTCTCCTGCCTCAACCTCCTGAGCAGCTGGGACTACAGGCACCCGCCACCATGCCTGGCTAATTTTTTGTGTTTTTAGTAGAGATGGGTTTCACCATCTTAGCCAGGATGGTCTCGATCTCCTGACCTCGTGATCCACCCGTCTCGGCCTCCCAAAGTGCTGAGATTACAGGCGTGAGTCATCGCGCCTGGCCTATCATCTCTTTTTTTTTGGTTAGTCTAGCTAAAGTTTTGCCAATTTTCAAAGAACTAATTTGATTTCGTTGTTTTTCTCTATTGCTTTTTCATTCTCTATTTGCTTTATTTCTGTACTAATTTTATTTTTTTTTTCCTTCTGCTGGCTTTGGATTTAGGTTGCTCTTCTTTTTCTGGTTTCTTAAGATGGAAAGTTAGGTTATTGATTTCAGATTTTTTTTAGATTGATGTTTGCGAATATAAATTTTACTCTAGACATTGCTTTTACTCTATTCCATAAGTTTTTTGTATGTTGTGTTTTTGTTTTCATTCATCTGAGTGTATTTTTTTCATGTCTTTTGTGATTTCTTCTTTGACCCATTGGTTACTTAGAAGTGTGTTGTTTTATTTCCATGTAGCTGTGAATTTCCCAAATTTTGTTTGGTTGAATGATACTTCTAATTTCATTCCATTGTGTTTGGAGAATATAATTTACATAATTTCTAATCTTTTAAATTTATTGAGATTTGCTTTATGACCTAATATATGGTTTACCCTGGAGAATGTGCCATGTGCACTTGAGAAGAAATGCATCCTGCTGAGGTTGGAATGGAGTGTTCTTTAGACATACCTGAGATCTAGTTGGTTTATAGTGTTTGTCAAGTCTTCATTTTCTTACCGAAATTCAGTTCAGTTGTTCTATCTGTTATTGAAAGTAGAGTATTGAAATCTCCAACTGTTATTGTTGAAATGCCTACTCTGTCTTCAATAATTTTAATTTTCGCTTCATGTGTTATGGGGCTATACTGTTAGAAAAATGGCAGATGTAAATCTTACCTTTTCAGTAATTATATCAATGGACTAACCACTCCAATTAAAGAGCAAATATTGGCAGAATGGTGATTTTAATAATTTATGCATGTTTCTTAAAATTCTCTATTTGATGAGACATCATTCTTGTTTATTTCTCTCTCTCTCTCTTTCTTTCCTTCTTTCTTTCTTTTTTAAAGATGGGAGTCTCGCTATGTTGCCCAGGCTGTTCTTGAACTCCTGGCCTCAAGCAATCCTCCTGTGTTGGCCTCTCAAAGTGGTGAGATTACAGACATGAGCCATCACACCCAGCCACATACTTTCCTTTACTTCTTTAGACCTTATTTTCTTTAGTTGTTTGAATATATATATATATGTGTGTGTGCGTGTGTGTGTGTATGTGTGTGTGTATATATATATATATGTTGAATTGAAGTCTTTTTCTAGTAAATCCAATGTGTGAATCTTCACAGGGACATTTTCTATTGACTTATTTTTATGTTGTTAAATATTTTCCCCTTTCTCATATAGCCTTTAGGGTTTTCTCTGACTTCGGATAAAGCTACTTATAGAGTCTGTATCAAATGATTTCCATGAAAGTCTCTATTTGCATCATAAAACATGGTTTGTAAAGTTTCTGGTATGACTGTATAATGCCATATCTTTGTGCCTTAGTCTCTCCTATGTGATTAGAGGTCTAGTCTCCCATGGATGGGGATGTTGTTGAGCGTGTGGAATAGGGATAGGAAATAAAGCATGTTCAAATGCCTCTAATAGGAAACGTTTCTTCTTGGCTAGATTCCACAGTTAGGATAAAGTACATTTGTGCCACTATTCTTTGCTTCTGTAATACTGTTAAGGATCCTCAGAGAACAAAGTCTGATTTGGCAATTAGAGTGGCATGTCTGCTTTGCATATTAATTTTGCTAAATCCATCAGAATTACTTTCTGATTTTCTACTCTGCTACTTTAGATAGCGGTGGCTTTTACAAGTAAAGAGATTTGTTTCTATGATCTGCTGTCCAAAGAAGAATTTGCTTGCCAGTACAAACTCCAAGGCCTGAAAGGAACACCAATTTGCATGGATTATTGGTATGATCCTCTTGATGCCAATGAATCAATTCTTTCTTTTGGGGATATAACTGGAAAGGTAAGTGAGGGTAGATTAAGATTGAATACTATGGATTTAATCATCAAACTGTAGTTTAAAATAGAAATTAAAATGCAATGAGTGTGACCTCCAAATTTAATTACATTATGGCTTATATGCACATTGGACATGGAAGAGATGGATTAGGTCACAGTTTGTCTTCTTGCTTACAAAAACAAATCTTAATTGTGTGTGTGGGTTTGTTTGTTTTTTGGTCTGTCTATAGTCTCACTTTTCTCATTTAGAAAAAAAGATCTTCCTAACCTTTTTCACCATAGGATGCTTAATTTATTAGATCCCAATATGAATAAATGTTTAATATTAAATGATTACATTTACTCCTCAAAATGCTTTCAAATTTATTGTTCTGGTTTTCCTACATAGAGTATTGGGTTTCTCAGTACCAATTTCCTAGTGAGTGCCCATTGCCTGTATCATATAACAAAAGGATTAGAGATGGCAGCTCTGAAACCTAGATATTGGATACAAATATTTCTGTCTTCCTATCAAATTTCACCCGACCTATGAAAAATTATTACTTACTGAATGAAACTAGAATATATCTGTGACCTCTGAAGTAGGCTAATTTAAACAATTTCCTTTTGTAATTGTGAAAGGTTTTCATTCTTACTATTTTAACGACGAATGTGTCTTAAAAACAAGTAAAAGACTGCCCTTTAGTAATTGTGTCACCAAACTAATAATTGTTCTGTTTTTTAGTATAACAGCCTGCATCCTTTAAATAGTATTGAAGAAATTCTTATTAAATTAAGAGCTATTCCTTATTAAACTAAAATAACATAGAATCTTCTTGCAACAATTATCCTGTCCATGACTGTTGTTCTTTCAATGTCTCCATCAAGGTTCAAGCGATTGCTTTCACAGCAGCCTTGATTTCCCTGTTTGAACGGCCTGCTAGTGCATGTGAAGATGGAGAAGCCACCATGACCATTAACTGGGCAGAGCTGCTCTCTGGATGTCACAAATGTTGCCACATATTAGAGCATAAACTTCATCAAGGAGACTGGGTCAGGCAAGGTATTGAATTTGAACAGTAATGAAAGTAAATGGTCACCTCTGACTTGTACATTTATATCATTTGATGAAAATGCTTCACACAAAACGTTTAAGTCTAGAAACCAATAACTGGTTCTCTGGAGGTTGTGGCCTGCACTCTGCTATCCCTTGAATGCTGGCAAGGATTCTTTTGTTTTTTTTTCCTTCTGAATTTATGCCTCATACAATTAATTCAGCTGACCAATGTGCTCAAGAAATCTTAAGAGAAAGGAAAACATTGTCGTAGAATTCATTTAGCTTCAACTCAACTCTGATCCTAGCTAATCTCATCTAGTTACATTCAGGGCTGTTTAATAAAAGAAATTAACAAGTTTCCTCAAGAACATTCCTTTGTTTTCTTTATGTTCTCATGGGAAGCATATTAGTTTGACTGCCTTTAAAACTGAATCGTCGTAATTTTCTTTTTTTGATGTAATGACCGAATTTCTCTAATCTAGAGTACTTGAGTGGCGGTTCTTTGTGTAATAAGACTATGTTATAAAATCAGTGTCTATAGAAAACCAGAACTTTCTTAAAACCTAGTCACCAATGAATTAGTTTCATAAAATATCTTAATTTTATCTGATGGCTCAAGATTCAAATGTGCAATATCTGCACTAATATTTCTTTGTTTAAATACTAAGGAGTATGATAATTTTCTCACTTCTAAATTGCTGCATTAAAGAATGTCCACTGAAAAGAATGAAAATTAACAATCTCATTGACTTTAATGAAATTTGATGAGATTAATGTTATTGATCTATTCCTAATATAGTTTGAAGAAGAGACAGTCAACATGGATCCAACTGTTGGCTTTTATGGTAATTTTACCCTCTTTGGGTTTCAGAAGGTTGAAACTAATTCTTTAATGTGTACCCACAGTAATAATTTCCTATGTGAGGAACTATGTGCTCTGCATTTTTTAATTTTATATAAATCATACCATGCCTTTAGTACCTTCTACACATTTTAAAATTCTGGCATGATATTAATTGCAGGAAAAACAAAAGATGACAGTTTTTGGTCATCTACTAAGTGTGACAGGCAGAAAATTACGTGTTAAGTTTTCATAACATGAAAATGAGAATCAGAGTTTTAAAAATATCCGGAATGGAGCTATTTCAACTTCTTCTGAAAAACATTATTTTTTTATTTGTATTCATATTCATTTGTTCTTTAGATACATATGCCAAAGACTAGATTATAATAATAAAGTGATAGTTCTTGAAATTTACTCCCAGTAAGTTCTCTGAAATTTAATATATTATTTGAGTCAATAATCTTAAATTAATATGAGTAAATACAGAGAAGCCTATAGAAAGCTGTCTTAGAAAGGGTTGGAGAGATAACAAGTAAGGCTTTTAAATTGTGATTGTCTTTTCCGATGATGCATTATATCTATATACTCTCATGTTTAGGAAGAGAATGGGAAAGCTCTCACTGCAGACTCTGCCTCAATTTTATTTAAGGTTCTCAAAAAATCAACCATACCAATGAAGTAACCTATCAGTGAGCATTTGTCTCTTAAGTCATAGGACTAGGATTGTTCTCTAGGTCAATGCTGATTTGCTACTTACCATGTGTCCATCATAGCATTCTGATCTTTGATTCCCTCCTCTACTGACAAACGAACATGGGAATTTAGTTTAGTATTAGCAGTGGAGATTCACGTTTATGACCTAAGGAATCCAATTTCACAGTCTGGCGTCAAATCACTGCAAAGTAGGAATTGGCTACAGAGAAGTTTTATGTATATATAAAGAACTATGTATGTAATACAAATTAGATATATATATACACACATACATATATAGTTAAGAATCTTTACTATCTTATTCATATTACATATTTCTCAGTTCTTTGATTAAAAATTCATTATAATCAAGTAGATAATTTTTGGGACAACAACAGGAATACACACAAACACATTTACTTTAAACAGTTTATTTGAATTATGGACTGGAGTGTCAATCAACAATTATTTATTTATCTTTTATGTGTCTTAAAACGGTCTTAGGCATTTGAGACTATAGAAGAAAGATTAATTATAGACTCAACCCTCAGAAAACTTAATAACTGAAAGAAATAGAAACTAATACAAGTCACCTTATTAGAACATTGTTCAGTGGTACTGAAAATTAACTACTAAACCTTATAAACAAGATTTTGACTCCTAGAGTAGTTCTTAAGCCTGAAAAGCCGTAAGAAAAAGCCTTAAGGATTAGTGGTGGTACTTGAAGGCTGGATGAGGGAGAGAAAAAGAGAACATGGGCAACATGAGCAAAAGTAGGCAAGCAGACACAATGATGACAGAAGGAGAGGTAGACATGAATAGATCAGACACTGAATATTAGAGAAATAGAAACAAATAGGTCATATGGGAACATAACGTTGGAAGATATGGGCCGTGAAACATTGAAGGCTTTTGAGGAAACTTGGACAGACCCAATGCAGACAGCATTTAGGAAAAGTTTACTTGGTAGTTTGTTCAGCATGGATTGGAGGAGAAAGAAACTGCAATCAGACTGGCTAGTTAGAAGGTTTTTGATCATTAGAAAATGGAAATGATAAAGAAAGGACAGAAACAGGCAGCTCTCTAAAGCAACCGTCTTCAGGATTTGAGGTCTAAAAATGTGGAATGATAAACCATCTTAGGATGTCTTATAGAACTTTCCACTTCTAGCTAGGGAATTTTTTATTTGAAGATTACAGATCCCTACCTGGCCCAATGCACAGACTCTTCACAGCTCATCTTCTCCTCCTCCGGAGGATTCTTCATTCTGAGATACCCCAGATTCTGCAACCAAAGACGAGTATTTCTTTTAAAAAATGTTTTTGAAGTTTCTTTTGTTTATTTGTTTGAGATGGACTCTCACTCACTGTGTCGCCCAGGCTGGAGTTCAGTGGTCTGATCTCGGCTCACTGCAATCTCTGCCTCCCAGGTTCAGCGATTCTCATGCCTCAGCCTCCCGAGTAGCTGGGATTACAGGCACATGCCATCACGCCCGGCTAATTTTTATATTTTTCGTAGAGACTGGGTTTCACTGTGTTGACCAGGCTGGTCTCGAACTCCTGACCTCAAGTAATCCGCCCATCTGGGCCTCCCAAAGTGCTGGGATTATAGGTGTCAGCCACTATGTCTGGCCTACCACAGAAGAGTCTTTCTTGCCAACGTTTTTCCTGAAACGTTCTTTATTTTTTGCCACTTCACCTTACATCAAACTCTTTATTTTGCCTCTTCCTCTGTCTAATTCAGATGGACTCTTCATTGCATTATTTGCAAGGTTCTCAATTTTGGCATTGCTCCTGAATTCTTCTTCAAAATCTTGCTTTGCAATGCTGCCCACCCTGTGAACCAAACCTACCAATTTCTGTACCCACGTTAGAATTTGAGTCCTGCCTCTTACCTTCCCAAGCCTAGAAGGAAATTTGAATGCCCCACATGAAAATTACATTTACATATAAATGGAAATTAAAACATTCTTCTTGGGACAAGCACTATATTGTTCATTCACCTTAGTATCTACTATAACACGGAATACAATGTTTTATAAGATTTTCTCTTTATCACTGATTTTAAGCCATTTGATTATGATATACCTTAGTTTTTCTTGGGGTGTATGTGTATATGTGTATGTGTTTATACTGGTTAAAATTCATTAAAATGCTTGGATTTGTGAATCTGCAGTTTTCATTAAACTTGGAAATTTTTCTATTGTTATTTTTTCAAAATTTTCTTTCTTCTCTCTCTCTCTCTCTTTTTTCTCTAGGACTCCAATTATTTGCCTTTCCACAATTCTGTCCCATATTTTCTAGCTGCCTCATTGTCCTCTAACTCTAATCTTTGTTTCTCCAACTCTGGAGATTGCTAGGCTCTGTGTGGTTTCCTGCTCTGTGTGCTGATAGTTTGGAAATTTCTTCCAAGAAAGGCAGAGCAATTGTAGGGCCCACTTCATTTGTTTCTCTTCCTTCAGGGTTCACAGTTCTACTTTGCCTACTGTCAAAATCTGAAAATATTGTTGCTAATATTTGTCCAGTTTTCCGGTTGTTTATGGTGAGAGATTAAATTCAGTGCTTGTTATGCCATCATGGCTGGAAGCAGAAATCCAGCACAATGCTTTTTAAACAGTGAATATACAATAAATATTTGTCGATCAGTTAGTCTCTTTCTTTTGTTGAGATCTTTCAGTCACCTTAACACCCTTTACCAGCTGCAAGGATAGGAACTTCTATGTGATATTCACCCAAAAAACATTTGCTAGGTAATTACTATGTAATAGGCACCATACTAAGCACTAGCATATTTCAGCTGAATTCTGTTATCCAGATCCATCCCAAGAAACTTAACTTCTAACATCCGACTAACTAAGATTTTTAAATAATCACTTCAAGGTTTGTTTATTATCATGTTCACTTTGAAGCACTCAAAACTAAGCAGCCAGTCAGTAACACTTAACAAAGTATCCTTCTGCACATGGTATTGTGTACTAGGAGCTCTGTGATAATTATTGTAGGGAACAATGGATAATTTATTTATCAAAAGATGCTGGAGTGAGTGTCTTGTTGAGATTAGTTAAGGGCAGAGAAGAACTGGAAGCTTATCTATTGATGCTGAGAAACTGAGCTGTATTTTAATATTAGTGTATGCCAAAATGAACTATCTGAAGTCCCGTGAAAGCATTATATTAATTTTCTTCTTCCTTTTTTCTTTTTAAAAGAATTACACTTGTGTCTCTAATTAATAATTCCTATTAGTTTCCTCTATGGGATTTTATGTTTTGATTTTGAGCAAAAAAAGCCATTTTTGCAATTTGACTTTGAAGGTCTTAAATAAATTATTGGGTGAATTTTCACAAGAAAAGAGAAATACCAAAATAAATTATGTTAATATTTGTAGAATTTCTTTCTTTCTTTTTCTTTCTTTCTTTTTTTTTTTTTAATGGAGAGCCAGGAGTGGTGGTCCATGCCTGTAATCCTAGCATTTCAGGAGGCCAAGGTGGGTAGATTGTTTGAGCCTAGGAGTTTTAGACCAGCCTGAACAACAAGGCAAAACCGTGTCTCTATAAAAACCACAAAAATTAGCTGGGTGTGGTGGCATGGGCCTGTAGCCCTAGCTACCCAGGAGGCCAAGGCTGGAAGGATCACCCAGCCCAGGAGATTGAGGCTGCAGTGAGCCGTGATCAGCACTATACTCCTCAAGTACCTCTGAAAGGTGAATATACTTCAGTCCTAACCAACGAAAGAATGCCTTTTCTTAGATTTAGTAATAGAGATTAGAAACTTAAATATGACTTTTGGTTGTTGTTTGAAGCTCAGTTATTTCAATACAAGAAAAGAGAGGAAGACTGAAATGAAGAGGAAGGCAGAAGGAGGAAAGGCAGGATGGATTCAAATGTAATAGAGTGGGATTTGTAGTTGTTTTGGATTCTGCTCCTTTGTCTGCAAGATTTGCTGTATCAGGAGCGAGCAACCAATGGCTGTTTAATTTGGGATTCTCTTTACCCCAGTAACATGATTTGATATTCTTAGAACTCTTCATGAAATATTTTTGGTGATTTTTGTCTCAGTGTGAAGAGGGAATATACAGTTGAGAAAAGAAAGAAACCCATGAGCAAATATGCTAATAATTTTTATTGACGCTAAGGATAAAATATCTGTAAAAATGAAATGTCACAGGAAAAACTGTTTCAGACATAAGAGTATTAGCACACTGCTTTAAGATAAGGTTCAAATTTCTTATTTAAAACTTTGAAGGAGTGAATGTTTTCATCTTCTCTGAGTGGTTCTGTGTCATATTTTAGTGGAAAAATAATTACATTCTGAAATGCTTGTAAAGTAATTATAGAGATTTTGTGTAATAGTGCTAAGATATAAATGTCTTGAATTTCAGAGAATTTTCCTTTTTAATAATTTTCTCCTCATATAGACAGTATCATTGGAAACCCTGGAAACCATAGTCTGGGAATGCAGATATTGAAAGAATGAGGCCATGAGCATTGTCTCATGCCTGTAATCGCAGCATTTGGGCAGGCTGAGGTGGGCAGATCACCTGAGTTCAGGAATTCGAGACCAGCCTGGCCAACATGGAGAAACCCTGTCTCTACTAAAAATACAAAAATTAGCCAGGTGTGATGGTGGGCGCCTGTAATCCCGGCTACTTGGGAGGCTGAGGCATGAGAATTGCTTGAACCTGGGAGGCAGAGGTTGCAGTGAGCTGAGATTGCACCATTGCCCATTGCACTCCAGCCTGGGTGACAGATCAAGACTCCATCTCTGGGGCGGCGGGGGTTGGGGAGGGAAGAAAGAAAGAATGAACATGAAATTGCCAGCAACAAAAGTCATTGATAATTTATTGCGTTGAAAATGTTTTCTCCCATTTGACCAGGGCTAGAAGAAGACACAAAACAGTTTGAACTGTTAACAAAATCACTAATTGCTTTTTTTGCTTTTTTTTTTTTTTTTTGAGACAGTCTTGCTCTGTCACCCAGGCTGCAGTGGCACAATCTCGGCTCACCGCAACCTCCGTCTCCCAGGTTCAAGGGATGCTCTTGCCTCAGCCTCCCAAGTACCTGGGACTACAGGCACGTGCCACCACGCCTGGCTAATTTTTGTATTTTTAGTAGAGACGAGGTTTCACCATGTTAGCCAGGCTGGTCTCAAACTCCTGAACTCAGGTGATCCCCCCACCTCGGCCTCCCGAAGTGCTGGGATTACAGGTGTGAGCCGCCACACCCAGTCGCTAATTGCTACACTAATTAGTGGAACAAGTGCCAGAAAATTTAGAATACAGACTCCTCAGGGAGTCTTTATAATTGATAGGGGCTAAGTTGGCAGAGAAGCCAGATTTAATATCTTGATTGTGAATGGCTCTACTTCCCTGCATCTAAATCAGTCTTCCAGACCCTACCGAGGTAGCTAGACCACACTGCCTTTCCTGCCAGTTCTGTCACTATGTTTAAAGCAGTTGAAATCCGCTGTGAGCAGTGACCCTGGTTTGAGGAAAGGGCTCTATGTCCTACAGCTTATTCTGTAGCATGGTAGAAGAATATGATTCATTTGTATCATGGACATGGGCCTACTTGGCATTTTGAAAAGTAATTGAATTAATTGCATTATTATTTTTAAATACGCTTAGCAGTGCTGAATTCTTATTTTAAAGATAGAATAGACAGTTATACTTTATTTTTTAATTTAAATTTTTTTGTGGGTACAGAGTAGGTGTATATATTTATGTGGTACATGAGATGTTTTGATATTGGCATAAAATGTGAAATAAGTACAACCTGGGAACTGGGGTTTCCATCACCTCAAGCATTTATACTTTGAGTTACAAACAATCCAATTACACTCTTTGAGTTATTTAAAAATACACAATTACGTTATTATTGACTACAGTCACCCTGTTGTGCTGTCAAACAATAGCCTTACTCTTTTTAAGTATTTTTTTTTTGTAACAATCCTCACCTCCCCACTAGGCCCCCACTACGATTCCCAGCCTCTGATAACTATCCGTCCACTCTCTATGTTCATGAGTTCAATTGTTTTGATATTTAGATCCTACAAATAAGTGAGAACATGCAATGTATGTCTTTTTGTGCCTGGCTTATTTTGCTTAACATAACAACATTTCTTCCCAATTCAGTCTTGGTGGGTTTTATGTATCTAAGAATTTTTTCATTTCTTCTAGATTTTCCAAGTTATTGGCATATAGTTGCTCATAGTAGCCATTAACGATCCTTTGAATTTCTGCAGTATCAATCATAATGTCTCCTTTTCCGTTTCTGATTATATTTATTTAGATATGCTCTCTTTTCTTCTTAGTCTGGCTAAAGCTTTGTCACTTTTGTTTAACTTTTCCAAAAATAAACTTTTTGTTTCATTAATCTGTATTTTTTTCAATTTTATTTATTTCAGCTCTGATCTTTATTATTTCTTTTCTTCTGCTAATTTTGGATTTGTTTTATTCTTGCTTTTCTAGTTCTTTAAGACGCATCATTGGATTGTTCATTTGAAGTTTTTCCTTTTTTTTTTTTGATGAAGGCATTTTTAGCTATAACCTTTCCTCTTAGTACTGCTTTTACTGTATCGTATAGGTATGTAGTTTTTCTATTATCATTTGTTTCCAGTAATTTTTCAATTTCCTTCTTAATTTCTTCACTGATTGACTGGTTATTCAAGAGACTATTGTTGAATTTCTATGTATTTGTGTATTTTCCAGAATTACTCTTGTTATTAGTTTCTAGTTTTATTCATTGTGGTCAGAGAAAACACTCAATATTATTTCAATTTTTTGAATGCCTTAAGATATTTTTTGATACTTAACATACGGTATATCTTTGAGAATGATTCACGTGCTGAGGAAAAGAATGTGTATTCTGCAGCTCTTGGATGGAATATTGTGTAAATATCTATTGGATCCATTTGGTCCATAGTGTAGATTAAGTGTGATGTTTGTTGATTTTCTTTCCAGAAGTTCTGTCCAGTGCTGAAAGTGGGGTGTTGAGGTCTCCAGATATTATTGTATCGAGGCCTATCTCTCTCTTCAGCTCTAATAATATTTGCCTTATATATCAAAGTGCTCCCATGGTGGGTGCGTTTATGTTTAAAGTTTTTTATATCCTCTTGCTGAATTGACCCCTTTATCATTACATGGTGATGTTCTTTGTATCTTCTTATAGTTTTTATCTTGAAATCCATTTTGTGTGATAAAAGTATAGTGACTCCTACTCTTTTTTGGTTTTCATTGATATTGATGGAATATCTCTTTCATCCCTTTTATCTTCCATGTTTCAGTCTATGTGTGCCTTTATAAGTGAAGTGTATTTCTTGAAGATCACATATCAATGCATGTTGTGTTTTTGCCTATTCAGCCAGTCTGTGTCTTCGATTAAAGAGTTTAATCCATTTACATTCAATATTATTAATGGTGAGTAAAAACTTACTCCTGCCATTTTGTGATTTGTTATCTGGTTTTCTCTTCCTTCTCTCTTTCCTCCTTATGTTCCTCTAATGAAGGTGGTTGTCTCTGGTGATATGATTTAGTTTCTTGCTTTTCTTTGTATATTCATATGTTTTTTGGTTTGAGGCTACCATGAGACTTGCAAATACTATTGTATAACCCATTATTTTAAGCTGAGAACAACACTATTTGCATAAAGAAACACAAAGAAAACTAATCAAAACTCTACACTTTAACTTCATCCCTCTGCTTTTTATCTTTTTGTTGTTTCTATTTATATCTTACTGTACTATGCCTTGAACAGTCATAGTTATTAGTATTGATTGGTTCATCATTTAATCTTTCTATTTCAGATAAGAGTAGTTTACACAGCACAGTTACAGTGTTAGGATATTCTGTGGTTTTCTGTGCACTTACTGTCACCAGTGAGTTTGGTACCTTCAGGTGACTATTCATTGCCCATGAATGTCCTTTTCTTTCTGATTAAAGTATTCTTAGCATTTCAGACCTCAGACCTGATCTGGGAAAATTCTCTGGATTACCAGAGACTCTTGTTTTCTCCTTTACTTTCTCCCAAACACACAAAGTCTCTCTCTCTCTCTGTTCTGAGCCACCTAAAGCTAGGGTTGGAGTAACACAAGCACCCCAGTGGCCACCACTACTGTGACTGTGCTAGGTCAGACCTGAAGCCAGCACAGCACTAGGTCTCACACAAGACCTGCTTTAACCACTCCCTGGCTACTGCCTATGTTCACTCAAGGCTCTGGGGCTCTGCAATCAACCAATGGCAAATCCAGCCAGGCCTGTGTCTTTGCCTTTAGGGCAGCAAGGTCCCCCAGCCCCTGGGTGGGTCCCAAAATGCCATCTGCAAGTCAGGGACTAGAGTCAAAAACTTTAGAAGTCTACCTGGTGTTCTCTTATTGCAGCTGAGCTGGCACTCAAACAACAAGATTCAGTTCTTCTCACTTTTTACTCCTTTTTCCAAAGGCAGAGAAGCCTCACCCTGTAGCCACTGCTCCCCTAGGCCAAGAAGAGTACTTCCAGACTACTGTTGATGTTCCCTAATGGCCCACTGTTTCTTAAGTCAGCTTGTCTGAATGCTGCCTGACCCGGGGCTTACCCTTCAGGGCAGTGGACTCCTCTCTGGACAAAGGCAGGTCAGAAATTCCATCCAAGAGTCAAGTCTTGGAATTGGGGACGCTAAGAGCCTGCTCTATACCCCTGTGGCCATGCTGGTACCTAAGGTGCAAGAGAAAGTCCCCTTTACTTTTCCCTTTGCTTTTCTTAAGCAGGAGGAATTTTCCCCCATAGCCTCCACAGCTAGTAATATGCCGAGTCTCACCTGAAGCCAGCAAGTCTCAGAGGCTCATCCAAAGCCCTCGATGTAATACCTGAATATTGCATCAGGGGACGAGGGCTTTTCAGTTAGCAGGTGATGAATGCTGCCAGGAATGGCTCCTTTCCTTCAAGGTAGTGGGTTCCCTTCTGGCCCAGGTTGTGTAGAAGTGTCATCCAGGAATGAGGGCCTGGGATGGGGGCCTTACAACTCTAACCAATGCCCTCTCCTGCTATGGCTGAGCTGGTATCCTAGATGCAAGGCAAAGCCCTCCCCACTCTTCCCTCTCCGCTCCTAAAGTGAAAGGAAGGCACCTGTTTTGGAGCCGTGAGCTCTGCAGCCTAGGGTTAAGAGAGGGTGATGCCAGCCCTCCCTTGGCTGCCCCAGCTGGTGTCTCAGTATGTCGTGCCCCCTCAGTCCATTGTTTCTGGGCCTAGTTCCTCACAAGGACTCACTTGTGAGTTGCAGTCTTCATAGCCTAGAGCTTTATGGCATTTCAAGTTTATCTGGAGACAAAGAGTTCTATAGCCCTCAGTGATGAGGTTTACTGGTGCTCAAGGTCAGACCCCTGGGCTGGGCGATTCCCCTCTGCTAAGGTTCCCTCTGTGAGTGGGCATCAGTTGAGTTTGGTCCAGGTTTCCTTTCTGCTCTACCAGGGCGCACAGAGTTCAATGCCACACAATTGCTGTGCTCTTTCTCCCCCAGTTCCCAGAGAAGCTCTCAGCACCACGCAGCTGCTGCTAGGGGTGGGGAAGGGTGGCATTGGTGATTCAGGACTGTTTTTTTTCCTATTTCTTCAGTGCTTCTTTCAATAATATGAAGTGAAAACCAGGTACAACGAGGGCTCACCTAATTTTTGTTTTGTATAAAAGTGTTTTTTCTGTGTAGATTGTTAACTTGTTGTCCTTGCC
This sequence comes from Mandrillus leucophaeus, assembly GCF_000951045.1. Taxonomy (NCBI): domain Eukaryota; kingdom Metazoa; phylum Chordata; class Mammalia; order Primates; family Cercopithecidae; genus Mandrillus; species Mandrillus leucophaeus. The sequence continues at coordinate 1,198,276 of NW_012106042.1, read as the reverse complement.
CGGGTAGAGGGGAGAATTGGTGGAGTCTTCTTTCCTACCCTGCCACAATGTCTATCAGTTGGCAAATTTTATAGAGTGCCATATTTTATTTTACTCTAAGTGCACTTAATAGCGTTACTTACTTACTAAGCATTACTTACTTAGTTTTTAGGTATCACCTTTCATTTTCAAATCACTTTCCCACATTAACTAATTGCTGTTACAGAGGGTCATTTCGACAGCACACATGAGGACACAGATCAATGGCAGGGTTCCTTAATATCTTTTTTTTATGACTATGTGGCAAGAGAATTAAGAGTTGAAAGTCAGCATCTTAACGGACAAATATAATCAAGTTGTTTTTTTTCTCTATGATGTTATATAAAAGTAATTTAAAAATATTTTCCTCTACCAATTCCAAAACTTACTGAGAATATGAACAAGAAATCATTTATTTTACCAGCTTATCCTATTCCTTAGCTTGATATTTTTAAAACTTTTCCATCATAACCTATCATTTCCTTACCTCAATTCAAGAAATGGGAAAAACATTTTTATTTATCAGACAATTTGATTTTAAGGAAATGGCTTTTCTCTCACCTTTTACTCAGGCATTCTCAAGAACTCTGGCATTCTACAATTTAATCAGAAACAAGTTGTATCTTGGTTTAGACATTAAGTGTGAATTGTTGAGCCTCCAATATGTAACACTTCAGACCCATAAATGTCGTTTTGTAACCTGGAGATTTAAATCATAAAGCAATACTTCGGATGCCAGAGCAGCATACACTTCCTTCTATGTATTTCTTTATAACCTGAAAACTAAAGATGATAGTTGGATGAAATGGGGAAACACATGACGAAGTAATTTTCTGGGTAGGAATATTTTATTATGATTATATTGTAATTATATTATGAGATTTCCATGCACTTGAAGATATGATTGTAGTATTATGTTGTATAGTTTAGGTCTTATAATATTGTTTGACTGAGTGTCAGGTTATAATAAGCCTTTTTTGTAAACAAAGAGAGTATTTTCAGTGAGGCTGCTTCCTGAATGAGAATCATTGCCATCAGATTTTATACTATTGGAACTTCTAGTACAGTAGTAGTAGTAGTGCAGCAGGTAATCATGGGACTTTATGTCCCTGAAATTAATTGCTCTCTAATAAAACTTAAAGGATTCTCCTTTATAGAAATGAATTACTTCCCAGATCCTTGCCTTTCTTTCTCTTCCTCCCTTTCTCCCTTATTTCTTTTTTCTTGCCTCCCTCCCTTTTTTCTCCCTCCCTCTCTTTTTTCCTCCCTCCCTCCCTTTTTTCCTTTCTTCATTCCTTTTATTAAGAAGAAAGGAGGGAAAACGATGAGAGAGACCAAGGAGGACATAGAAATACTGTTCCCTTGGGGATCAGAGTGAAGTGATCAGGGAAGGGAAGACTCAAGATAAATTAGGGGCTTGGCCTGGTATTGAGGGTATGGGAACAGAAAGGTAGTTGGTAATAGGAAGAACCCCAGATCTGGACCTGTGATACACATCACAGTGAGGCTTAGTAGAAAAGATGGAGACAATAGCACAGGAAAGGAGAGTTGACAGCCAAACAGGACTGGGTTCAATCTCTTCTCCACCTCCAATTAGCTTTGTGCCCTTGAGCAAGTTGGCTTTCAGATTGCTATCTTCTCATTAGGAAACTTGGAATAATTTGCCCACTAAAGATTATTATAGAGTGGGAGCACCCAGAGTGGTACTTGTACATGGGAGCGATTCAAAAAATAATCCAATAATTATTTAAAGTAGTCATAGATCAAAAAGAAATTCCATATGGGGGATAAGCAATAAACGTACTGCTGGGGGTCTGAAAATGATACCCAAAAATGAAAACCTCAGAAGCAGCCTCCAGAGCAAAGTCTCTCTCTGACCTTCTCCTGCCCGTCTGTCTCTCCTGCTCATTCTTTCCTGAGCCAGGTCATAGAAGCTAGAACTCCTTTTCCCCAAAGGTAGCCATAAAGTCAAAAAATATTATTCTAACATTCCCCTACTTTTAGTGTAACACCTGACCATAAAGAAATGGAATGACCTCCCTCATTCTAGAGTGGTCCTACCCCATACCCAGGAGAAAGGAATGCCGTATAGAGAAGTCAAGAAGAATCTGAACTGACAAAACTTGCTGGGTTTTCCACCCAGTCTATTTCCATTAACGCATATTCCTTTTTCCCAGTCACATTTCTACATGGCTCTCCCTGTGTCATAGAACCTAAGTATAAAAATGGACAGTGTCTTGTATATCTTTGGGTCTTCATTCTGAAGGTTCCTGTGTCATGTAAATCTATGATCAAATGAATTTTTTGTGCTTTTCTCTTGTTAACCTGTCTTTGGTTATAGGGGTATTGGCCATGACATTTATCATGAGGAGGAAAGGGGTCACTGTCCTCTCTACCTTTATAACACTATCCAGGTAAATTCTAGGCAGAGTGGAGAAACAGACCATTTTGGCCTTTGGCAGCACTTTTGTGTTTCGTGACGCACTTCCCAGTGAATTATTCTGTGAGCCAGCTCTGTAAGCCAGCTCTACTCTGGTCCCCTTTCTGAATGTCTCCTTTGTATCCCATTCTCTCTTTATTTTCCTCTTAGAAATAATCTGCTACTAGCAGTATGCCGGTATCAAGGGCCAGTTACATTCATTTATATTAAAGAAGTGGAAGCTTAAAAGAGGAGCCTAAAGTGGGTATTGACTAACACAAAGGATGTACATCATTAGTAATAGAAATTTTAAGAACCACTTGAGGAAGCAGGTGAAGAATAATTTCTCACTCCAAAATTACCTGTGACTGGAGGTTTATCACCTAAGTTCCTCAGAACTATTATGGTTGGGCTTTATGAGTATAGTGAGGAGGTTCTCAAGATCATGATATTTTATATAAAATTTTGTGTGCATGTATACCTTTCTGATGGAGAGGGTCTACAGTTTTCATAAGATTCCCAAAGGGATGTTCGACCTCCCAAATTTTAAGAACTATGGATTCATATACTCTCTAGAGTATAAAATAATGGCAACACTTGCATTCTAGTGCTTTGCTACTTTGTGTGGTGCTCAGAGAGCATCAGGAGCAACACCTGGGGATATGAGAAATGCAGAGTCTCAGGTTTACATTGAATGAGAATCTGCATTTTCACATAGTGAGTTGTGTGCATGTTGAAATTTGAGAAGCCGCATTCCCGTAGTCAAGAGATCAGGCCCTGTATTCTGAATTTGTACTCTGGCTCTGCCAAATACTAGTGTCCTAAGCTTCGATTTATAATATTGCATGTCATAACACCAAACTTAAGAGTTAATCTCAGAACTTCAGACCTGAGTTTGACAATTACTTGCTGACTTTGGCAAATCATTGAAACTGTGTGGATGAATCTCTATTTCTTTGCCTATGAGATATAGAAGTAGATTAGCTCTTTTTCAGCTCTCAATTCTGGAGTTTACCTTTTGTTTCCCACACAGGTGATTTGTAATGGCCTCTCATCTATTGAAATGCTTTTTGTCCACATTCACCAAATGTCTCTTAAACGCTGAAAGGCACACTGATTTCTTTCTTCTTTGAAATTCTGTTATACATTTTGTATCATTCAATTTATCACTTTATGATGTGCTAAAATTGTCTCTAATTGTTTGATTTACATGTTTTTTTCTTCCAAGTTTGGGGCCATATAATTGAAGTCCAGACTGCGTCTAGTCTATTTCTTTCCTTGTTATCTTTATCATAGCACAGAACACATTGTAGATGCCCAATACATCTTTGAGGATTGAATGCCATGTTTTGAGAGACGATATCTGTAAATGACACATTGAATAGTCTCAACTTCATTAATTTAGTTATAAATTGGTTGTGTTAAGCCATTTATTTCCTAGGGAGATAGCTATGAAATTTTCTAAATCAAGCTGTTTACATATCAATATGAGCTCTTGAATGAATAAATCCTAGTTACATTTAGAGACAGCCTAATTGAATAGGTAAGAGGAAAAGGAATGCATTGAGCTCTTTTCCTGCTTCTCAGAACTTTCTTGCCTTTAGTAATTGGAAATGTATAAATACCTATGTGTGTGTGTGTGTACATATATATACACACACATACACATATTACAAATATATGTGTGTATGTATACTCTATATGTATATGTATACACACACACACACACTCACAGCAAATTAAGTTATCATACCAAAATAGTAAAACTGGATACTGTTTTTAACTCTTTAATAAGGGATGCTCTTTTTATGAAGCAGAAATTTATTCTCATAGTTATGGAGGCTGGGAGTCAAAGATTAAGGCACTGTCAGATTTGCTGTCTGGTGGGGACCTACTTTCTGCTTCCTAGACAGTGCTTTCCACCTGTGCCCTCACATAGCGGAAGGGGCAGACAAGCTTCCTTGGACCTCCTTTATAAGGGCATTCGTCCCATTCTTGAATGTTCTACTCTCCTGACCTAATTACCTTTCAAAATTTCCACCTCCTTGTATCATCATCTTGTGGGTGAAGGTTTCAACATATGAATTAGGCGGTTGGGCGGTGGGGAGAAGGCCAGAAATACAAGCATTCAGACCATAGCAGTGCCCATTAAGAACTGTGAAGGGTCTAAACTTTTATGTTATTTTCTAGTTACCTATTAACAAGTTTGCTTGCCATTTCCAGCATAATGAGCAATACAAATATTGTGATGCTTACTTGGAGAGAGAAACGTTAAAAATCTTACAATGACAGAGGACATAAGACTTCCATGTCAGAGAGAAAAAAAGACTATTATTCTCAGGAGAGCAACAGCATAAATATCATCACATTTATTTCAGTTCCCCTGGCCATCAAGTCCACACAGGCAATGCAGATGGGCCCAGACAAACCCCTGCACAGGCACTGTATTCCATTACAGTAAAGGAACCCCAAACCTAAGGAATCTGAATCTTTTATGTTGGACAGAAGGCATGCCTAACTTTTGCTCCAGAGGAAGACATTATCTTTATTATTCTGGGCAAAGGGAGATGCTATCTTTACATTCTATGGCCGTTTGCTATGCAAATAAAAACTCTTTGAAAAGATAATCCAGAACAAAGGGCAGTGAGTCCTTAGCTTCACAAGAAGTGCAGAAATGCTAGCAATCCATTGAGAATTGACTCCCCAGAATACGTTACCCCTGATTCTACGTAATAAATTGATCACAAATATTTCTGAGCCATTCTACTAAAAAAAACTTCCCTTCAGCTTTATAAAGCAACAGCATTCCTCTTTGTGTGGGGCAGGAATTTGATCTTGAGGTCAAATCAGAAATCCTCCAACTGTGGGACACAAATAATTGAGCACAATGCCAAAGAGAACTTCTGCCTAATCACAGAGGGCATGGTGGTTTCAAGTTGATCAAAGAGCAGCTATGGCTATTCATTGGCCTTCTGGAGCCTGTAGGTGTGAGAGTAATGGCAAGGTTCTCCTAACAAAAGGTAGTAGGATCTTTATCCTTGCTTGGAAAGTGTGAATTTGCTCCACAATGTCTGGCACTGGCTCATCAGGAATGCAGAAGAGCCACTTTGACCTGAGCCTGTAGCTTTGTTTGTGAATCTTGGCAAGGAGTTAAGTCCTGGCCATTTCACTCTCCAACAGTTTAGATCAGTCAAAATTTAAATAAACCACTGTTTAGGCATGAGCTGGACCTTTGGGGAGCAGCAGATGGTTGATAAGCTCCTGCTTGTCCCAGACCCAGGAGGAGGAACATAGGAATTTGGCCAATTACTCATCTTACAGCTTCAGAACCCCATATGATTATTGTGATTAACATTGTTTCGTGCCATGTGTTCCAATTTTTAAAACTTCAAGATATCTCTAGATTGGGGGCAAAGTCAGAATGTAGAATTTCCTGTAACTTCTCAATGGAATTGTTTTGTGGGAGGTGGGAGAAGGGGTTTGTGAGGTGTTTTTTAAGTGTCAGTTTGTATCATCATAGTTTGAGTTTAATTTTTAACTTTACATATTAAAACAGCTCCATTTTACTAATATCTTGTGAAGAATCAACTAAAGATTGTTTTTCTCTTTTTAATTTTTTATTAGTTACTTACAATGCATCTTTAGATGCTATCATTTCCAGTACAACCAGCAATACAAATAGTGTGGTGCTAGCTTGGAGAGAGAAATCAAAAAAGCATCTTCATATGACATCCTTCAACATTGCCCAGGGCATTCATGCTTTTGATTATCACTCTCGGCTCAATTTAATTGGTAGGTAAAATAAATCTTGATAACTATGAGGGCCTCATAAAGAGTCTGGGGTGCATTTGTATGCATGGAGCCTTCTCCACCTTGTTGTTTTATTGCTAGAGAGACCATCTTGAGCAGCTCACATTTTATTGCCTGAGAATGTCTGATAATGATGCATTATGACGGGCAGTGTATATGAACTACATTGGGGTAAAAATACGAGAAAGTGCCCAATGCTTTAATGAGTCTTTTTTTATTACAATTGGTGAAGGGTGTAAAATGATACAGAGAAGGAAGACAGTTTGTGCAGCATCTGCCATTCTGCCATCTTCCTAACACCACCAAATGCTCCACCCAAACAAATGCATTTTTTCGTTGCTACTACTACAGCTACCACTACCAGCGCATGCACACACACACACACACACACACACACACACATCCATACACAAGGGAACTGCAAAATATAGACTGTTTTTCAATTACCTTTCAGAATACAATCTCTAATGATTTTTGAAAATGTTCTGATTATCCTAGGTTTGTTTACTAGAGGGGAGTTCTTTCGATGTAAAAAAGAAGTATATTTTAGCTGAGGAAATATAAAGTTTCTCAGGCATTAACTATTTAAATTAAAAATTTAGATATTCTGAAAGCTGATAATTTGATATACATATTGATATTAGTTCAAACATAAAAATGAAGTATAGATGTATTATTGAAAAATTAATAGGGTAGTTACAGAGCATGCACATGGTCTACAGAATGGGTCATATTAACTCGCATTCAATAGTTATCATTCATACAAAGAGTATTAATATTAGCTAAGGAGCTGTGTCCATAAAATTCCCAAAATAATACCTGACAATCACAGTAACAGATACCTTGAATATGAATTCATGAATATGCCAACATCAAATCTTCAAGGAGTACTGTAGATTTATTAGAGAAGGATAGAGGAGTTGGTGACTCATTTGGCAAGGACTCAAATAGCAACTATTTAATACATTGATTGGTTAATCATTTCAATCTCTGTAGAATAATAATTACTTTGTACCTGCTATAGTGCTGGAAAAAATAAGGATGATTAAGTTCAGCTCCACAACTGGCCCTAAACTAGGAAGCAACAAAGAGTATTGTGTTGTATTGAATAGATACATTTCCTGCTCTTGAAGAGCTCCCTAAATATAACTGATTGATGTTCAAAAATATCTTATTCCATTAATAAAGCAGGTCAAAAGTATATTTGTGCTGCTTGTTTGCTTGCATGTACAGTCGTGCATTGCTTAATGATGGGGATAGAAAGGCATCATTAGGTGATTTTCCATTGTGTGAACATCACAGAGTGTACTTACACAAAAAGATGGTGTAGCCTACTACACAGCTAAGCTATATGCTATAGCCTATTGCTCCTAGGCTACAAACTTCTATAGCATGTGACTTACTAAACACTGTAGACAATTGTAACACAATGGTATTTATGTATCTAAACATATAAAAGGTACAGTAAAAATACCATATTATAGTCTCATGGGACCATATTCGTATATGCTGTATGTTGTTGACTGAAATGTTATGAAATGCATGACTGTACTTGATTATTTGATAATTTGTCTTTTTATACTTTTTAATTAATTTGTGAACTTTCAACATTGTTTTCTTTCTTTCTTACACCTGGGATAACTTTAACACTGCCTATATTTCTAGGTGAAGCTGGCTGGAGAGGGGAAATATCAGGATTAGAAAGAAGGATTCTGTCCCCTCCTGGTTGGGCTGTTGGTTGGTTTCTAAATGGGACTATATGTTTTCTTTCACCTCATACATAGCCTTTTCCCCTTCATGAATTTTTTCTTCCCTACTCCCTCCATTTCAACTATTTCTATTGACAGAACTCATGCCCTATTAGCCTGGTCTAGTTAGACAACGGCAAAACAGGGTGCATTAGTCAACCTACAGTTGACATTTATCCAGCTACAGTTATACGGTAAACTCATTTCACAAAGAAAATGCTGTGGGCTATTTATGCTACTAAACTTTTTTTTCTTTCTAATTCTGATTAGCAACTGCTGGCATTAACAATAAAGTTTGCCTTTGGAATCCCTATGTTGTCTCTAAACCAGTGGGTGTCCTTTGGGGCCACTCAGCCAGTGTAATAGCCGTCCAATTCTTTGTGCAAAGAAAACAACTTTTCAGCTTCTCCAAGGATAAAGTAAGTAACATTGTTCTTTTAATTAATTTAGTTTTGCTTCCCTGGTTCCTACCCAAATCAACTCTGGGATCTGAATTTCTCTGAGAGATTGTGTCAGTTTTTAAAATAGACTGGCTAGCTACTTATGTTTTTGGAAATCTATATTTGGAAAAGGTGTTGGTTCATGGTTACTTAACAGTAGTCCTAGACAACTGGGCAAAGTATTTCATTAAATTTTTTCAAATCATGTACTCAGGGATTTAATCTTTATTGGACTCTCAATATGTCACACCTTGACAGCTTCCAATGTTCTCACAAATTCAATAGAAAAAACAGAAAATGAAAGGTTGCTTTGATAAGATAGTGGCCAGGCATAGTCAATTAGATATTATTGCTTTGGTATTGAAGAGACTCAGTTAATTAGAAATTGAAGTTAATCTGAAGAATATCAAACACATTAAGAACCTTTTAATTAAATATATCAGTTCATCTCTGTTTTATGATATTGATGGGATATTTTAAATATGGTGGAAAAAATATGGCACTGGAGTCATAGAGTCCAGGTTGAATCCTGACAACACTATTTATCACTTATATCCACTTAGGCAAATTTCTCCTTCTCTGAGTCTTGACTTTTGTTCCTTGGTAAAATTTCAATCTTATTTAATGCCCAACTTAAAGATCCAGTTAACATGATAGATCTCAAGATAGTTGGTTATGAAGAGGAGGGTGCGCATAAAGTGATTGATGATAGTCTTTGAGACTCTTTGAGTGAATATAAATTTTTGGTGTATTCGAAAATATATGCAAACATAAATTACATAGAAATTCATCTTCCACTCCTTAGCCACACCCCATAAATTCTACCAAAAATTCTACCAAAATTAACCACCATAAATTCTACCAAACTTACTTATTTTACTGTATTACCTAGCATGTAAACTTTTTCTTGAACTTCAACAATCAACTGCCAATTCCTGTTGATTTGATCATCAAAATATGTTGATCAGTTTCACCTCTCCATCTCAGCTGCCACTGCTATAATGCAAAATCTTATCTTCTTTTTCCCAAAATACTGCAAAGGTTTTCTAACATATTTCTTTATTTTCGGACTGATCTGACTCTAATCTGCCCTCCATTCTGCTAATTTGCAAGAAGCTTGCAGAACAATTTTTCAGTCTTTCATCTCTGCCCTCTATGTAAATATGAACTGCAAAATTCTTAAACTTTTATACAAAGCTCCCCCACCTACTAGTCCCACTTCACTTCCCACTTTTCTCTTTCAAATTCATTTAATGCTCCATGTTGATATGATTGATAATAATCATATCAAATTATTATCTTTTCTCACCATGCAGTTTCATGGCTTTGCAACGTGCTCTTCCTTCTGCCTTCAATTCCCTGTCTTCTATTAATTAGCAGATGCCTATGTATCCTCCACATTTTAGACTTTTTGAAGTCTCTTACGCAGACATAGGTGTTTCTTTCTGTGTGCTCCTGTTGCATTTGTGTGTCTCTCATTACAGCATGTATCATGCTGTACTGATATTGTTAGTTCGCTTTCTTAAGACGCATCAATATTGAAAATGTAAAATAGGGATGGAGCAAGATTATGGAATAGAAAGCCCCACCAAAGGTACCCCCCTTAGAATTTAACAACTATCTCCACATACACAAAAACACCTTCATAAGAACCAAAAAAATCAGGTGAGCACTCACAGTGCCTGGTTTTAACAAAGAATCACTGAAGAGGGTAGGAAATACAGTCTCAAATTACCAATGCCACCCCTTCCCTTTTCCCACCACAGTGTCTGTGTGACATGGACCACAAGGACTGCAACTCCTAGGTGAGTTGTAGTGCCTGAGAAGGGCTAAAAGCCAGTAGACTTGGGGGAAGGGCGGGGGGACATGACTTACTGAGATACCAGCCAGGGCAGCTAAAGGAGTGCTTGTACCACCATTCCCCCAACCCCAGGCAGCACAATTCACAGCTTCAAAAGAGACCCCTTCCTTCCACTTGAGGAGAGGAAAGTAATTCGTAAAGAGGACTTTTGTCTTGCAACTTGGACACCAGCACAGTCACAATAAGATAGGTCCCTGGTTAGAATTTTGAGGTGCCCCCTTCCAGGCCCTAGCTCCCAGATAACATTTCTAGACATATCCTGGGCCAGAAGGGAACCCGCTACTGTAAGGAAAGGACCTAGTCCTGGAAGGACCCATCACTTGTTAACTAAAGAGTCCTTGAGCTCTAAATAACCACAACAGGGATACCCAGATAGTACACCATGGAACTTGGATGAGACTGAGATGTGTTGACTTCAGGTAAGACATGGAATATTACTATCTGTGGTGGCTACAGTGAGCCACTTCTATTTGAGAAAAGCAGAAGTAAAGGTGATTTTTGTCTAGCACCTTAGGTACCAGATCAGTCATAGCGAGATAGAGCACCAAGCAGGTCCATGATTCTAGCGTCGTCCCTTGGATGGCCCTGAGCCATAGCGGAGCCCACTGCCCTGAAGGGTGAGTCTCAGGCTTGGCAGACTTCACCACAAGCTGACTGAAGAGCCCTTAAGCCTTAAGTGAACAATGGCAGTAGCGTAGCAGTTCTCCCCATGGGACAGTGGTGGTGATGGTCATGAAATGAGGCTCCTCTGCCTGTGAAAATGGGAGGGAAGAGTGGGAAGAACTTAATTTTGTGGTTTGAGTGCCAGTTCAGCCATAGTAAAATAGAACACCAAGTAGATTTCTTAGGTTTTTGACTATAGCCCTGGTTCCTGGACAGCATCTCTGGACCTGCCGGGAACCTGAGGGAACTAACTACCCTGAAGGGAAGGACACAAGGCTGTCTGCTTAACCACCTGCTGGCCATAGGGCCCCAAAGCCTTGGGAAAACATAGGTGGTAGCCAGGTAGTGGTTACAGCAGGTCTTTGGCAAGACCCAGTGCTGTGCTGGCTTCATATCTGACCCAGCATAGTCTCAGTGGTGATGGCCATATAAGTGCCTATGTCACTCCACCCTCAACCCAAAGTGGCTCAGAATAGAGAGAGAGAGAGAGACTCTATTTGTTTGGTAGAAAGTAAGGTGAGAGAACAAGAGCCTGTCTAGTAATCTGGACACTTCTGGATTTTATGCAAGATTCCAAACTGGACCTTTATGAGTCTGCAAGAACTATAGCATTACTGGGCTTGGGGTGCTCCCTAATGAAGATACAGATATATCACAACACTCAAGTCCTTTCAATATCTGGAAAGCCTCTCAAAAAAGAATGTTGTATTAGTCCATTTTCACACTGCTACAAAGAACTACCTGAGACCGGGTAATTTATAAAGAAAAGAAGTTAATTGATTCATGTTTCCACATGGCTGGGGAGCCCTCAGGAAGCTTACGATCATGGTGGAAGGTGAAGGGGAAGCAAGCCACATCTTCCATGGCAGCAGGAGAAAAAGAGTGGGGTGGGGGAACCACCATGCACTTTTAAACAATAAGATCTCATGAGAACTCACTTACATCATGAGAACAGCATGAGGAAACTACCCCAATGATCCAATCACCTCCCTACCTTGACACATGGGGATTACAATTTGAGATGAGATTTGGGTGGGGACACAGAGCCAAATCACATCATTCCACCCTGGCTCTTCCCAAACCTTATGTCCTTCTCACATTTCTTTTGTCTTTTCTTTTCTTTTTTTTTCGGTGGGGGTGATGGAGTCTTGCTCTGTCACCAGGCTGGAGTGCAGTGGTGTGATCTTGACTCACTGCAAACTCTGCCTGCCAGGTTCAAGAAATTCTCCTACCTCAGTCTGCAGAGTATCTGGGACTACAGGCACCTGCCACCATGCCCAGCTAATTTTTTTGTATTTTTAGTAAAGATGGGGTTCACCATGTTAGCCAAGATGGTCTTGATCTCCTGACCTTGTGATCTGCCCCCCTCACCTCCCAAAGTGCTGGCAGCCACTGTCCCCAGCCCAACCTTCTCACATTTCAAAACACAATCATGCCTTTCCAATGGTCCCCCAAAATCTTAACTCATTCCAATATTAACCCAAAAGCCTAAGTCCAAAGTCTTATCTGAGACAAGGCAAGTCCTTTCTGCCTATGAACCTGCAAAAGCTAAAGCAATTTAGCAACTTCCAAGATACAATGGGGATACAGGCATTGAGTAAATGTTACCATTCTAACAGGGAGAAGTGGGCCACAACAAAGGAGCTACAGGCCCCATGCAAGTCCAAAACCCAACAAGACAGTCACTGAACCTTAAAGTTCCAAAATTTCCTTTTACTCTATGTCTCACATACAGGACATGCTAAAGCAAGGGGTGGGCTCCCTGACCTTGGGCAGATTTGCTCCTGTGGCTCTGCAGGGTACAGTCCTTGTGGCTGTTTTACAAGCTGGTGTTGAGTGTGTGTGGTTTTTTCAAGTTCATGACGCACCTGAAAGGGTACATTCACCCTTCTGGGGTCTAGAGGATGGTGACCCTCTTCTCACAGCTCTACTAGTCAGTGCCGCAGAGGGAGTGTCTGTGGGAGCTCCAACCCCACATTTCTCCTCTGAACTGCCTTAGTGGAGGTTTTTTATGAGGGCTCCCTGCACCCAACTTTTGCCTGGACATCCAGGCATTTTTGTTCATCCTCTGAAATCTATGCAGAGGCTCCCAAAGCTCAATTCTTGTTTTCTGTATGCCCACAGGCTCAACACCATGTGGAAGCTGCCAATGCTTGGAGCTTGCACCCTTTGAAGTCACAGCCCTAGCTGTACCTTGGCCCCTTTTAGCCAAGGCTAGAGCTAGAGCAGCTGGGATGCAGGGTACCATTCCTTGAGGCTGCACAGAAGCAGCAGGACCCTGGGCCAGGTCCATGAAACCATTTTTCCCTCCTAGGACTTTGGGCCTGTGACGAAGATCTGTGAAATGCCCTGAAGACATTTTCCCCATTGTCTTGGCTATTAACATTTGGCTCCTTGTTACTTACGTAAATTTCTGCAGCCAGCTTGATTTTTCCCTAAAAAATGGATTTTGCTTTTCTACCACATGATTGGGTTGCGAATTTTCCACACTTTTATGCTCTGCTTCCCTTTAAACATAATTTCCAACTTCAGACCATCTCTTTGGGAATGAATATGACTGTATGCTTTCAGAAAAAGCCAGGTCATATCTTGAATGCTTTACTGCTTTGAAATGTCTTCTGCCAGACACTCTAAATCATCTCTCTGAAGTTCAAAGTTCTACACATCTCTAGAGCAGGGGCAAAATGCCACAAGTCTCTTTGGTAAAGAATAGGAAGAGTGACCTTTGCTCCAGTTCCCAATAAGGTCCGCATCTCCATCTGAGACCACCTCAGCATGAACTTCATTGTCCATATCACTATCAGCATTTTGGTCAAAACAATTTGACAAGTCTCTAAGAAGTCCCAAATGTTTCCACATCTTCCTGTCTTCTTCTGAGCCCTTCAAACTTTTCCAACCTTTGCCTGTTACCCAGTTCCTATGTTGCTTCCACACTTCCAGTTATCTTTATAGCAGCACCCCACTATCTCAGTGCCAATTTTCTGTATTAGTTTGTTCTCACATTGCTACAAGGAAGTACCTGAGATTGGGTAACTTATAAAGAAAAGAGGTTTCATTGGCTCACAGTTGCTATGGCTGGGGAGACTTCAGGAAACTAAAATCATGGAAGAAGGTGAAGGGGAAGCAAGGCACATCTTACATGGTAGCAGGAGAGGCAGAGTGAGAGATGGAGACCACTGCACACTTTTAAACCATCAGATCTTGTGACAACTCTCTCACTATCATGAGAACAGCATGGGGGACCCTCCCCCATGATCCAGTCATCTACAAGTAGGTCCCTGCCTCAGCACATGGGGATTACAATTTGAGATGAGATTTGGGTAGGAACACAGAGCCAACCATATCAGATACCTACAAATAAGCCAAGACAGCGAAGACTACAATAAATACTTAACTCTTTGATGCCCAGACACCAAAGAACAGCTACTAACATCAACACCATCCAGGAAAACATGACCTCACTAAATGAACTAAATAAGGCATAATAACACATCCTGGAGAAACAGAGATATGTGACCATTCAGACGGAGAATTCAAAATTGCTGTGTTGAGGAAACTCAAAGATATTCAAGATAACACAGAGAAGGAATTCAGAATTCTATCAGATAAATTTAACGAAGAGATTAACATTATTTAAAAAATCAAGCAGAAATTCTAAAGTCAAAAAATGGAATTGACAAACTGAAGAATGTGTCAATCTCTTAATAGCAGAATCAGTCAAGCAGAAGAAGGTAGTGAGCTTGAAGACAGGATATTTAGAAATGCAGTCAGAGGAGGCAAAAGGAAAAAGAATAAAAATGAATGGAGCACACCTGCAAGATCTAGAAAATAGCCTCAACAAGGCAAATCTAAGAGTTATTGGACTTAAAGAGGAGGTTGAGAGAGAAACAAGGTAGAAAGTTTATTCGAAGGGATAATAACAGAGAACTTCCTAAACCTAGCAAAACATATCAGTGTCCAAATACAAGAAGGTTATAGAACACCAAGCTGATTTAACCCAAAGAAGACTAATGCGAGGCATTTAATAATCAAACTCTCAAAGGTCAAGGATAAAGAAATAATCCTAAGAGCAGCAAGAGAAAAGAAACAAATAACATAAAATGGAGTTTCAATATGTCTGCCAGCAAAATTTTCAGGAGAGAATGCATGACATATTTAAAGTTCTGACGGAAAATAACATATCTGGCAAAAATATCCTTCAAACATGAAGAAGAAATAAAGACCTTCCCAGACAAAAAAAGCTGAAGGATTTCATCAATACCAGACCTGTCCTACAAGAAGTGCTAGGGGGAGTTCTTCAATCTGAAAGAAAGGAATGTTAATGAGCAATAAGAAATCATCTGGCCGGGAGCAGCTGCTCACGCTTGTAATCCGAGCACTTTGGGAGGCCGACATGGGCGGATCGCGAGGTCAAAAGATAGAGACCATCCTGGCCAACATGGTGAAAAACCGTCTCTACTAAAAATACAAAAATTACCTGGGCATGGTGGTGTGCACCTGTAGTCCCAGCTACTCGGGAGGCTGAGGCAGAAAAATCGCTTGAACCCAGGAGGTGGAGGTTTCAGTGAGCGAAGATGGTGCTACTGCACTCCAGCCTGGCGACAGAGTGAGACTCCATCTAAAAAAAAAAAGAAAAGAAAAGAAAAGAAAAGAAAAAGAAAAAGAAAAAGAAAAAGAAATCATCTAACAGTACAAAAGTCAGTGGTAATAGTAAGTACCCAAAAAACCACAGAATATAACCCTGTAACTGTGCTGTGTAAACTATTCTTATCTGAAGTAGAAAGATTAAATGATGAACTAATCATAAAAAACTACGATAACTTTTAAGACATAGACAGTACAATAAGATATAAATAGAAACAACAGAAAGTTAAGTGGGAGGATGAAGTTAAGGCATAGAGTCTTTATTAGTTTTCTTTTTGCTTGTTGGTTTGTTTATGCGAACAGTGTTAAGTTGCTGTCAGTTTAAAATAATAGATTATAAGATAGTATTTTCAAGCCTCATGGTAACCTCTAACCAAAAATCATACAATGAATACACAAAAAAATACAAAACAAGAAACTAAATCATATGACCAGTGACAGTCACCTTTACTGTAAGGAAGACAGGAAGGAACGAAAGAAGGAAGAGAAGACCACAAGACAAGAAAACAATACAATGACAATAGTAAGTCCTTATTTATCAATAATAGCATTGAATGTAAATGGACTAAACTGTCCAATCAAAGGACATAGTAGAGTGATTGGATAAAAAAATAACAAGACCCAATTATCTATTGCCTACAAGAAACACACTTTACCTATAAAGACACACATTGACTGAAAATAAAGGAAGGAAAAATAATATTGCATGCCAATGGAATACAAAGAAGAGCAGGAGTTGCTATATTCATATCAGACAAAATAGATTTCAGGCCAAACCTATAAGGGACAAGGAAATCATTATATAATGATAAATAAATTAGTTCAGCAAGAGAATATAACAATTGTAAATATATGTGTACCCAAGACGGGAGCAGCCAGATATATAAAGCAAATTTTATTAGAGTTAAATGGAGAGATAGACCACAATACAACAATAGCTGGAGACATCAACACCCGTTTTTCAGCATTCAGAAGATCTGAAAATCAACAAAGAAACATCAGACTTTACACTATAGAAGAAAGGGGCCTAATAGATATTTATAGAACATTTCATCCAACTGCTGCAGAATACAAAATCTTTTTCTGACTACATGAATCATTCTCAAAGATAGACCATATGTTAGGTCACGAAACAAGTCTTGAAACATTCAAAAAATTTAAATAATATCAAGCATCTTCTCTGATCACAAGGGACTAAAACTAGAAATCAATAACGAGTAATTTTGAAGACTACAAATACATGGAAATTAAACAATATTCTCCTGAATTACCAGTGTGTCAATAAAAAAAACTAAGAAGGAAATTGAAAAATTACTTGAAACAAATGATTATGGAAACATGGCATACCAAAACCTGTGGGATACAGTGAGAGGAGTACTAAAAGAGACGTTTATAGCTATCATCAAAAAAGAGAAAAACCTTCAAATAAACAACCCAATGGTGCCTCTTAAATAATTCAAAAAACGAGAACAAACCAAACCCCAAATCTGTAGAAGAAAAAATAAAGATCAGAGCAGCAACAAATGAAGTCGATATGAAGAAAGAATACAAAGATCAATGAAATAAAAAATTGGTTTTGGAAAAGATAAACAAAATTGACAAATCTTTAGCCAGACTAAGAAAAAAAGAGAGAAAATCCAAATAAAATAAATAAAAGTACAGATGAAAAAGGATATATTATTACTGACATCACTGACATTCAAATGATTATTAATGGCTACTATGAGCCACTGTATGTTAATAATTTGACAAATCTGGAAGAAATGGATAAATTCCTAGACGTATGCAAACTACCAAGATTAAACCCTAAAAAATTTCAAAACCTGAAGAGACCACTAACAAGTAATGAGACTGAAGCCATAGAAAAAAGCCTCTCAACAACGAAAAGCCTAGGACCTAAGGTCTTCGATGCTGAATTTTACGAAACATTAAAAGAAGAACTAGTACCAATCCTATTCCACTAAATAAGGGAGGAAGGAATACTTCCAAACTCATTCTACAAAGCCATTATTACCCTGATACCAAAACCAGACACAGACACATCAAAAAAGAAAACTATAGGTCAATAGCCCTCATGAACATTGATGCAAAAATCCTCAACAAAATACTATCAATCAACATTTAACAACATGTTTAAAAGATCATTCATTATGGCCAAATGGGATTTATCCCAGGAATGCAAGAATGGTTCAACATTTGCAAATCAATCAATTTGATACATGATGTCAATGGAATGAAGGACAAAAACTAAATAATCATTTCAATTGATGCTGAAAAAGCATTTGATAAAATTCAACATCTCTTCATGATTTAAAAGACTCAAAAGGTTTTAATTTAGAAGAAACATAACTCAACATAATAAAAGCCATATATAAAAGACCAACAGCTAGTATCATATTGAAATGGGAGAAAGCTGAAAGCCTCCCACCTAAGATCTGGAACACAAGAATGCCCACTATGTTATTCAATATAGTACTGTAAGTCCTAGCTAGAATAATCAGACAAGAGAAATATAAAAAGGGCATCCAAATTGGAAAAGAAGAAGTCACATTATCCTTATTTGCAGATAATAAAATCTTGTGTTTGGAAAAACTACTCCACCAAAGAACATTAGAATGGTAAGCAAATTCAGTAAAGTTGCAGGATACAAAATCAACATAATCAGTTGCATTTCTACATGCCAACAACAAACAATCTGAAAATCAATAAAGTAATCCCACTTAGAATAGCTACAAATAAAATTAAATATCTAGGAATAAACTTAACCAAAAAAGTGAAGGATTTGTATGATGAAAAGTATAAAACATTAATACAAGACATTGACGAAGCTACAAAAATGGAAAGATATTACATGTTCATGGTTTAGAAGAATAAATATTGTTAAAATATCCATATTGCCAAAAGCAATCTACAGATTTAATGCAATCCCTATCAAAATACCAATGACATTCTTCACAGAAATAGAAAAAACAATCCTAAAATTTATGTAGAATCACAGAAAACCCAGAATAGCCAAGGCTATCCTAAGCAAACAGAACAAAAGTGAAGGAATCACACTAACTGACTTCAAGTTATACTGTGGAGCTGTAATAACCAAAATGCATGACATTGGCATAAAAACAAACACATAGACCAGTGGAATAGAATGGAGAACCCAGAAACAAATTCATCGATCTACAGTGAATTCATTTTAGACAGTGGTGCTAAGAACATATATTGGGGAAAAGACAGTTTCTTCAATAGTGCTGGGTAAATTGAATATCTATATGCAGAAGATAAAATTAGACACCTAAAGCTTGTCATTTAGAAAAATTAAATCCAAATTGATTATATATTTAAAGCTAATACCTCAAACTATGAATCTGCTAAATAAAAACATTGGGGAAACTCTCCAGCATATTGGACTAGGCAAAAATTTCTTGAGCAATACCCCAAAAGCAAAGGCAACCAAAGAAAAAAATGGACCAGTGGGATCACATTAAGTTAAAATGCTTCTGCACAGCAAAGTATACAATCAGTAAAGTGAAGAGACAACCCACAGAATGGGAGAAATATTTACAAACTATCCATCCGACAAGGGATTAATAACAAGAATGTACAAGGAGCTCAAACAACTCTAGGAAAAAAAATCTAATCATCTGATTAAAAGTGGCTAAATACCTGAACAGACATTTCTCAAAAGAAGACAAATGGCAAACAGGCATATGAAAAGGTGCTCAACACTATTTATTATCAGAGAAATGCAAATCAAAATTACAATGAGATATCATGTCACCCCAGTTAAAAATGGCTTATATCCAAAAGACAGGCAATAACAAATGCTGGTGAGGATGTGTATAAAAGGGTACTCTCACGCACTGTTGGTAGGAATGTAAATTGGTAAAACCACTATAATAGACCTAAAAATTGAGATGCCATATGATCCAGCATTCCCACTGCTAGGTATATACTCCAAAGAAAAGAAATCAGTATATTGTATGGATATCTGCTCTTCCATGTTTACTGTAGCACTGTTAACAATAACCAAAATTAGGAAGCAACCCCAATGTCCATCAGAAGATAAATGGATTAAGAAAATGTAGTATTTATAAACAGTAGGGTACTATTCAGTCGTAAAAAAGACTGAGATCCTGTCATTTGCAATAACATGGTTGGAACTGGAGGTCATTATGCTGAGTGAAATAAGCCTGTTAGAGAAGGAAAACTTTAAGTGTTCTCACTTATTTGCGGGAGCTAAAAATTAAAACAATTGAACTGATGGAGATAGAAGAAGAATGGTTATTAGAGGCTGGGAAAGGTAGTGGTGGGGGAGGTTGGAGAGGAAGTGAGTATGGTTAATGAGTACAAAAAATAGAAAGAATTAAGAGGACCTAGTGTTTGCTAGCACAACAGAGTGACTATAGTCAAAAATAGTTTAATTGTACATTTACAATATTTAAAATAATATAACTGGATTGCTTATAACACACAGGATAAATGCTTGAGGTGATAGCTACTCCATTTACCCTGATGTGATTATTATGCAGTGCATATCTGTATCAGAATATCTCATGTAATCAATAAATATATACACCTACTCTGTATCCACCAAAATAAAAATAAATTAATTAGAAAAAATAAAAAGAGGGCTGCCGTGGTACCTCACGCTTGTAATCCCAGCACTGTAGGAAGCCGAGGTGGGTGGATCACTCAAGCCCAGGAATTCAAGATCAGCCTGGGCAACATGGAAAAAACCCATCTCTACAAAAAATACAAAAATTAGTGGGCATAGTTGTGCACACCTGTAGTCCCAGCTACCAGAAAGACTGAGGTAAGACAATCATCTGAGCCTGGTAGGTTGAGGCTGCAGTCAGGCTTGATCATACCATTGCACTCCAGCCTGGGTGACAGAGAGGGACCCTGTCTCAAAAAAGAAAAAATGATAGTGCTTATTCAGTAGTTACATGTTGACAGCTTGAAGTGAAGACATATTACTTTGAGTCTAAAGTACCAAAGAAACTTGAGTGAAACCTTTTATGATGCCTGAGTTAGATTTAGCTGGCCTACTTTTTGAGATCTTTTAGCACTTTGTTTCATTTCCATTATTGAATTTAACACAATCTGACTTGGATACCAGAGCATTGTATATGTATATTTTGTTTTTCATTAGATTCTGATTGCTTGAAGGTAAAAATTATTTGTTGAATTTATTTTTGTGTTTCCCAAGACCTAGAAAATATTAATGTATCAAATACAGGTTGAATACAATATATGAAATCATATAATTATCAACTAAATGATAGGATTCATCAGGTTAGGGGCAATGTCTTTCTGGAATTATGCCATATATCTACCAGGTCCCCAATAACTTATAGTTAAATAAGAGAATCTTTATCAAATATATATATGAAACAAGTATCAGATATTTTATCATTACAGACTTCTATGAGAGGTTTTATAATGTAAAAGCAAGTGAAAAAATGTCTTTAGAGTCACAGTTGATTATGTACAGCCATCATCAATGCTAAGACTACCTGGCCTCTTCTAAAAACAGTTTATCTTTCTATTTTTGTTTTGTTTGCATTATGTTATAATGAAGCTTGTCATGCTGTCTTTCTGTTAGTCTAAACCTATTTCACTTTAATAAATGCACCATGATCTCAGTCTTTATGTCCTTACAACAAACAACAATGCATTCCACCACCAGGGCAAGCCTCTGCTTTACTGCCATCAAATTCTTGTGGATATTTTATAGGACTAGGGCTAAGTTAGAAAAAATGAAAACACATTTATGTTTTCAAGAGCTTTTGATTGAAACATGTTTTGGTCAATGAATTGCTGAATTAGAAGATCTGTAGACAAAGCAATTTAGATCTACAAAATTTTCTGCAAAAATGATCTGAAACTTCATTTCTTTTTTGGAAATCTTCTCTATTGCTACTTTCCAGTGATGATTAAAGAGTTCAGTTGTATTTTGCTTTGAACTCCTAAACTGATTCTCTTGAGATGGCAGTCACTGGCACTGAAGCCCTGCTGAGGGCGAGTAACTTGGTCATTTGGAGAGGAACCACCATGCGGAGTAAAAAAGATTTTCAAAGCCTATGTCAAACCTCTCTGCTGGAGATTGACATTCAGCCTGTGAGCCTAATTCAGTTTTTTTTCATTACTCCTAACTATTCTCCCCTAGGCCACTAATCCTGATTTGGTCAGAGGAAGCAAATCAGTCTGTGACTTTATCCTTTGTTTGAGGTTCTGCTTTTTCTCAGAACCTGGCTTCTATATTGTAGACCTATGGTTGGTAAGAATATAATCAGACTTTTGTGTGGAATGACTACATCTTACCCATTTGTCTTCTTTTCTTTTTTCCACACTGTTCCCCACCCCGACTTCCATCTATCCATCCAGAAACCAAGCATTTTCATTTAAAGTACACCAGTAAATGGATTAATGCCATCCTATAAAAATTACAAATGATGAGGAAGCATGTAGTGCAAAAAGTAAATATTCCTTATGATCATTTCACCTTCAAATCAATTTCTTTCCCAAGGAATAGCTATTAACCACCCTTGATGTATATCTTCTTATATTGTTTTGCTATATACTTAATATGTTATACTTAATAATGTATTATAATATCATTATAATAAAATACAACTTTAATATGTTATTATATATTATCCTACGAGTGTGAACAAATACAGGGTAGTATTTATTATTAGTTTTTATGTAAATGGTATCATATGACACATATTTTTCACAATTTGCTTTTTCCTAAACGGTATCGCTTGAAGATCTTTATAGATAGACACATAGATATACATATATCTGCATTTTTTGGCTATATAATAATTCATGGTATGGATGGCCATAATTTAACTACTTAATCACTTATTGATTAAAAGAAATATTGTTTCTAAGTTTTTTACCTTTGTTAGCCATGATACACACACACACGTGCGCACACACACACACACGCGTGCACACACACACCCCTTTAAGACCTCTTACGGTTTTTTTTTTTTTGTAATAAGTTTCTAGAAGTTATGCTACTATTAGATCTCAAAGGCTTTCCATAAATATTGCCTATTACAGTGAAGAAATGTACCCATAGGCATGCTCATCAGAGGTATAGGAAAGTGCTTGTTTTCCCATACTCTTGTCAACAGTGAAAATGGGTTCATTTTTGTGTGTGAACCTGATGAGCAAAAACTAGGGTGAATTTCTTTTACAAATATTTATTGGCCATTTATATTTATTGATTTTTGTGCAATATTTGATCATGCCATTTATCTAAGGAAACTATTTCTTAGACTCAATTTTATACATATTTAAAACTTTTAAATGAAAAAAACAAAGTTTGAAAATTTATGCTTTAAAAAGGCAAAATATTTGCAATGTGTATAACAAAGAAAAGACAACAAAAAATTTTAAGCTATTTCAGTCAAGAAAAAGTCAAGACTTTTTAAAAAATGAGTCTAAGGAATGGTTTTCTTTATGGCTTTAAATTTTGTGTCTAGCTTAGACACAAAATATCTTCCACATCTCCTATTTGTAAGTTATTATAAAAATATTCTTTATTTTCTGCTAATACTTTTTCTATTGTTGATTTTTTTTTTTTGCATTTAACTTTATAGTTCATTTTTGTGTAGTTTTTTTCTACAAATGGTTGCCTAAGGTTATTTTTTGAATAATCTGTCTCTCCTACTGGTTTGAAATGCCATTGTTATCATCATCTGAATTACTATATATACATGAATTTGTTTGTATATGCTTTATTCTTTCCATTAATTTACTTATCTTTTCCTATACTAATATACCATGGTTTAACCATTCTATCTTTATTGTGTGTTTTGATGCCGGGTAGGGTAATTCCTACTTATTGTTTTTCTTTTTCCATTTGAACTGTCCTCTGACATACTATCCTTCCAAGTAAATTTTAGGATCAATACCAATGTCCCATTCCCATGAAAAGCCCTATCAGTATTTGGATTGAAATTTCATTGAGTTTGGTAATGCTTGACATCTTTAAAACATTGAGAAAGAGCTCTCAGTATTTCTCTGTTTATTCAGTCTTCACTAAATTCCGTAAAAATTGCATGCTTTAGTTTACATCCCATTCTATGTTCAGATTTGTTTCTCTGTATTTTAGTAGGCATTCTTATCATATTCTTGACTTTCTTGAGATTGTTTCTAATGGAGAGGAGGCCACTTTCTATATTACTCATACATTGGGTTTTAATTTCAACTAACTTTTTTCTAAAAGGTTTTTTTGAAGTCTCTTGTAATTTTGGATAGTCTCTTGTTGCTTGTTCATTTAGGGGATCCTGACTTTTAACTCTTTAATGTTATACCTAATTATTTTACATTCTTGCTTATAATGAGAATATCTGGAGTTCTTTGTGTTCTTAATTTGAATATTTGCTATTCTGGTGATTCTTCCTCATAGTGACTTGTTTCCTTTTATGTTTGGTTATCTTTCTTGTTCCCTCATTTTTTACTGTTACTAATGTATAGTTATTCTGAGGAACTAAACTGAAGATGCTTTCTTCCAGAGAAGATTTGTGTTTGTTTCTGTAGGGTATAAATGTGCAAAACTACTGTCTTGAGGCTACTACATTCTACATCTCAGTTGCCCAGTTTAAGAGTCTCACTGCAATGGCTATATCTTGCTGGTGGACCAAGGCTTAGGCTTCTGGTTGTAGTTCTTTCCTTTATGTCTACCGTTACTGTCCCCATTTTAAGTTTGTTTCTTTTTCCCTTGTTTTGTTTTTGGACCCATGGAAATGCTTCTTACTTCCTGAAGGTCCAGCAAGGCAACAGAAAGTATGTTTTATTTGTGTGTGTGTATGTGTGTGTGTGTGTTTTAAATAGAGACAGGGTCTTTGTATGTTGTCCAAGCTGGTCTCAAATTACTGGCATCAAACGATTTTTCCCACCTCAGTCTCCCAAAGTGCTGATTCCAGATGTGGCCACCACAGCCAGCCAAAAATTATGTTTTATTCAGAACTGTATTTCTTTGAAGCAGGAAGACCCCTTACAAAAACCTAGTTTTTAATGATAATTGAATCAGAATTCTCATGTTGTAGCTGCTTTTGATTTTTTTTAGGTTGTTAGTATAAGTATTGAGTAAAAAAAGAATTTTAAAATTTAAAGTGTTTTAATTTGTAAATTAAAAGAGGAGCTGTCATCTTTGAAAGTTAAAAGACATTTTAAAGGCAAAGAAAAATTCTGTTAAGATTTTAATTTTATGTGAATAATGATAATTGCAAAGAATCAACCTGAGATTTATCAATTCTCCAAATGGGCTGGGCACAGTGGCTCAAGCCTGTAATCCCAGCACTTTGGGAGGCCGAGACGGGCAAATCACGAGGTCAGGAGATTGAGACCATCCTGGCTAACCTGGTGGAACCCCGTCTCTACTAAAAAATACAAAAAACTAGCCGGGCCAGGTGGCGGGCACCTGTAGTCCCAGCTACTCCAGAGGCTGAGGCAGGAGAATGGCGTAAACCCAGGAGGCAGAGCTTGCAGTGAGCTGAGATCTGGCCACTGCACTCCAGCCTGGGTGACAGAGCGAGACTCCACTTCAAAAAAAAAAAAAAAAAAATTCTCCAAATGAACTTCTGTCCTAAAAAAGGAACACACCTTAAATGAAATGTTGGCATTAGTTAAATTTATTGTAAATTTGTTTCTCTCTCTCTCTCTCTCTGTGGTGTGTGTGTGTGTGTGTGTGTGTGTGTGTGTGTTTGTTTTGAGACGAAGTCTCGCTTTGTTGCCCAGGCTGGAGTGCAGTGACCTTGGCTCACTTCAACCTCTGCTTCTCAGGCTCAAGCAATTCTCCTGCCTCAGCCTCCCATGTAGCTAGGATTACAGGCCTGCACAACCATGCCCAGCTACTTTTTTGTAGTTTTAGTAGAGACGTGATTTCACCATGTTGGCCAGGAAGGTCAACTCCTGACCTCAAGTGGTCTGCCTGCCTCGGTCTCCTACAGTGCTGGTATTACAGGCGTGAGCTACTGTGCCCAGCCTATTGCAAATTTGAACTGGGAAATCAATGAGATTTCTGCCCAACAATTCAGAGTTGTTAGAAAACGTTTTGCCTCTTTTAAGGTCAATGAAAAAATAAACAGACACATAATGGAAATTCGAGTCTTAGAGCTGTGTGTCTTCTCTCATTTCTGTTGAAGAGAACTAAAAAAATAGAAGATAATGGTTTTCACTCGTGTCCCTGTGAAGAGACCACAAAACAGCCTTTGTGTGAGCAATAAAGCTTTCCAATCACCTGAGTGCAGGCGGACTGAGTCCGAAAAGAGAGACAGCGAAGGGAGATGAGGGTAGGGCCGTTTTATAAGATTTAGGTGGGTAGTGGAAAATTATAGTCAAAGGGTGTTGTTCTCTGGTGGGCAGGGGCAGGGGTCACAAGGTGCTCAGTGGGGGAGTTTTTGAGCCAGGATGAGCCAGGAAAAGGGATTTCACAAGGTAGTGTCATCAGTTAAGGCAGAGACCAGCCATTTTCACTTCTTTTGTGGTGGAATGTCATCAGTTAAGGCAAGAACATGCCATTTTCACTTCTTCTGTGATTCTTCAATTACTTCAGGCCATCTACATGTATACATGCAGGTCACAGGGGATATGATGGCTTAGCTTGGACTCAGAGGCCTGACATTCCTGTCTTCTTATATTAATAAGAAAAATAAAACAAAATTGTGTTGAAGTGTTGGGAAGGTGAACATTTTGGGGGGTGGTGTGGAAAGATAATGGGTGATGTTTCTCAGGGCTGCTTCAAGTGGGATTAGGGGTGGCATGGGAACCTAGAGTGGGAGGAGTCAAGTTGAAGGAGAATTTTGTGGTAAGAGGTGATATTGTGGGGTTTTTAAAAGGAGCATTTGTCGTATAGAATGATTGGTGATGGCCTGGAAATGGTTTTGGATGAATTGAGAAACTAAACGGAAGACGCAAGGTCTGAATAAGAGAAGGAGTAAAACAGATGTTAAAGGACTAAGAATTGGGAGGACCCAGGGCATCCCATTAGAGAGTGCCCAAGGGGGTTCAGCATAATTACTTGCTTGGTTGGCAAGTTTAGGCTGTATCTTTGAGTTTTTTTATGTTGTCATATACCGGGCCAGATTGATTTAGGTAAAAACAACACTCTTCATTTAAAAATACACAGAGTCCTTTTTTTTTTTTTTTTTTTTTTTTTTAAGCAGTGAGTAAGTCGAGGCCTCGGCAATTTTTGAGGAAAGAGAAATACCAAGCTAGCAATTGTTTGTTAAAGAAGGATTAGAAATGGCTAGGAGAGAGTGACTGAGATTGATAGTGTGGTGGAGATAGCTGGGGAGAGGTAGAGGTTGGCATAAGAACAGGAACGAGAATAAGAGTAAGTATAAAAGTAAAGAATAGGACTTCATCAGGGTGAACGTATTGGAGTGTGCTCTATCACTTAAGATCTTCTATCCACTTAAAGAGAGACTTAAGTGTGGCAGTTTGAGGTAAAACCAGGCACTACTGAATACCAAGACTCTGAGAAACTGCTTGGGTGATTTGACTAGTAAAGGCCAGTCCGTTATTGGACTGTATAGAGTTGGGAAGGCCAAACCAAGGAATTATGTCTGACAGAAGGGAAGAAATGACCATGGTGGCCTTCTCAGATACTTTGGGAAAGGCCTCTACCCATCCAGTCAAAGTGTCTACCCAGACCAAGAAGTATTTTAGTTTCCTGACTCGGGGCATGTGAGTAAAATTAATTTGCTAGTCCTGGGCATGGGCGAATCCCCGAACTTGATGCGTAGGGAAGGGAGGGGGCCTGAACAATCCCTGAGGGGTAGTAGAATAGCAGATGGAACACTGAGAATGATTTCCTTAAGGATAGATTTCCATGATGGAAAGGAAATGAGAGGTTCTAAGAGGCGGGCTAGAGGTTTGTAACCTACATGGAAGAGGTTATGAAATGATGACAGAAAAGAATGGGCCTGTGAGGCTGGAAGGAGATATTTTCGTTGGTCCAAGAACCATTTGCCTTGTGTGGAAAGAGACTGATAGGTGGAAGTTTCAGTGGGGGAGTAAGTAGGAGTGGCCAGATGAGAAGGAGAAAAACTGCCGTGAGGGATAGAAGTTGGAATGCTAGCTGCTTTTTTAGCTACCTTATCAGCATAAGTGTTGTCCTGAGTGATGGCATCTGATGCCTATTGATTGCCCTTGCAGTGAATGACTCCAGCTTCCTTTGGAAGTAAAGTGGCCTTGAGAAGCATTTTTATTAAAGAAGCATTAATGATGGAGGACCCTTGCATAGCAAGGACATTTCTTTCTGCCAATACAACAGCATAGTGGTGCAGGATATGGAAGGCATATGTAGAGTGTAGATCCTAAATATTGACATGTAGTCCATTTGCGAGAGCGAGGATTTGAGTTAAGGCAATGCGTTGGGCTTGCTGAGAGGTGGTGGAGGCAGTGGAGCAGAGGTAGTGGTGCAGAGTGGTAGCCTCAATGATAGGTGTGGAAGATACTATAGCATAGCCTGCCTTTGCTGGTGAGTGGTGATTAGGCCTGGTGAAACTGCCATCAATAAACCAAATGTGATCAGGGTGAGGATCAGGAAAGAAGGAAATATGGGGAAATGGAGTGAAAGTCAGGTGGATCACAGAGACACAGTCATGGGGGTCGGGTGTGGTATCTGGAATAATGTGGGAGGCCAGATTGAAGTCCGGGCCAGGAACAATGGTAATTGTGGGAGACTCAACAAAGGGTGAGTATAGCTGAAGGAGCTGGGGAGCAGAAAGCATATGCATCAGGTGTGAGGAAGAAAATAGATTTTGGAAGTTATGAGAGCTGTAGAGAGTGAGTTGAGCATAGTTTGTGATTTTGAGGGCCTCTAAAAGTATTAGGGTGGCAGCAGCCGCTGCACGGAGACATGATGGCCAGCCTAAAGCAGTAAGGTCAAGTTGTTTGGACGAAAAGGCTACAGGACACGGTCCCAGTCCTTGTATAAGAATTCCGATTGCACAACCCTGCACTTCAGCTGTGTGTAATGAAAAGGGTTGAGATGAGTCAGGGAGAACTAGTGTGGGAGCAGTCTCTACAGTTGTCTTCAAGGAACAAAAAGAGGAGTGGGGAAAGGATTTAGGATCTATGGGGTCAGCTAGATTTCCTTTTGTGAGTTTATATAATGGTTTTGTTAGGATGGCAAAACCAGGTATCTAAAGGTAAAAGTACCCAACCATGCCTAGGAAGGAAAGGATTTGTCGTTTTGTAGAAGGTGTTGGGGTTTGAGAGATCAGTCGGACAGGATCAGCAAGGAGACCATGTGTGTTTTTATGAAGAATTATGCCTAGGTAGGTAATGGATGGATAATAAATTTGAGCTTTGGAGAGGGATACCCAATATCATTTAGAGAATAAATGTTGAAGGAGCAGTTGGGAAGATTCAAAGGAGGGGCTACGAAGTAGAAGGTCATCAATATATTGAATAAGGTGAGAAGTGGAGGGGTGGAAAGAAAGTAAATCATGAGAAAGAGCTTGGCTGAAGTAATAAGGGCTGTCCCTGAAGGCTTGCAGCAGCACAGCCCAGGTAAGTTGCTGGGACTGATGGGCGTCAGGGTCAGTCCAGGTAAAAGCAAAGAGAGGCTGGGATGAGGGCTGCAGAGGAATAGTGAAAAAAGCATCTTTAAGATCAAGAACAGAATAGTGAGTTGTGGAGGAAGGTATTGAGGACAAAAGAGTGAACGGGTTGGGCACTACAGGGTAGATAGGGAAAACAATTTGGTTGATAAAGCACAGATCCTGAACTAACCTGTAAGACTTGTCTGGTTTTTGGACAGGTAAAATGGGGTAATTGTAAGGAGAGTTTATAGGTTTTAGAAACCCATGCTGTAGCAGGCGAGTGATAACAGGCTTTAATCCCTTTAAAGCCTGTTGTGGGATGGGATATTTGCATTGAGTGGGGTAAGGGTGATTAGGTTTTAATGGGATAGTAATGGGCATGTTATCGGTTGCCAGGGAGGGTGTAGAGATGTCCCATACTTGCAGGTTAAGGTCGGGGGATACGAGAGGAAGATGCAAAGGAAACTTTGGGTTGGAAAGAAGGGATGCAATGAGACGTGGCTATAGTCCAGGAATAGTCAGGGAAGCAGATAATGTTAAAATGTCTTAACCTAATAAGGGAGCTGGGCAGGTGGGGATAACTAAAAAGGAGTGTATAAAAGAATATTGTCCAAATTGGCATGAGAGCTGGGGAGTTTTAAGAGGTTTAGAAGCCTGGCCATCAATACCACAGCAGTTATGGAGGCAAGGGAAACAGGCCCTTGAAAAGAAGGTAATTTGGAGTAGGTAGCCTCCATATTGATTGAGAAGGGGACAGACTTACCTTCTACTGTAAGAGTTACCTAAAGAGTCTGTGATGGTCCAGGAAGCTTCTGAGGCATTTGGGTAGAGTCAGTCTTCAGCTGCTAAGCCTAGAAGATCTGCGAAGGAGTCAGTCAGAGCCTTGGGCAAGTTGGACAGTCTAATTTCCAGTGGGGTCCCGCACAGATGGGACATGGCTTAGGAGGAATCCTGGGCTCTGGGCATTCCTTGACCTAGTGGCCAGATTTCCGGCACTTGAAGTAAGATCCTAGGGAAGGAGGTCCTGAAGGAAAACCTGACCACTGTGGCTTAGGTGTGTTGAAGTTCTTGTGTGCTGGAGATGTCCTGGCGTTTCTCTCACAATGGAGGCAAGGAATTGCAACTCAGAAATATGTTGCTACCTGGCTGCCTCTACTCTATTATTGTACACCTTGAAGGCGGGGTTAATTAAGTCCTGTTGTGGGGCTCAAGGGCCGAAATCTAATTTTTGGAGCTTTTTTCTAGTGTCAGGAGCTGACTGGGTGATAAAATACATATTGAGGATTAGATGGCCTTCTGGCCTCTCTGGGTCTAGGGCGGTAAAGCGTCTAAGTGTTGTTGTCAAATGGGCCATGAACTGGGTTGAGTTTTTATATTTGATGAAAAAGAGCCTAAACGCTAACTGATTTGGCAGAGGTCTGATAAAGAAAAAGGCGCATTAACCTTGGCTATGCCTTCAGCTCCAGCCACCTCTTTAAGAGGAAATTGCTGGCCAGGTGAGTTTTTATATTTGACGAAAAAGAGCCTAAACACTAACTGATTTGGGAGAGGTCGAATAAAGAAAAAAGGAGCATTAACCTTGACTATGCCTTTAGCTCCAGACACCTTTTTAAGAGGAAATTGCTGGGCGGGTGGGGGAGGGCTAGTCGCGGAGGGAAACTGTAAGCCGGACAGAGGGGGTGTGAGGAGGGGAGGTGATAAAAAGATTATAGGGTCGGGGGGCGGAGGCTGAGGAAGAATTGGGACCTGCCTTGGCCTGGCGAGGAGCAGCCTGAGGAGGAGGGTAGAGGTCAGATGGGTTTGTAGAAAAGGAAGATTGGAAAGTCTCCGCGACGCTTGGGATTGGGACTGAGGGGACAGGCGGGAGGGAAAGAAGGATTTGGGAGGAATCGCATTGGGAACAGAGACTAGGGAGGGAACGAAGTGTGGGAAATGCCTGAATGTAAGGCACCTCAGACCAGTTGCCCATTTTTTGACAAAAATTATCTAGGTCTTGTAGGATGGAGAAATCGAAAGTGCCATTTTCCGGCCATTTAGAGCCATTGTCAAGTTTGTATTGGGGCCGAGCGGTGTTGCAGAAGAAAAAATGGCATTTAGGTTTTAGGTCAGGTGAGAGTTGAAGAGGTTTTAAGTTTTTGAGAACACAGGCTAAGGGAGAAGAGGGAGGAATGGAGGGTAGAGGGTTGCCCATAGTGAAGGAGGCAAGCCCAGAGAAAAGAGAGAGTAGAGACACAGAGAGAAGGGGTGGGAGGTGCTTGCCCCGCAGAGAAGTGGTGCTTGCTGCTAAGGGTGAAAGACCAAGGCAGGTGTCCTCACATGATCAGACACCTCTGAAATGTGGGTGAATAATGAAGCAGGCGTCCCTTGATTAACACCAAAGAAAGACTGTCTTCCCGAGCCCATGACTGGCGCTGGAGTTTTGAATTCACCGATAAAACGCTACTCCTCTGTCTCTACCAGAAAAGGAAAGGAATTGAAATGTAGAGAAGGGAGAGATTGAAGGATGGTACCAGGATTGAAAGGAGAAAGAGGTTGAGAGATAGTGAGAGAGGTTGGAGAAGAGAGTAAAGAGGCCGCTTACCTGGTTTTAAATTGGTGAGACGTTCCTTGGGCTGGTTGGTCTGAGGACCAGAGATCTTAGGAGGATCTTTCTTATGGAGCAAACAGCAAGAGGACAGGGGCTTGATCTCTCAAGGGAGGTCCCCCAATCCGAGTCATGGCACCAAATTTCGCCTGCGTCCATGTGAAGAGACCACCAACAGGCTTTGTGTGAGCAATAAACCTCTTTAATCACCTGGGTGCAGGCGGGCTGAGTCCGAAAACAGTCAGCGAAGGGAGATAGGGGTGGGACCGTTTTATAAGATTTGGGTGGGTAGTGGAAAATTACAGTCAAAGGGGGTTTTTCTCTGGTAGGCAGGGGCAGGGGGTGCTCAGTGGGGGAGCTTTTGAGCCAGGATGAGCCAGGAGAAGGGGTTTCACAAGGGAGTGTCATCAGTTAAGGCAGGGACTGGTCATTTTCACTTCTTTTGTGATTCTTCAGTTACTTCAGGACTTCCAGATGTATACATGCAGGTCACAGGGGATGTGATGGCTTAGCCTGGGCTCAGAGGCCTGACAACAGTTATAGTAGCAATTTAAAGATAAATGGCAGAGCAGAAGATTTTAATTTCAAACTAGTATTTTAAGTTTGATTTCAGTCCTGGGAAAAAAATAGCAAAAATCTTTTTTGAAGGAAGAACTGTTATATGACTTTAAGATAAAAATGTTAGCCAAGGTATTCAGTAGAATAGTTCTGCTAGCATACATCATGTCAAACAAAATTGTCTTTAAGCATTTACTGATTATGCTTTTGTGGATTACTGAAAGGCTTAACTTCTAAATAAATAAAATAGATTGTTAGTACATAAATGTGTGTTCAGGAAAAGCAATGCCCTCCATTCCTGTTATCCTATTATCTGCAAGTAGGCTATCATTTGTGTGGATTGCTCCTGGTGAGCTGGGCTGCTGTACTGCTGTACTCAAAAATCTCCTAGTAATACACACACACACACACACACGGAGGCATATACACACTCTCCGTTTTTTCTTATTGTTATTTTATATCTATCTCTTACAGGATGAGAGGAGTTAGTAAATGTTTGGTAAAGCCAAGCAGGTCTCCATTAAATGGAGTCATCTAAGTCTGTTTTCTACTTCTCCTTCACTTTTATGCCTTTATGAGGAAATTACAAATTGTTTTATTTTCTGACTACTTTGAATTAAACATGTTGCTAGTATGTAAATAATACTGATTTGGATTTAAAAGTGCACTGAAAATAGATTTTCTGTCCATTCACACATCTATTTATACCCCTACCTATGTCTATGAAGTTATCCATTTATAAATGTAATATTTGTACCACAGAAGAAACGCTTTATTTCTTTATTTACTTATTTATTTATTATAGCTCTGTGATGCCTATGTGAATAATAGTAATTCTGCCCATCTCTGGCGGGAGTAGGGGATTGTTCAGCAAAGCTAGACTGAAAACACAGTGATGTCCTACATTTCTGATTCAATTCTCACAATGTACCTTTTTAAATTTGTTTGAAATATTGCTATTTTAGAGTATTTAGATATTACATTGTAGACAAATTTGACAGAACTCCAGAGCTGGTAGAGGCCCCTTCAGCAGAAAGATGAGCAAATGGAAAGATAAAAATCACATACCTGAACTGACTCGGATGAAAACTAGGATTGGGTGTCTGGAGTCTCAATCCATTGATTTCTAGATCTATAGTATATAAATAATACAATATTCACCTGTAATATTGCATTGCTAAGAGGTTAACAGTTAAAAGAAGATAAAGATTATGCAAGAAAATGTCATCATTATTTGAAAAGCTATATGATATTACTAATTAAGGCAACATTTATTTGCCTTAATATAAAATCATAAACTTAAGTGCTTATTCTTGCTATTATAAAAGTGAACATGAAATACAGAGCCCCCAAACATGCCCGTTCATGGACTTGATTTAGTAAGTCTGAGTTTAGACAGATATCACAAGTTCTCAGATATAGTGATGTAAATAGATACAGATCAATTTAAATAAAACTTTGTGGATAATACAAATTACAAAAAGTATTCCATTGTAATTTTTAAGCTTAAAGGTTTGTGAATCTATTTTTCTACTAAGAATAAAGAAAACCTTTCTAGGATATCTGAAATGAAAATTGAAATTAAACATACTCCTTTCTGAACTGTGGTTTAATTCTATTCCAGAAGTCAACTTGAATATAAAAGAAGGTGAGAACGCAGGATTCTCAAATAATGACTAGATATTTAAATGATATTTTTGTCAAAGGACTTGATTAATAAAACTGAATTAATGTGAGGGCTTTTATGATTAAAAGGATATAGACTGATTAAAAAAGAAGGGGAATACAATTATTTGGTTTAAAGCCAAGCTATGCGATATTGCTAATTAAGCTGAGGGAAAGATTTCTTTTTCAAGGAGATTATTATTGACCTTAAAACAAAACAGAGAAGTTAGGTATAATACAAAGGAAATGCCTGGGAAAAAAATTAAAAAGAAATACTAATATCTGAGCCCCATCCTCAGAGATTCTGATTTAATCGGTCTGGGAAAGGGTCAAAGCATAAGAGATTTCTAGAACATCATAGTTGTTTCTAAAGTCAAGTTTAAGAACCACTGGTAGGAAAAATTAAGAACATAAGGGAGGTCATATACCGTCACCCATTTTATGCTTTCATGGCTGTACTTCAATGCTGTTGCCTAATTCTCAGCAGAAAGCAAAATTAGAGAATTAAAGATGGAAGGTAAACTTAGTGGGATCATTAATTGAGAGAGTTTAGGGTTCCCCAGAGGAAGAAGAACAGTAAGCATTAATTTAAAAAATTAATGAATGTGCACATTCTGATAAAAATATTTCTAGTTTTAATTCCTGACAACAAGAAGTAACCTGTTGTAGACTAGACAGGTTATGACTCACCTGTTTTTAATTTATCATATAATTTATGTTACTAAATGTCAGTGAAATATAAAATCCAATATAAATTACTTAACACAATGAAAAATGATTCTGGAGAAATTATAGTTCATTAATACTGTGGAGTTATTGTCAATGTGTACTCAACTATACCCTATATTATTATTCTGACATGAAGTTAGTTTCTGTTTCTTAGAAGGGTCCGTACTGAACAAGACAGGATTTTGAATAATGAAGGCATGACTATCATTAGTAATGTAAGTATTTGAGAATGATCTAAATATGTCTAATTTTATAACTAACATTCAAAATAAAAGCTTATCAATTCTATTTATATTTAGAACAGAATTCATATTTTTTTAAGATAAACATTTCCTGGAGAGCTGCCAGAATGTTTTAAACTTTTTTTTTTTTTTTTTTTAGTGATGATTAAAAACCCAAATGAGTTCTTTAATAAAAATCTTTGGCAAGAAAACCCAATTTTCTCTATGAATCTATATTTTTCGGGTCAGAGGGATTGGTGATGTGCTTTACTAAGTAGAGATTAACTAGGCTAGTTCAAGTTTGTTATAAGGGCTGGTAGTTAGAGTAAATGGAGACATTACCCTATGCTAGAAGCATAATTATTTTGCAAGATATTTTAAAAAGTCCTGTAAATTTTCATTGTGGATTATGTGAGATATGCAATCGGGTAAATAAATATGTGGAAGTGAAGGAGACTTTTTATGTGGGAGTGTTGTATTCTTGGGCCTATCCTGTTTGATCTTTTCATCAATGATCTGGGTATAGACAGAGTGAGCCACAATCTTTAATTCAAAAAATATTTATCAAACACTGCCTATGTCTGTATTAGCCCATTCTCACACTGCTATAAAGAATTACCTGAGACTGGGTAATTTATAAAGGAATGATGAGGAACTGACTCACAGTTCCACATGGCTAAGGAGGCCTCAGGAACATACAATTATGGCAGAAGGTGAAGGGAATCAAGGGCCTTCTTAACATGGCTGTAGGAGAGAGAATTGCAAGCAGGGGAAATGCCAGATGCTTACAAAACCATCAGATCTCATAAAAACTCATGCACTATCACGAGAACAGCATGGGAAAAATTGCCCCCATGGTCCAATCACCTCCCACCAGGTCTCTCCCTCAACACCTGGAGATTATAATTCAAGATGAGATTTGAGTGGTGACACATGGCACAAAGCCTAACCATATCAATGTCCTATGGGATATGTGGAGAAATCAGGGAGGAATTGTCAATATAATTAAATTAGGATTCAAAATGATATCACTTGAAACTCTACATCAAAAATAGGAAAAATTTTAGTCTTAATTAAAAAATGTATTTTTGGAAACAGGAGAGTAGACATCTGGCTTGGTTATTTGTTCATGGGAATAATATGTAGAATTTTGCTCAATTAAGACATCAAGGCAAGTGAAAAGCATGAAGGAGAGGCTTAATCAGCTAACGCAAAAATAGGCTGCCTTAAAGAAATAATAGCACCTGTAATGATTAGAACACAGTGGAAATATTGGCTCAATTCTGGGTGACTTCCTTAAAGCTTACAGATAGTGTTTTTTGGGTGCTTACAGACAGTGTTAAATTAATGGGTCAATAATTAATGTATAACCATATTTAAAATTATGACCCCAACAGGCCAAAAAAAATTAAAATGCTAACTTGGGAGATATGGGAGGAGAAAGGGAGAAAAGGAGTATAAGTAATTTTTCTTCTTCTTTCTGAGTCACTAGATATAGTTATATATAAAGTATATACACTACACACACATATATACACACACATGTGTGCACAATTATATTATTTAGTGTTACGGAAAAAATCATAACCCAGAAAGAATTAAAGAGTAAAAGAAGGCCATCTCTAAGGATTGGGACTGGAGTAGAATATATGAGTTGAGATAAAAGCCTTCTGGTGCTATTTGACTTTATACAATGGACACATCTTACTATGGTTTTTAAAAGTAAACAAGGTCTGGATGACGACCCTCCCCTAGAGAGAAAGCGGAAACAAAGTCATTGAGAGAATCAAGTGGCCATCATGGTAATACATGAGCACCATGGTAGGTGGTCGTGAGATCTGAAAACTGATATTGAAATGGTTAAAGGAATTGGGATCATTTAACCTGGAGAAAAGGGGTAAGAGGAAGGTTATGCAGGTGTGAGAAGAGGGTAAGGTAGAATGAAAAGGTAAAAGAAGATGTTTTTGGATGAACATATTTAATAATTACTGTAAGGATTCCTATCTTGTAGATTCCTAGGACCTGTTGGTATATTTGTGAGGTGTGTCTATGTACCCAAATAAATTATATGTAAAATTTTATGTATATATGAGTATATGCATTTGATGAGTTGGGATAGAACTATCATTTTCAATAGATTTTTTTCCCCCAAAGGGATATATGATTTAAAATAGGTTAAAAACTATAAGGTTGCTTGCCTTATGGGGTAATAAGGACTCATCTAAACAGAAACTCTCTTCTATAGATAATTTAGAAATATTTTTCAGGTTGGATAGACTAGTTTATTTGAAATAACATTTTCTGCTTTTAGGTTCTAATATTTACACAATGAAAAAATAAAATAGACATAATAAGGAACATTCACTGAACACATTACAGGCTTGTCATCATGTTAAGTGCTTGATATAGACTTTCATTTAATTCTCATAGCATTAGGTGAGGTAGAAACTACATTAAAAACTCAGATGAAAGAAAAATTACTGGACGTCCCCCTGTTAGTAAGGAATAGAACTGAGATTAGAACCCAGGAAATCTGACCCTAGGTTACAAAGATATGGTTAAAATAAAAGCCCTGTGATGCTTCTAGATTTTGTACAACAGACACATTCTATATGTTTTTTAAAAGTAAACAAGGTCTTGATGACTTGCTTGATATCCCCTTTTGGAGAGGTTTTTTTACTGCCTCAATAGCCTCTCTTAATTCTGTACCACTACTGATAGCACCAACACTTGCACCACAAAGCTATCTTTCTGTTTTCTTCCTGGGACACTTAGTGAGACTCACCTTCTTTGGAATGAAGGGAGCCATGAGAAAATAGAAGAAAAGGAAAAACAACTTTTTAATGTCTGTTGAATCTAAAGCAACCTATTTCTTGAGCAAGGATTCAGTGTTTGCCTTCTACTAGCCATTGGTAAATGCATGTCATTTATGTGTCTTGAAGGTGTTTGAACAAGAATTTAATATCTATGGTTATATGAACTTGACCTCATTTAATGCCACTTCTTTTATTTTACCAAAAATACATATATACATATATACACACACACATATATATGCATATATAGCTATATGCACATATATAGATACATATATCTACACACACATATACACATATATATGTATACACACGTATATATATAGACAGAGAGAGAGGGAGAGAGAACTGTATTAGTTTTCTATTGCTAGTATAACACATGGGCAAAAACTTAGTAGCTTGAAACAGCACAAACTTGTTTTGTGTTCTGTAGGTTAGAATTTGACATGAGTCTCATCCTTTCTGGTGGCTCTGGGGGAGAAACCATTCCTTTGTCTTTTCAAGCTTCCTTGGATCATGGCCCTCTTCAAAGCCAGCAAGACTAGGAAGAGTCCTCATATTGCACCACTCTAATCATTTTTCTGCCTCCCTCTTTCACATTTAAAGACCTTTGTGATTGGACTCACCCAAATAATCCAGGACAATCTTACCATCTCAAAGTCCTTAATTTAGTCATATCTGCAGAATCTCTTTTGCCACCTAAGATAACATATTCACAGGTTCTAGCAATTAGGATACGGATATCTTTGGGGGACTATTATTCTGCCCACCACAAACACATACTAAATGCCAAGCCTTATACCAAGGACTGAAAGAGAACCCAGTCCCTTTCCTGGAGGAGCTTACAATTTAGGAGATATTTAAACAGGTGACTGAAATACAAAATAATAGGTGCTATGACAGAATTGAGAACCAGTTATCACACTGTGGAGGAAACAACTGTCTGCCTGGTATTGAGGGTGAGATGGAAAAAAATTGGCTACAAAATTAGAATTATCTTTGACATATTGAAATGATTTTATCACTTTTCATCCAGGTTTTGAGACTCTGGGATATTCAACACCAGCTGTCCATCCAGAGGATAGCTGGTTCTTTCCCCGAAAGTCAGGACTTCAGATGTCTCTTCCACTTTGATGAAGCCCATGGACGACTTTTCATCTCATTTAATAACCGGCTAGCATTGTTGGCAATGAAAAGTGATGCCAGCAAGAGGGTGAAAAGCCATGAGAAAGCAGTCACTTGTGTTCTTTACAATTCTATCCTGAAGCAGGTAATGATGCTTTCTTTTCTTTCACTCTCCTAATATATCTCCAAGTCCAGAGGCTCATTTACTTCATTCGGTTTAAGGTAAAATGGAAGACAAATATAGTAAAGGCAAATATGGGAAGAAATGATTTAATAGCCATATGCTTTTCTGCAATAATATATATTCAGGTGGACTTGGAGAATGATTTCATTTTCAGCCAGTGACCCCAGGAGCAGTGATAGAGTTATAAGGAATTACAGCATTCCGGCTAAAACAAAACAACCTGTAAGATAATCGAACTTATCTTTGTTATCTGCTAGTCTTGAGCCGAATGCAAGTGACCCTGCTTGTAAAATTCCCTTTTATGAATACCATCTTCCTGTATCCCTGTGGAAAGTTCTGAAATATGCATGAAACATAATTAGCAGAGATCCATTTTGCCAGCATATTTTACACCAGTGGTTCACAGTGGCAGCCTGGAATGTATTCATAATAAAATGATTCAGTTAAATGTGATGCCACTTGGTATGCAGCACGAGTGTTGTTTGTCTCCCCACCACTTTAATGACGCTTCACAGCCTTGGCTTAGGGGACCATTACCTGCATCTCAATGAAGAAGCAGGGCTCCCCTGGAGCAGAGTTGCTGCACAGACCACAGCCCTTCTTGGAGGAGAGGGCGGCCCAGCCAGTGAAGCCAGTGAGCTCAGTGTGGGGCAGCCTGTGGGTGCCATGAAGGGAGCAAGCAGCATCAGAGGTTAGCCTGCTGCAGCGATTCCCTCAGGCCTGATGGTAACAGCACAGCAGGAGCCAAACAGAAGCAAGTCTCTAGCTTGCAGCCAATTAAACAGTAACTCAATCCATTCTTTCTTTTCCCTTCTGCAGAAGTTTCTGCATTCACACAGAAATGACTAGTGGAGATTTTGTGCAAGGGGTGGAAAGCCCTTTGTTAGTAATGAGTAGTGTGTCATGTCACTATTTAAAACACTGTTTTCTGGTTATTCTAGGAAATAAAATCACTTAGAAAACAACTCCTTTTGAATTCCATCTGTGGGAAAACATTTCCTGCTAAATGTTTTACTGAACTTTATGAAGGCAACCAGTTAATTTGACTCCCTGGTGGCCACTGAAAGATGGATTTGTTTCCAAGAGAACATTCTCCTAATTGAGATCTGCAGAGTTAAATGCTAAATTTGTGTGTAGATGTTAAAATCCTATGTTGCCTGGCCGTAAGATGAGCAATATTCCCTGAGAAATTCAGGAAGTTAGACACAAAGAAGATCTGGATTTATTTGGGGCACAAAGACAAAGCCAAGGTAACTCACATACATGCAACTTATAGACAACCAAAGAACAATGTACATATCGTATATGATATAGGAAGTATCACTATATGATTGAGTTGAGTATTCACACCTCTACTTGCTGTGAATAACATAAATAATGATAAGTATTGATATGTATGTAAAGCACATAGAGCTGTGTATCACATACCTTAGCATTTCCTATTAGCTGCTAAGCTATAGAAACATGAACACTGTATGTGTTATATTTATAATTATAAAAATGTATTGCAGAAAAGTGCAAAGAAAATATCACTCACATTCCCATCAACCAGTGATAACTTATCATTTTAGAGTAATTAGACAAAGCAAATAACACAGTTTTGAACAAGTGTCAGTTGCCAAGGATGAAGAATTAGAGATTAATAAACTAGTTTACTCCCCCAGTAGCTCAGGAAGATTCTGCTCTTTAAGGGAAGATCTGGGTCCTACCCGTAGTGCTGATAATTACTGGACAGGTGCTCCTTACAGGATTGTGGAATGAAGGAAGGGAAGGGAGACATATTACTAACAAGGAAACAGTAGAACGCAGTAAAACGAAGTAGAGGTAAAACCAAAGTGCCCTTTATGGAGAGCGATCAGTTCTGCCTGGGGCCAGTGTTGGTCACATTTCAGCAGAACCCTGAAAGCTAAAATGTCTAAAAGGAGGAGGAGGTAGTTCTAGACCGAAGATACAACGTGAGCACCTGCAAAGAAGCTTGAGCACTCACAGTGCATTTTTGGAGAGAGGGTTTATTTTGGGGTGGCAAGTTTGGGAATACTTCG
Source organism: Mandrillus leucophaeus (assembly GCF_000951045.1). Taxonomy (NCBI): domain Eukaryota; kingdom Metazoa; phylum Chordata; class Mammalia; order Primates; family Cercopithecidae; genus Mandrillus; species Mandrillus leucophaeus. The sequence continues at coordinate 1,157,178 of NW_012106042.1, read as the reverse complement.
CAGACATTGTGGGAGTTAAAGCAGTAAAGGGATCTTAGGAGCATATTGATGGCCATTCGTTGAATGCATCACTGTCTGGTCTTGGAAAAGTAAAGCATAGAATTGAGATTAAAACAACATTTTTCACAGTGTGATCTTGGACCTCTGGGAGACTCAGATTCTCTCAGGGAATCTGGGAGGTCAACACTATTTTCATCATAATATTAATTTATTGTTTTCTTTCTAAACTTTCATTCTCTCAAAAGTGTACAGTGGAGTTTTCTAGAGGCTGCATGATGTGTGTTGTGTGATAACAGCATTGCTCTTATGACTAAGGGAATGTGTGCTGTTATATTTTTGTGCATTACTCTCTCCCTATAAATGTCTAATATGGTAAACATATATAAAAATACAGATCGATCTATCTTTGTTATATATGTGTACGTGTGTGTGTGTGTGAGTGTGTGTGTGTGTGTGTGTGTGTATTTCACATAAAGCTATTTGGATTCTTCAATACTTTTTAAGAATGCAAAGGAATCCCAAGACCAAAAGTTTTCAGAACTGCTGGGTTGGAAATATGTGGGTTCAAATTCTGAACAGACTGCTTAGCCTGTCTGAGCTTTAGTTTGCCAGCTTCTTAAAATGTGTGTGTCTGTGGGGGTGTAGGAATAGTAATGGGAATAACATGTGCCTCCCTGGCATTGCCTTGTTAGGACTGAAATCTTGGAAGTGTCCTCTTGTCTCTCATGCTGCCAGCCCTGAAAGGTTCTTTCAGGTCCCCCATACCACATAGGGCGAATGTCGCTGCATTATGACATCTCCTTTTCTTATTAACTTCTTGAGATTCTTTAATCTTTATGTTAACACTGTGGCATGTGCTAACAAATGTTAGGAAGAGTTAGAAGGGTGAGGACACCCTGAACTGCAGTTTGTCCCTACCCCCGCTTCTCCTCAGGAATGCCCCTTGAGGTGGAAAAGTTGTTTATCCTCCTCCTCCTCTTCTTCACCATTGCAGTTTCGTCTTGTAAACATTTAGTTGCAAGCCTCAGCTTTGGTCCTTAGCTCCCTGAAGTCTCCAGAGCCATCTCAACCCACACTTACTTCTCCTCTTCCTGAGCATTGGCCACATTTTTTAGTTGTTTTCCCAGTTAAACACTTAACTAAACTTATTTCTCTCTCTTCCTATGTTTTTGGTGTGAGGAGAAGAGCCTATACTTCCGTTTGTGTGTTTTCCCACAGCTCCAACACTGTTCTGATCACAAAATGAATGCTCAACTACTAGACTTGATAAATTATTGCCATTTTTCATGTCAAGCGTAACAGGAAGTCATGCTTTTTCAGTCCATGGTCTCTTGATCTTTGGTTATTTGGTTTGGTGTCTTTCTTGAACATTTTCCCTTTGCTTGAATTTAATGAAAACCTTCCCTTCTGTTGTCATTTCAACATGTTGCCTACACTTTATTATTTCTTTGTGTTTGAACTTCAGTGGGGACCCAATATAATTCCTATATAAAAGCAGCTTGGGACATTTCCGTGACTTTTATTTATCTTCCTGTCTTTTGAGGCCTTTGTATCCTAGTCTAGGAAAGTGGTGTTAAGCCATGCAAAGCCTTTTAAAAGAAATCATATACTTTATTTCACCTGGCAAAGTTTTTTCTCACAGCCAGCAGCACAACAAGTTGGGACTGGATGAAGGATTCCTCTGGAATGTACAATTTGGAAAGAATTAAAGCAATCCTATATCCTGGAAGCAGATCTAATGAACCATCTCTGCACTCAGTTCTTATGAAGCTTTTTACAAGAAAACAAAAGAAAACAAAAAAACACTCATGAATTTGGAAAATTTTAAAACATGTATTTCTAGATATAGAAATAACTAGAATAGATGAAATATTTGTGTTATCACAATGAGTCTCATCCTAATGATGTAGGTTTATGTATTTTTGTAAAATAGATAATGTTTCAGTTTGTTGGGAACCTTGAACACATTTTTAATCAAGCTAGACATTTAGGTGTCATCAAATTTTAATAGACTAAATGGTATTTACAATTTTTCTTATCAAAATAACTTTTTTTTTTAGTAACTGCTGCAAAATGTTACATGATTATTGTAAGAAATTAAAGCAATGCAGTAAAACTCAAATACAAAACTATTGCTGATATCAACGTATTCTAAACATCTTTCTGTGCCTAGACTATTTTACATAAACAAGGCTCTGTAACATACTTTTTTATTCAATAATATATTAGAATATATTTCCTTGTGGCGAAATGTAGAGCTACTTTATCATTTTTAAAAGGCAGCATAGTAGCCCATTGTATATATGTATCGTAATATACTGATCCATTTCCCTTGATGTAGACTTTACTATTACGATTTTTTTTTTTGTAGATAAATACATTGATACTTATGACTATATCGCTTTAGGGTAAATTCTTTGGAGTAAATTTCTAGGCTAAAGGATATGAATATCAGATAATTTGAGAAACAAATTGCCTCCTAGAATCTTACTTTTTTATCCCGCTTCTAACCTCTAATATGTTAATCACATACTTGGTTACATGAAGAGATAGGTCAGACAGTGATCACCTGGCTTATTCCAAGATACCTCCTGAGATTCTCTGTGGGGTTTTCATAATCCAGAAGCATGCTGGCTTTGCAAATTTCAATACTAGACCCTCTTCACTTTATCTGGCATGATGCTGTTTCTTGAGGCTTGATTATTACACTATCTACAAACTGCCAAATTATTTATTAAAAATGGGGGCTGGTCCAGGTCACAGCCATAGAGTGGTGGCGCCCTTACCTTTGGTTGCTTCAAGATTAACTGACAAGCAAATATTTATCATCTTTGTTTTTTTGAGACAGAGTCTTGCTCTGTCGCCCAGGCTAGAGTGAAGTGGTGTTATCTCGGCTCACTGCAACCTCTGCCTTCTGGGTTCCTGCCTTAGCCTCCTGAGTAGCTGGGATTACAGGTGTGTGCCACCACGCCTGGCTAATTTTTGCATTTTTAGTAGAGACAGGGTTTCACCATGTTGGTCAGGCTGGTCTCGAACTCCTGACCTTGTGATCCACCCGCCTTGGCTTCCCAAAATGCTAGGATTACAGGCATGAGCCATTGCACCTGGCTTTATCATCATTGAATTGCAGCTTTTTGTTTCTTTACTGTGGCACAATATAAAAATATATCAAAGGTAAACACTAAAAAAATCTTTCTTGTGAAAAAATTCCATTATGTATACATGTAAAGCATCTGTACAAAGTTGTTATCTATGCCATCATATTCAAAATTTTATAGTAAACTTTTCCACCCTTAACCTTATTTACAATTTATAGTTACCTTATCTTAATTTAGATTATTGCAGTCCAAACAGCTCCATGTATACATATGCATATCCAAAATTTATAATAAACATGTGGCCTTCCATTATTTAAAAAACAAGGGAGGAGGTATAATTTTCTCTTGATAGCATATCTTTTGTCCTCTTTTCTGCACATATTTTTTTGGAAATTGAGGGTATTTGAGAACCCAAACAATTCAATTGGTGGTTCCTTTGGTAACTGTAAAATCGGAGAAAAGAGGACAGGCTTGAGGGAAATTTACTTCCATCGTACAAGACAGTCTACCTTTTTAGGACTTACGCTTAGTGCAAAATCCGTGAGTTTCTTTCTTGAACAGAACTGGATTTACACAATGAAAATTTTCTCCTTTCCTGCCTCTTTGCTGGGCACCAAGCGACATCCGTTCTGTTAATATAGTTGTGGTTTTTTTTTGTTGTTGTTGTTTTGGCTAGCTTAAAGCTGTAATTTGTTATATGTCAGTTCTGAGGCTGTGTGCTGTGGTCACTTGATAAGAAGTTCCTAGTTTTAGAGGTTATACTAAAACATACGCCTACATACACACATACATGTCCGAACAGATACACATTTATTTAACGTGATTAGTTTGGAAGAAATAACATGTTTACATATTGAAAAATTCAAAACAACAAAAAGGAATATGGCAAATATTTTCTCTTATCCCCCTACTCAGTTTCCTTTCCTGTAGGCAACCAGTTTTATGACTTCCACAAGCAATGTTTAAGGGCTATTCTACTCTTAAACAAGTGAATATATATTTTTCTTTATATATACAGTTGACCCTTCAACTTCACTGGTTTGAACTGTGAGGGGTCATATGTATCTGATTTTTTTTTTTTTTTTTTCACTGTGTTGTCCAGGCTGGAGTGTGTGGCATGATCATGGCTCACTGCAGCCTCGAACTCCTGGCCTCAAGTGACTCTCCTGCCTCAGCTTCCTGAGTAGCTGGGATTACAGGCATAGCCACCGTGCCTAGCTTCACATGGATTTTTAAAAATGAATGCATTGGAACTTTTTTTTTGATTTTTGCAACAGTTAAAAGAAATACAGATGAATCACCCAGAAATATAAAAAAATTAAGAAAATATTATACATAGAATGAACTCATAAAAGATATATATATATATACACACTAGCCTATTTTATTAGTTAGCACCATAAAATATACAAAATCTATTATAAAAAGTTAAAATTTATCAAAACTTACATATTCAAACACAGACTGTACATGGCACCATTTGCAGTCAAGAGAAATGCAAACAAAAAGATATAGTATTATATCATAACTGCATAAAATTAACTGTAGTACAGACTGGGTGCAGTGGCTTATGCGTGTAATCTCAGCACTTTGGGAGGCCGAGGCGGGTGGATCACGAGTTCAGGAGTTCAAGACCAGCCTGGCCAACATGGTGAAACCTTGTCTCTACTAAAAACACAAAAAAATTAGCTGAGTGTGGTGGTGGGTGCCTGTAATCGCAGCTACTCGGGAGGCTGTGGCAGAGAATTGCTTGAACCCAGGAGCCAGAGGTTGCAGTGAGCCAAGATAGCACCACTGCACTCCAGCCTGGGCAATGGAGCAAGACGTTGTCTCATAAACAAACAAATAAAAAAATTAACTGTAGTACATACTGCACTACTGCAGTGATTTCATAGCTACCCCCTGTTGCTGTTGTGGTGAGCTCAAGTGTTGCATTTGTTTAAAATGCCATGTGATACTAATCATCTCCAAATGAGCAGTTGCTCTCTACATTAGATGACCTGTCTCAGGAAAATGTGATCTCTCGAACTTCTTGCATATTTTCATCTTGTTTATTGCAGTACCATAAACTTTGAATAATACCATGGAACTCATAAGAAGTGTCACTAGGGATGCTGCAAGTACTACCAAGAAGCAGAGAAAACTGATGACATTGCAAGAAAAGTTGAGTTGCTTGATATGTACCATAGGTTGAGGTCTGCAGTTGTGGTTGCTTGCCATTTCAATATAAATGAATCCAGCATTAGGACCACCATAATAAAAGAAAAAGAAATTAATGAAACCATTGCTGTAGTTACACCAGCATGTGCAAAAACCATATATATTTTTTTGTGAAATATCTTTTTACCTCATATTGAAAGTATAGGTCTTATGTGGGTGCAGGTTGCTATAAGAAAGGCATACCTATAGACTAATATGATTAGAGAATGAGCAGTTATTATACAATAATTTAAAGCAAAAGAAAGGCGAAATATTCTAAAGCTGGAGAATTTAATTCCAGCAAAGGATAGATTGATAACTTTAGAACATAGTTTGGTATAAAAAATATCAAAATAACAGGAGGAGCAGATTCTGCCAATCAAGAAGCAGCAAATGAGTTTCCAGACACCATTAAGGAAATCATTGAGAAGAAAGGATTGCTGCCTGAACAAAGTTTTTTAAGCAGATGAAAATGCCTTATTCTGAAAGAAAAATGCCACAAAGGATGTTTACTAATAAGGAAGAGAAGCAAGCATCAGGATTTAAGGCAGGAAGGGATAGGCCAACTCTGCTATTTTGTGCAAATGCAGCCAGGTTTTTGATCAGGACAGCACTTGTCTACAAAGCTGCTAACCTCTGAGCCCAGAATGGAAAAGACAAACATCAGCTGCTATACTTTTGGCTGTACAACGCGAAGGCCTGGACAATGAGAATGCTTTTTCTGAACTGGTTCCTTCAATACTTTGCACTTGAAGTCAGGAAGCACTTTACCAGTTAGAGACTGCTTTTTAAAGTTCTTTTGATATTAGACAATGCCCCTGGCCCCACAGAACCTCATGATTTCAACACTAAAGGCATCAAAGTTATCTACTTGCCCCCAAACAGAACATCTCTAAATCAACCTCTAGACAAGGAGGGTCATGAGGACGTTTAAGGCTCATTACACATGGTACTGGGACTTTATGAAAAAGACCGTCAATGCTATGGAAAAGAATCAGAATAGAGAGAACGTCATGAAAGCCTGGCAGGGTCACACCATTGAAGATGCCATCATTGCTATAGAAAACGTCATGAGAGCCCTCACACCCGAAACAATAAATTCCTGCTGAAGAAAACTGTGTCCACATGTTGCACATGACTTCACAGGATCTACAACAGAGCCAGTCAATGAAATCATGAAAGAGATGGTGAACATGGCAAAAACGGTGGAAATGGGGGTGAGGTGAAGGGTTTCAAGATACGGATTTTGGGGAAATTCAAGATGTGATAAACACTAAATCAGAGGAATGAACAGAAGATGACTTGATGAAGAGGAGTGCTTTCAAACCAATGACTGAGAAAGAAGACATAGAAGAAGCAGTGCCAGAAAACAAATGGACGTTAGACAATAATGGACGTTAGGCAATCTGGCAGAAGCATTCTGATTATTCAAGACTGCTTTTGACTTATCTTATGGCATAGACCTTTCTACAATATAGGCACTGAAACTAAAGTACATATTGGAAGAGGGATTGGTACTATTTGAAAACATTTTTAGAGAAAAGAAAAAGCAAAAAAGTCAGACAGAAATTACAAGATGTTTCTGTGAAGTTACATCAAGTGTACCTGCCTCTCCTGGCCTCCTGCCTCCCCTTCCACTTCCTCCACCTCTTTGGTCTCTGTCACCCCTGAGACAGTAAGTCCAACCCTCCATCTTCCTCCTCCTCAGCCTTCTCAATGTGAAGAAGACACAAATGAAGACCTTATGATAATTGACTTCCACTCAATAAATAGTAAGTATATTTCCTCTTTCATATAATTTTCTTAATAACATTTTCTTTTCTCTAGCTTCCTTTGTTGTAAGAATACAGTATGTAGTACATGTAACATACAAAATGTGTATTAATCAACTGTTTATGTTATCAGTAAGGCTTCTGGTCAACGGTGGAATATTAGTACTTAAGTTTTTTGGGGAACAACATTATACATGAATTTTTAACTGTGTGGGGGGTAGGCATCTCTAACCCCTGTGTTGTTGCAGGGTAAACTTATTCTTTGAAATAGATATGTAATATTTAATAACTCAATATTTAAGAATATATATTATTTTATAGGTTTTTTTACAAAAATGAGAGCATTTTATGTGTACAGACAAACTGCTTTGTACATTGCTTTTATACGTAACAATACATCCTAAAGATAGTCTTATCTCATTACCTAAAGAGTGTCCTTGTCCATTTTCACAGTGGCATAGTATTCCATTGCATGCATATTCCAAACTTTGTTTAAGCATTTAGGTTAGTTCCAGCAGTTTTTGTTACAAATAATGTTGCAGTTTTTCACCTTGGGCTCAGAACTCTGCACTGATGAGAAAATACCTATAGGATAAATTCCTATAGTTAGAATTATTGGGGCAAGGAATATTCACATCTGTAATCTTGACAAATGTTGTCAAATGCTCTCCATAAAGCTACACTAAACCAGTGTAGGAGAGGACCCTTTCCTCAGCCTCTCTCATCATCACAGTCTTAACTGTTTTTAGAAGAAGATTTTTAGAATAAGAGAACTGGTGGAGTTTTAGAGTCAGGCAGAGTTCCCAATACTTTACGCAGACTGGGTGATTCAACTCCTCAAGTTTCAGCTTTCTTATCTATAAAATACTAATTATAATACATCCCTTGCAGAATTTTTATTAAGAACAAGTGATATTATATATAAAGATACATGAAATAAAGCAAGGGTAAATGCTTAATTAATATTAGCCAAAAAGAGGAAAGTTTGTTTTTTTTTTCCATTTTAAAAATTTGTTCCCTAGTTCTTATGGGAGTTTGGTAGTTTTGGATTGTTTTGAATCTCTGTGCACCGACTGCAGGCAATGACTCCTCCCTTCCCTCACACTGCTTAAGCCTTGATGGCTTCCTTGCTATTCCTTGAATGTGCCAAGGACACTGTGCCTCAGGGCCTTTGCACTGCTGTTTCCTTTGTCTGCAACTCTTTTCACCCAAGTATCTGGTTGGCTCACTTCTTCATCTCAGTTATATCTTCCCACAAATGATTCCTCAGGGAGACCTTCCCAGATTCCCCAATTTAGCACCTACAACAAAAGCCCTCTGCTTCCTTCTCAGCCATATTTTCCTCCATAACCTTTATTACCACCAAACATCATGTGTGTGTGTGTATATATATATACACACACACATATACACACACATATTACATATATGCACATGCATTTTACATATATGTGTGTGTGTGTTTGTGTGTGTGTGTGTGTGTGTAGATAGATATGCTTTTTTCCCTGATCTTGTTGCCTCTCTCCCTAGACAAAATGTAAGAACAGAACTTACTCACTGCTGAATCACTAGTTTCTAGATCTAGGGCCTTGCATATTACAGGTATTCAATACATTCAAATAATGAATTTGAAAGAGCAGATTACCAATTAATTTAAGAAGAGACAAAATCCAATTAGCAAGATTTATAAATAAAGAATGGCTGCCCTAAAATATTTGAAAAATTTGTACCTGTACTCTGAGACATCATCATTCTCTTCACCTCCCTATTCACTGAAATGTGACTTCTAGAGATTTTCTACAAAATGGAAATAAAGGAAGTAACCTATTTTATATTATAGGATCATAAACAGCACCAACTAAAATAAATAAAATCATACACAGTGATGGAATCAAATATCTCAACCCTCTGTTAGCTCGTAGCATTTGCTGCTGTAATTTTTGGTTCCTGTTTTTTTTGTTTTTTTTTTCTTAGACCTAGGAGTTGAAATCCACATAAAAGACAACTAAAGTGCCTACTGTTATTGGAATAGCAATAAGACAATTAGGTAACATGAATACAACCTCACATATCTTAGAATTGTCTGATTAGCTGTGACAGCTTCAGATGAGAGAAACAAAATGGAGACACATATTCCTAAACAGTTACTAACTGAAGTACATGAGAGGGAGACTGTTCCCATCAGAACGACGATCGACTGAGGAGGCCCACGTGCCCTGGAGTGTGGTTGTTAGCACCATTTTCACTCTGCAGAGTGTCAGGGCCCCATCCTCATCAGCTGAGGTCTAGCCTGATAAGAGATAATCAGAAATAAATTGCAAACTTAAAGAGATTTGGTATCATTAAAATGTGGCATAGAAATGTGACGCCAGGACTTATTCCTAGGCTTTATTGCTGATGAAAACAATTTGCCAAACACAGTTTCCACTGTCATGAAGTGAATCCATTTTCTTCATCTGCCAAGTAATGTTAAATGTACTCCTCTTTCACTAAACTTCGAACGCCTTTTCACCCGTATTGTTATTCTTGTATTCCAATATTGTCATAGTGAGAGGAGATTCTGGTTAATACTGGTTGGATGTTTGAGACATAGTCAGTTTCAACACACTGTTTTCCTGCAAACTGCGCCATGAGGCAGACTGCCATAAAATGAAATCAGACTGGCTATATGCTGTTATCATGACTGACTTAGATTTCATGAGAAATTGTTAAATGAGTAGAGAAAGGTGATGAAAACTCGTATGTTGGCGCTCAGTCAGGTGGGCAGGGGAAAGAATATAAAATGGCAAAAAGTGAACATTACTAATTCCTCATTGAATATCTACATTAGATAACAATGGTGAATGATTAGATGCTTTGAAATGTGGGTGATGCCCACCCCAAACAGGTAATCAAGTCTTTTCTTTGAACATGGCTCTTTTATTTCTGTTAGGGAAATAAAAAGTACCATCTTTTGGTACTGAAATGGCTAAGATATAATAGCTGCTCAGAAAATGCTTTTTAGTACAGCTAGATCAGAAGAATAAGTTCTAGTGTTCTATAGCACTATAAGGTGACTATAGTTAACAACAACTTATTGTATATTTTCAAACAGCTAGAAGAGTGGATTTTGAATGCTTCAACATAAAGAAATAGTAAATGTTTTAGGTGATGGATATGCTAATTACCCTGTTTGATCATTATACATTGTGTACATGTATTGAAATACCACACGGTACCCCATAAGTATGTAGTTATTATGTGTCAATTTAAAATAATAAAAACAAACAAATAAATCCAAAAAATGCTTTTTAATAGAAATAATAAAATCCTTCACAATCTTTAACCTTTTCTTAAAAGACCACTATCAAAATTTTCACATAAGCTTGGCAAATTATACTTTCATGATTTTATCTTTAATGAATGTAATCCAACTTCCTAAGCACTTCCGTGAGAAATTCACAAGTATAATTCAAAATTTCAATGTGCATCTAAAATCTGGTTTCTAAAATATAATTTGTCTACATTTACTGTCATAGTTGGAGGAAAGCAAGATACTATTTTTCTTAAATTGATTTGGATATGCACAGTGATACAAGCCTAAGAGGTTAGATAAATAAAACTTAGATGGCATAGTAACACTACTTAACTTTTATGGCTTATTTATGGCTATGCCATGCACTGTGGTAAATGCTTTAAAAATATTAGTTTGTTTAAACTTCATAACAATGGTTTGAAGTAGTTACTATGAATAACTCTGCTTTACAGATAAGGAAGTTGAAGCATAAAGGTAAGTAATGTGCTTGACCTTAATGTCCAAGGTAGAAAAATAGTGAGGCAGCTGACATTCAAACTTAGGCATCCTGACTCCAGATCCAGTGCTCCTAAACACGGTGTATAGTGCACAAACACAATCAAATAGAAACAGTTAATGACATGGGATGATAATTAATGTGTTGTTACATTATTTCAAAGATCCAGATCATTTGGTCTTAGAAATTACACAGTAGTTTAACAATGGTAATTAAATATTTAAGGTACCTTTGATTTCAGTGAGAGAAAATGTGTAGCATAAATACAGGTTTACTTCATTTAAGAAATTATCTCATTAAAGTTGTAATTTCAGAAAAAGAAGGGCTAAAAGGATCATATGCTCATTATCAGTTCTTTGTTTTTTTTCTGTTTTTTTTTTTTTGTTTTTTTTTTTTGAGACGGAGTTTTGTTTTGTTACCCAGGATGGAGTGCAGTGGTGCGATCTTGGCTCACTGCAACCTCCGCCTTCTGTGTTCAAGCAATTCTCCTGCCTCAGCCTCCCGAGTAGCTGGGATTACAGGTGTGCATCACCACGCCTGGCTAATTTTTGTATTTTTAGTAGAGAT
>NW_012106042.1:1140133-1144193 GCF_000951045.1 Mandrillus leucophaeus | reverse complement strand
GCTCACTGCAAGCTCCGCCTCCCGGGTTCACGCCATTCTCCTGCCTCAGCCTCCCGTGTAGCTGGGACTACAGGCGCCCGCCACTACGTCCGGCTAGTTTTTTGTATTTTTTAGTAGAGACGGGGTTTCACCGTGTTAGCCAGGATGGTCTCGATCTCCTGACCTAGTGATCCGCAGGTCTCGGCCTCCCAAAGTGCTGGGTAAAATCTACATATTGCTTTAGACAACTTCCTAGCTATGCATTTATGTGCTTATTATTTTTCTTTCATTATTTTGGTTTTCAAAGTCATATTAGCTAGGTGGTTTTAACCTATGAATCTCTTAAATATCTTGAACTGAAATTAGCAGTCCACTTGCCACCATAAAATTTCTCATTTTTGAACTACTGTATATAATCCTTTCCCTTCTAGCATTTGTCTTGTTGCCTTTCTCTCAAAGTGTGCATGTAGATTTATATTTAACCTGTGCTCGTTTGTTTTAGTGACCTATCAGTAATTGCGTTTAACTATAAAAATATACACAGTAGTTTGGGAAAAAAGAAAGCAAAGGACTAATGGCATTAAAAGCATAGTTCTAGTAATTCGTTGAAATTAACATTTTCCATAATGGCTGATAGAGCTTCTTTTCTGAATGCTAAATGAAAGCTGCTATATTGTGAAATGTCTTTTCATATAGTAAATAGTGTCAGAGCACCATGACTAGTAAAATCAGCTTTCTCATCTAAATGGGAAAGGTTCGTAAGTTTATTTTCAGAATTTGATTTTGGAATGGCCTCTAGATACTAAAGCTGAATGGTGAGTAAGGAAAGCATATTCCTATCTCGTCTGATAAAGAGGATCACGACTTCATTACCTCAGGTCTAGTCGAAATTGAAATGTTATCGGCTTAACAGAAAGAAAGTCCATTACAAAAATGTCTCTGACTATTGGGCGATCTTCGGACTAGAAATGCACAGGCTGGATATCTTTATTGAAATATAAATGATTGATTCTGAGACTATATTTAATTTCTTTAAAATGTTATTTTCTCTTAGGTAATCAGCTCTGATACAGGGTCTACTGTTTCCTTCTGGATGATAGACACTGGGCAGAAAATCAAACAGTTTACTGGTTGCCATGGCAACGCAGAAATCAGCACCATGGCCCTTGATGCAAATGAGACTCGGCTTTTGACTGGCAGCACAGATGGAACTGTAAAGGTGCGAACACAATGATGCTTTTCTTTCCAGATATGAGGAGATTAAAATACTATGCCAGAAGACATGGCTATAGATATTCTCATTTTTGCCTTTTTGGCATTGCAAGAAGAGAAATGAGACATGATAAGAGCGAGAAAATTCCAACCATCTAATAACAAAACTGCTAGGAAAATAAACCTCTGTGGAAAAATGAATAAATAATTTTTCTGAATAAATTATTTAGAATGAAAATATAACTTGGCTTACTCATTTCAGAAAGCCCCTTTTTTATTGTAGTGAATAGGGGACTACTTTGGGGAATACGACACCTGGATAATTTCATGTGCTTCGGCTAATGTCTGTAGTTTTCCCTTTTTAAAGTTGATTAAATGAGAAATCAGGACTACTTAAGTAAACTTTAAAAAATGTCATAGATGCAAATTTTTCAAGAAATAAATATTTAAAAGTAAACTATTTTGTAATTTTAATTTTTGTTATGTGAAATTCAGATAGTAGAAAGAATAATCATAATCTTATCCATTCTAAACTAACATGATTTGATGCTTCTAAGTTTCTTATTCTATATTTATCATTTGTTTCTTCTGGGAGGAAGGTGCTAATTTCTTTTGCAAAATTATCAACTTTTCATGAAAAACTAGTTACTTGATATCTGAAGTCATGCCCACCAGTGAATCTTCTCTGCTCCCCTCAGCCCCAAGAGTAACAAGTCTTTGATTGGAAATGGCTTGTGCCACTATGAGACAATAGAAGGTAATTTCCTGAATAAACTTTGAATGTTTCTCAAGCCTGCTAAAACTGGGCATTAGACTACCTTCCATGGTGTAGTGTATGATGCACTCAGTTAAGCTGTAGGGGAGGGTGATGGAAAGCTACCTAGATATGTAGGTAGAACATCCTAGAAGTTTAAGTATTCAATGGGATTACAGGCTGGCAATTATTAGTGTGAGGAAGGTGCTATGGGGGGTTGAAAAGGGAATCTCTGGAAATTAGTAGAAGTTGGCCTATGAGAAGGTTAATGGAATGAGGTATGGACTGGAGATTTGGGTTTAAGTAAAGTAATCTAGTTTACAGGAGAGCTGATAAGATGTGTGAAGGTACCGGGACAACCATAATCCCAATAATTGAGGTGAAATACAAGAGAAATAACTGGAATTGGAGTATTAGACAGTGGTTCAGGCAAGTAGGAAAAGCCAATATCTCACTTACCAGTCCTGGGGTGCGAGAATGAATTGAACATTGGAGTGAATGGATTAGGTTCTATTTAACTCTATCTCGGAAAGTAACTGGGTATAGAATCTAGGGTAAGGCTTACCTTGTAGATGTTGCTAAAATAATCCCAACTAAGGGATTTAGTAGGACCTGGGGACATTCAGATCTTTACAATACCTACTTGTGGAAATTATTTAAGGTGGACTTGGTAAGAGCTATGTTTACAGGAAAACATAGTGACATGGATGAAGAGTATGTGTGTGCCTCAAGTCTCAACTGAAGCTTTGACATCTTAGAAGTTAATGTGAATTTAGTAGTATAATAACTGCTTCTGAAGGTGCATTTATCTTTATCACAAGAGCACAACAGAATTCTGAAGTCTGGCAACTTCTGTGTAGGACACATAAATCAGGTTCGAGTTGCTATGGCTGTATTCTATGAAGAAACAAGAATGAATGACATTTTCCAATCTAATTTATAATTTAGAATCCAAATTCAGTACCTATGTAATCAAAGACTTAAAATTATTAACTTATTCATCATGGCTTTGAACGGTCTCTTTTTAAATTAATTAATGTTTTGAATAATTAATGTGTGCATATAATAAAATTTTTGAAATATAAAATGGATGTATAGTGAAAATATATCATCGCTGTTTCCAGCTCCTTCCCTGAGGCTACCACTGTTACTGTTTTCTTGTGCATCCTTCTGGCCATAAGCACCATTTGTTTGTTTATTTTCATTCAGTCATTCTTGTTTGTTTGTTTTTAGAGACACGGTCTCACTGTGTTTCCTGGGTAAGTCTCAAACCCCTGGGTTCAAGTGATCCTAGTGTCTCAGCCTCCTCCTGAGTAGCTGGGATTACAAACACGTGCCGCTGTGGCTGGCCATTTGTTTCTTGATGGCAGCCTACTATACATGCTGTTCTGCATTTGCATTTTTCTGTCTTGGATATTGACTCATATAAATGGATACAATAATAATAATGTTAGCTAATATTTATTCCATGCTTACTATGAACCAGGCACTATTCTAAGGACTTCACACACACATATACGTATATCTACAAGGTTGGTACTCTTATCATCCTGATTTTACAAATGAGGAAACTGAAGCCCAAAGAGTTAAGGCAACTTGCTCAAGCTTCCATAGGTGGTTGAGTTTTGGCAGAGTCTAGGAAAATGAAAAATGGAAATGACTCATTCTTCTTTATGGCTACATTATATGCTACTGCATAGACAGTCCTTATTCTGATTGTGCTATTTTCTTACTAGTGAGCAATTACATTGATTCAAATCTTTTGCTTTTTAACAATGCTGCAAGAATAGGCTTGAAAATATGTCATTTTACATATATGAATGTATCTGTGAATGATTTTCTAGAAGCTGAACTTTTAAACCAAAATTTAAGCCAATTTTTAATCATCTGTGGCATGATTTTCTAGAAGCTAAATTTTTAAAGGGTATAGGCCTTTTAGCAATTATTATTATTTTTTGAGACAGAGTCTTGCTCTGTTGCCCAGGCTGGAGTGCAGTGGGACGATCCTGGCTCACTGCAACTGCTGCCTCTCAGGTTCAAGTGATTCTCCTCTCAGCCTCCTGAGTAGCTGAGATTACAGGTGTGCACCACCATGCCCAGCTATTTTTTTTTTTT
>NW_012106042.1:1109925-1140083 GCF_000951045.1 Mandrillus leucophaeus | reverse complement strand
TGAGCTACTGCACCTGGCTCATTTCTTTGTTGAGATACAAATGTTGCTAAATCATGGCCCTTTCTTTCAATTGTTCCCCTCTTTTGTACCCCAGAACTACTCTATTAGGTGAGAATCTCTTACCTGTACTCTTACAGCAGCCTCCAAATGGTTTTCCCAAAACTCCAGTTTATTCTCCATACTGTTGCAAGAAGTATTTTTACAAGTCAACCAACAAAAAATACTATATTACTCTTTCCCTTATTAAGAACAATAATAATGTTTTTAACCTTTTAGATTAATCATTGGCCCCCAATGATAATTGATGAAAGCTGTGGGCCCTCTCCCAGTAAAATTGACTTTATACATTACTCAGTATTCTCTGGAGCTGCTTACCAGAGATTTCTAAAGTTTCATCTTCAGCTTGCCTGCTCGTTTGAAATCCCACCATATTTGTCACTTCAAATACTCTGCACTCGGGCTCCATGAAGCTTTGCATTGTTTCTCATTCTTGGAATATTCTCCAAGTGCTTTCCTAAGTGAACTGTTAGTTGTCTGGAATACTGTGCTGGAATAGAGGAAGACCTTACGATGTGGCTTTCTATGTCTAGAATTCAAATCCGTAAGTTTGGGGACATTGTTAGCTAATTACAAACTCAATGTCATCATTGGTAAAATAATGGTGCTAACATTATTTCATAGAGTTTTCGTAAAGACTCAATGAGATTATAAGTGAAAGGGCTTGGGGTACATCTCATAATAAATATATGTCTCCATCTTCAATCCCAGATCAGTTATCACCTTCTCTGTGAATCCTGACTTGCCCCTTGCGTCTCCACTCCCTAACCCAATCCCCCACTCCAGCAAGTGGACTTCAGGTTTTCCACTCTGTGCTTCCACAGCACCCAAAGGTGATACCTCTAAACTTGAAACATTGTTTAGCATTTATCTGTTTCTTGCCTGTTTCTTCATTTAGACCAGCAGGTCATAGGTCAGCCTGTAAATTTAAATCACCTGTGATGCTCTGTAAAATTCAATTTCCTTGGCCAATTGAATCAGAGTTTCTGGTCTGGTATGCAGTGATGCTTCTTAAAGTTCCCCAGGTGGTTTTAATGTACAGGTGTAAACTATAGACAATGGACTCCTTGAGAGCAGGATTTTGCCAGTGAAGTTCCATTGCCATTATGGAGCCTGGATGTTATGCAAGTGGCTGTAGAATGAATGAATGAATGAATGAATGCATGATGGCCAGTCCTGAATATACATTTGATAAACTTCAACCCGTTTGATTATGAAAATGCAGCATTTAAATTTAACATATTATTGATACATTTACATTTATACAATGGTAATCAATACCTAAACAGAAAAAGAAATGCTTTAAGCTTTCTTTTTTTTTTTTTTTTTTTTTGAGATGGAGTCTCACTCTGTCGCTCAGGCTGGAGTGCAGTGGCACAATCTTAGCTCACTGCAACCTCTGCCTTCTGGGTTCAAGCTATTCTCTTGCCTCAGCCTCTTGAGTAGCTGGGACTACAGGCACATGCCACCATGCCTGGCAAATTTTTGTTTTTTAATAGATAAGGGGTTTCACCATATTGGCCAGGCTGGTCTCAAACTCCTGACCTTGTGATCCGCCCACCTCAGCCTCCCAAAGTGTTGAGATTACAGGTGTGAGCCACTGTGCCTGGTCCCACCTAATTTTTGTAATTTTAATGGAGACAGGGTTTCACCATGTTGGCCAGGCTGATCTCAAACTCCTGACCTCAGGTGATCCGCCTGCCTCAGCCTCCCAAAGTGCTGTGATTACAGGCATGAGCCACGGTGCCTGGCCTGCATTTTAATTTCGATAGTGCCAATGTGACCTCTGTGCATGATGTGCCAACAAGGTTTCATAGTAGAGCTTAGTTTAAACTACTACTAATCTAATGATGCTCTCCTTAAAGTATGCCTATTGGGCTTCAGTTTTCACTCCACTGCCTCAGCAGGTAAACCGCAACAGCTTGCGTCCTCTTGAGGACTGTGTCTAGCACCCACTATCAACAGGAGGTTTTATTGGTAGAGGATGAGAAATCTAATAAATGATGACTGTTTCAGGTTCTGTATCAGCTGTTTAATCCTTTTAATCCTCCAAGCATCCCTGAAGAGTAAAGTTCCTGTGTCACAGATGAGGAAGTAGAAGTTTAGACATAGTGAAAACTTCAGGATGTCAACAGATTCCACAATGGTTTTCTTCATGATTTTATATTGTGTCTCCATTTAGAATACATATTAACTTACAGTATTTGAAGAACTATTATTGGAATAGATTGATAGAGTTACAAGTAGAGTCTAAACTATGTACAGTCATGAACTGTCTAACAACATTTCAGTTAAGAACAGACTGTAGGTGGTCCCTTAAGATTATAATACCATATTTCCACTGTACCTTTTCTGTGTTTAGATACACAAATACTTACCATTGTGTTACAATCGTTGATAGTATTCAGTACAGTAATACTTACCATTGTGTTACAATTGTTGACAGTATTCAGTACAGTAACATGCTGTACAGCTTTTTAGCCTAGGAGCAATAGACTATATGGGTGTGTAGTAGATTGTACCATTTAGGTTTGCATAAGTACACTGTATGATATTGGCACAATGATAAAATCACCCAATGATGCATTTCTCAGAATGTATCCTGTTATTAAGTGATGCATGACTTTATTTAGGAAAAAAAGTCAGTTTCTCCTACCGTCACACTGAATACAATACATACCTCTGGTCACCAAAATATGTGTAGGGATTTTTCCCATACACTAATTCTGTGGTAGATTTTCCAGAGGACGCCAGTTGGGTGTCCTCCAATTCAATTCTATTCTGACACTAGCTACTTGGAGATAGAGTCAGATCCTATAGGTTGAGGGCTCAGTCCCATAAGTCTGCTTCTTTCTTTAGATGCCAGTCACAAGCATAGGTTGTAACTTGTGATTCTGACTGATGGGCTGTAAATTAGCATTCTTGTGACCCTCTCCTTGGATCCGATTAATTTGCTAGAGTGACTTACAGAACTCGGGGAAACACTTGACTTACATGTATTCATTAATTATAAATGATATTACAAAGGATACAGATGAACAGACAGATGGAAGAGATGCATAATGCAAGGCATGTGGACACAGCTCTTCCATACTGGGCTTTTCACCCACCAGCAACCTCCACATATGTTCAGCTGTCTAGAATCTCTTCAACTCCCATACTTTTGGGTTTTTATGGAGGCTTCATTACACAGGCATGATTGATTCCATCACTGACCACTGGAGATGAACTCAACTTTAAACTCCTCTCTGCTCCCTAGGGGTTTTGGGGTGGGGCTTAGTGTTTCTTGAGACCGGCCCCCACTCTGAAGCTATTTAGGGGATCCCCAGCCTGGAGTCATATCATTAGCATACTAAATACTATCTTATCATTAAAGAAAGAGTCTGAGGGCTTTAAAAGTTATTGTGCTGAGAAATGGGGATGAAGACCAAGTAGATATTTCACAATATTACTAGAGTAATATAGTGGCAAAATTCAATGATGAGTTGATTTTCTTTAATGATTACATATCCTAAATGAATCCTAGTTCAGAATATAAACACAAAAGTTTACCTTCCTGTCTCAAAGGTGGTTTTAATTTTTCTCTTAAAGATATGGGACTTCAATGGATATTGTCACCATACCCTGAATGTTGGGCAAGATGGAGCTGTGGATATTTCACAAATCCTCATTCTTAAGAAGACAATACTGGTTACAGGCTGGGAGAGGTATGATTATGCCTCATGGAAAACTATAGGAAGGTAAAAAGGAGAATGTTTTATTTTAATCAAAATCTAAAAGAAGAAAGAACATAAAAATCTTGGTTGACTGTGTGTCATTAAAACTTGCTGGTGACCGAGGTGAGTGATACCCTACTTGGAATTGACTGAATGCTTAGTGAATAAAATATTAGAAGATTGCGTAGCTTGGGTGGCTTTGAGAATTGTTAGAAGGTTTTCTTCTGGCTTTGGAAATTTCTTCTGGCTTTGGAAATTTTTCTTTCTTTAACCATTTCAGGTGGGGATGTATTACCACTTCCTAGGTTCCAAAAGTTTCCCAAATTTTATGGTCAATAAATTCTTAACTTGTAAATTACATTCCTTCAACTGTAAAGGAAACTCATTACTTCTTTTCTCATGACTTATTTTCAGTTGCAACACAAGAAGGAAATAGCCAACTGAGTCCTGTGATAGCTCCTCCTTTCTATCAGTGCAGAAAAGGGCTTTTCAAAAGGCACTTACTCTTCTCGAGGAGCATTACATCCATTTCATTACAAGGAAAATTACTTCTGTTTCCTTTTCTTTCTGACAGAACTAAGGATCATAAACAGTTCTGTGGCACTGTATAAGCAGTAGGAAAATTAAAGTGTGATATGTTTTGAAAATATATTGTCCATTAATTCATCAGTTTAGAAAATATTGCTCTAATAGGTAATCATCCAATGTTATTCACTATAGAATTATGACCTTAATGCTTTGAAGCTAGGATTACATCAGACTTTATACCTAGAAAACCAGCAGTATATACATATGGGGATTTTTATCAATCACAGGGAAGAGTTTTTTCTAATGCAAATGTGCAAATACAGACCAGCAAACATAGAGCCACACACTATCTTATTTTTAGGAGTAATTTGACAATAAGAAAGTAAGTATAGCCAGATTATTCTACTTGATATTAAGAACGAATTCAATCATCCTCATCCATGAAGGACAAGACTTCTTCACATCTCGGAAAGGATTCATGATCCATTATCAACCCACAACCACTCCACAGTCTATGATCTAATGATCTCTATAATTAGAAAATAGCAATGAATAAGTTTAGCTCTCTACCATGTGTGATGTCCAGCTGATTCAATTTAAGTTTTAAACATAACAAAAAGGAATTTTAAAAAATAATCAAGTCAAAACTTGGCAATGCCATTTCCTTAATTTATTTTTAGATATCCATAGTTAGGAATTAGCATCAACGGTAAGTTTTTTTGATTGCTTACAAGGGAAAATTGGAAAGATTAGATGTAGAGTCACCTAAAAGTGGTTTAAAGGAACATCTATTATTCTATCTCTGTTGGTGGGTGGTCACTTTCTATAATTTGGGGAAGAAGCTTTGGAAAAACTGGGATGAGAGTAGGAAAAATTACCACTTTTTCCATCTTCTTTCATCTTTTCCATTATCCTCAAGGTTGTCAGGACTTGGATACCTTAGTTGAAATTGAAAATTGAATTAATACATTCTGTTATATTATTTCACTTTTATATTGGTGAATTTAAAAATTATATATTCTAAGTCAGAGGCTTTATGTTAAGATAGATTTTACAGGATCTAAGACAGGATTCTTTTTACCAGGAGGCATGTAACAAAAGAGGCAACAGGGCAGGAACTGTTCAGTTGTAGTTAGAGGAGGATGGACCATTAAGCCAACTCCTTAATAGTTTAGTGATCAGAGAAGAAATAACTAGAAGATTGACAGTCGTCTTATTAAGCTTTCTTCAATGCATTGTTTTAGAGTCTATTAGGTTA
The DNA here is from genome assembly GCF_000951045.1 of Mandrillus leucophaeus. Classification (NCBI taxonomy): domain Eukaryota; kingdom Metazoa; phylum Chordata; class Mammalia; order Primates; family Cercopithecidae; genus Mandrillus; species Mandrillus leucophaeus. The sequence goes on along the minus strand of NW_012106042.1, from coordinate 1,134,524 downwards.
AGTTGTAACTTTTACTTCAGATTTTATTCAAATTCAGAGATTGGCTCAAGAATTATGTGCAGGATGGAATGGTAATTACATTTTTGAGTAAAGTACTTAAATAAGCCATCCGATTTATTTTATTTACAGTGCTGTGTAGCATTAGCCACTTTATACACATTAGCTAATTTAATCCTTAGCATCATCTTGGAAGGTAGGCAATATTTTATAGATACCTCAAATGTCTGTCTTCAGGTCTTATCTCTCTAAGCTCAGTTACCCATTTGCTTGCTGTATGTGTCTGACTGCAATCTCAAATTCAACATGTTCTCAACTGAAATAATTATTTATCTCCTTTCCAAAACTTGCTATTTCTCTTTTATTTGGAACTTCAATTAATTGCCAGAGACCAAGACATCCACTCTGCTTCTCTCTCTTTGCATACAACAAAGAAATCACTAAGTCATATCTATTTTATGCCCTAAATATTTCTTAAACCTGCTCCTATAAATTGTACTATGGTATTAGTATAATTCAAGCATAATTTCCACTTTGATGAATGCCACAGCCTTCTAACTTGTCCTTTGTCCTCCTAATGCCCACCTCTCACTTCTTAAATAGATTTTGCTCGCTTTAGCTACAGTGATTTCTTTCTCCAATGAATTCTATGTTATGTCCTTGCTTAAAACCTTTCAGAGTGTCTATGAAATAAATCTAAGCTCCCTCTGACCTGGATCTATTCTTTTGTTTTCTAGTTTCATTTTCTCCCATTTTCTGTATATTCTAAACTCTATCAAATAGCAGCTTCCTTAGGGTGTTCTCATACAAACCATACTGTTTTACACCCTTATGCCTTTATTCTCTCATCTAGAAATCCCTCTCAAACTTTGCTCATTTGGCTAACATTTATTCCTATTTGAAGACTCGTTCAGATATCTTCTCCACCAGGACATTTCTCTTAACTCTCAGTATAGAAGACAAAATGTCCCCATTTTGTCTTTGTGCTCTCTAGTTTCTTGTATTTTCTTTAATAGGGATATTTGTGTATGTGTGCATTCCTGGAGCTTACTAGATACTTGGTGATATTCGTTGAGTGACTTAATAAATGTTAGTTGAATAGACAGGGAAACTAGGGATTAGAGAGATTAATTACTCACAATCACATTCCTAGTGAGAGGCAAGCAGCATAGATATTAAAATCTATTATATTCTGTCTTCACAATGAATCAGAAGTCTGAGTACTAGCAACCCCTTTTTACAAGGAAGGCTACCGAGGCTTGAAGAGGTTGGGTAGCTCAGCCAAGGTGACAAACTTAGTAGGTCGCTGAGTTAGAATTCTGTGCCAAAGTCAGTACTCTTTCTACCACTCCTGGGTAGGACTGATTGCAAATGGAGTCATCACACCATGAGACAGCAATTATATATTTTAAAATAAATGATTAATTGAGCATTTTGTCATTTTAATTGAAGCTAATGAATCAGTACATATGAAGAAACACACACGCAAAAAACACGTGTTAGCAACTTAACAACAACTCAGATATATAGCTTGCTCTCTTTTTGCCCTTTCCTTCCCATATATATTTTTAAATTGCACTAGGTTGAAAGCCCTGAGTTAGAAACTACAGAAGGCTGAATGTAAAGAATCACGATTCCTGTTTCAAACGCATCCACTTTTTTATGGATGGCAGGTCAATACATACAAGGCAGGATATGGTAAATATGAATGTTTGGGCCTAAGCAAAATGAACTAGAGAGCACATGTTAGCTATTTAGGAATACAGTCATTCATATCTAGAGAATTTTTCTGTCAGTAAAAAGTCTCAAATTTAGAACCGTAGAAATGTGTTTCTCATTATTTTAAGCAAAATATACTTAGAACTAAGTTGTGAGTTGGCATAGAGTCAATTCAAAAATACCTGGTTGAATCTGTGGCCATATTTATGTTGCTAAAATTAAATGGCTAGATTATCAGTTAAGTTTGCATTTGTTCAAAGTAGGCATATAATATGTATGGTTCTAGTAAAATTAAATAAATACTCTTAAGAATTTAAGATTTTATCCTGCCTCCAAAATCTATGATTTTATAATATATTTAAAGCTCTCTAAAAAAAAAAATACCTCTTAGTTCCCCCCATTTTAATTTTCTCTTTTCTGTAAAGGAGAAATCTCTGTGGTTTTCCCTCCAACTTTATCCAGGTATAATTGACAAATAAAAATTGTATATATTTACAGTACACAGGTAATATCTTGATACTTGTATACATTTTGAAATCATTAAATCAAGCTAACATATCTGTCACCTTATATATTTATTGCTTTCTTTTGTGAGAAATTTGTTTATGAAGATTTTATCTCCTTAAAAGTCTAGACATACATACTAAAAAGAGAATCTTTCATATAATTTTAAATGATTCTGAAAATTTTATTTATACTAGCATCCTTCACAGAGCACTGTAGAAAGTAGGAACTCAATAAATAGCTATTGATATAATTTGATTTTTAAAAGTATTTTTAAGTGAAACGAGACTAAAGATTTGAAGTTACTCAAAAATAAAACTTATATATCCCAAGATATTACATTCTTAATAATTGCCTTACTAAGAAACTATAACTCTATATGACTCAATTGGTTTCCATTATTAGGATAAGAATCAGCATGGAATATTCCAAAGTTGTAATTTATTTTAGAATAACCATATTGGAGGGAAAGAGGGGGCAGGTATTTTTGAAATTCACAAATAATTCTTACATATAATTTATACTTATTCTAGTATTCAAAATTTGACTTTACAAATTTTAGGAAAATTGGAAAATGACTAAAAATAAGCTGATTTATATCAAATGAATTCTCTGCCTTTGAGATACCCTTTTTAAGTCTAAAAAGCAACGAATTGAAAACAGGCATTAAAAAGACATGACAATAGGACTAACAACAATTAACTTCTGAGGGAACAAGTAGTTAATTGAATTCTTGTGTTCTCTCCATGACAATTTTTACATGATAAGTTTGGGTTAAAAAGTTATTTGCCTAGCTCATTCATCCTAGAAAAAAGATGGTTTTAAACATTTTTCTTTTTGTATTTTTTTTTTTTTTTTTTGCACTTGACAGGTAAACTAATTTTGTTCTCACAGACTTGGTCGTCATATCAAAATTCTAAATTAGAGGCGTGATTCATTTTCACAAGATGATACAATCATTCAGTAGCAGTACTTGTGATACTCTCAGGGTGGCAAATGTGGAGTGTGTACTGGAACTAGTAAACTCCTTCAATGCCAGAAAAAGAAGTCTCTCAGACTCCTAAAATGGCCTTAAAATTGGCTCATTCTGAACTTTGATTTTACTTGGCAAAACTATAAACTTAAAAACCGTTATCTTTGAAATAGAAAAAGTAAGAGCTGCAGTGTAGATTCTTAAATTATTTTAAGGACAACCGTCATTTCAAATGAAAGTTTCAGGTTCGGTTTCAAGGGGAAAGTGGTAGCTAACTAGTTTTTCAACATTTTGACACACAAGGTCAAATATCAGAGACTATTTTTTATGGATTTTGTGCTTTTGGGTGTTATTTTCTGACTATACCTAGTATGTCAATTTGATATGAATATCTTGGCAAAAAGACATTAGACATTGAATTTTGCTTGAGAGATAATGCAAAATATGTAAGATTGACCTTCTATCTCCCATTGCCACCTCACTGTCTCCCTCCTCAAAGGGTAATCTCTTCAACCAAACTTACCAGGAGGAAAAGAGAAAATCAAAAATACATACACATAAAGCTACTATGAGATTAAACTGCAATTTCAGAACTTCAAGTTACCTTGTGTTACCTTATCTTGGAAGCCTTATTAATAATATTAAAATAATATAGCTATTAATATTACATTTATTTATTTTTTTGTTTGTTTTTTATTTTTATTTCAATAGTTTTACGGGAACAGGTGGTGTTTGGTTGCATGGAAAATTTATTCAGTGGTGATTTCTGAGATTTTGGCGTACCCATCACCCAAGCAGTGTTCACTGTTTCCAGTGTGCAGTCTTTTATTCCTCACTCCCCTTCCCCCCTTCCCCGCAAGTACCCAAAGTCCATTATATCGTTCTTATGCCCTTGCATCCTGATAGCTTACCTTCCACTTATAAGTGAGAACATACAATGTTTCATTTTTGCATTCCTGAGTTACTTCACTTAGAATAATGGTCTCTAACTCCATCCTGGTTGCTATGAATGTCACTATTTCAGTAGTATTCCAGGGTGAATATATATACACACATTTTCTTTATCCACTTATTGATTGACGGACATTTGGGCTGGTTCCATATTTTTGCAGTCGTTAATTGTGCTACTGTAAACATGCGTGTGCATGTGTCTTTTTCATATAATGACTTCTTTTTGTCTGGGGAGATACCTGATAGTGAGGTTGCTGGATCAAATTGTAGATCTAGTTTTAGTTCTTTAAGAAGTCTTCATACTGTTTTCCATAGTGTAGTTCTAGTTTACGTTCCCACCAGCAGTTTAAAAGTGTTGCCTTTTCACCACGTCCATGCCAACATGTATTATATTTTGCTTTTGATTATGGCCATTCTTGCAGAAGTAAGGCGGTATCTCGTTGCGGTTTTGATTTGCATTTCCCCGATAATTAGTGATGTTGAGCATTTTTTCATGTTCGTTGGCCATCTGTATATGTTCTTCTTTTAAAAATTTTCTGTTTATGTCCTTTGCCTACATTTGGTGGGATTATTTGTAATTGTTGTTTTTTTTCTTGGTGATTTGTTTGAGTTCTTGCAGATTCTGGATATTAGTTCTTTGTTGAAAGCATAGTTTGCAAAGATTTTCTCCCACTCTATGGATTGTCTGTTTACTCTGCTGATAATGTCTTTTGCTGTGCAGAAGCATTTTAGTTTAATTGGGTCCCATCTATTTTTTGCTTTTGTTGCATTTGATTTTGGGTTCTTGGTTATCAACTCTTTGCCTAAGTCAATGTCTACACGAGTTTTTCCTATGTTCTTCTAGAATTTGTGTGGTTTCAGGTCTTAGATTTAAGTCTTTGATCCATCTTGCCTTGGTTTTTCTGTAAGGTAAGAAAGAGGCAAGGATCCAGCTTCATTCTACATGTGGCTTGCCAATTATCCTAGCACCATTTGTTGAATAGGATGTCCTTTATCTACTTTATGCTTTTGTTTGCTTTGTCAAAGATCAGTTGACTTTAAGTATTTGGTTTTATTTCTGGGTTCTCTATTTTTGTCCCACTGGTCTATGGGCCTTTTTGTGCCTATGTCCCACCAGTCTATGTCCCACTGGTCTATGTACCATCCTGTCTTGGTAGCTATAGCCTTGTAGTATAGGTTGAAATCAAGTAACGTGATGCTTCCAGATTTGTTCTTTTTGTTTAGTCTTACTTTGTCTGTATGGACTACTTTTAGGTTCCATGTGAATTTTAGGATTGTTTATTCTAATTCTGTGAAGAATGATGATGGTATTTTGATGGGAATTGCTTGAATTTGTAGATTGCTTTTGGTAGTATGATCATTTTTGCAATATTGATTCTATTCATCCATGAGCATGGGATGTGTTTCCATTTGTTTGTGTCAGGTATGATTTCTTTCAGCAGTGTTTTATAGTTTTCTTTGTAGAGATCTTTCACCTCCTTGGTCAGGTATATTTCTAAGTACTTTATTTACTTTATTTTTTTTGCAGTTGTTGTAAAAAGGGTTGAGCTCTTGATTTGATTCTCAGCTTGGTGGTTGTTGGTGTATAGCAGTGCTACCAATTTGTATACATTGATTTTGTATCCTGAAGCTTTACTGAATTCATTTATCTGATCTAGAAGCATTTGAAGGAGTCATTAGGGTTTTCTAGAGGAGTCATTAGGGTTCTCTAGGTATACAATCATATCATTGGCAAACAGCAACAGTTTGACTTCCTCTTTACTGATTTGGATGCCCTTTATTTCTTTCTCTTGTCTGATTGCTCTGGTAGATCTTCCAGTACTATGTTGAATAGACATGGTGAAAGAGGACATTTTTGTCTTGTTTCAGTTCTCAGGGTTAACGCTTTCAACTTTTCCCCATTCAATATAATGTTGGCTGTGCGTTTGCCATAGGTGACTTTTATTACTTTGAAGTATGTTCCTTTGATGCAGATTTTGCTGAGGATTTTAATCGTAAAGAGATGCTGGATTTTGCCAAATGTCTTTTCTGCATCTATTGAGATAATCGTGTGATATTTGTTTTAAATTCTGTTTATGTGATATATTACATTTATTAACTTGTGTATGTTAAACCATTTCTGCATCCCTGGTATGAAACTCACTTGATCATGTTGGATTATCTTTATGAAATGCTGTTGGATTTAGTTGGCTAGTATTTTGTTCAGGATTTTCGCATCTATGTTCATCGGGGTTATTGGTCTGTAGTTTCCTTTTTTTGTTATATCCTTTCCTGTTCTTGGTATCAGGGTGATACTGGCTTCATAGAATAATTTAGGGAGGATATCCTCTTTCTCTATCTTTTGGAATAGTTTCAGTAAGATTGGTACCAATTATTCTTTGAATATCTGATAGAATTCAGCTGTGAATTCATCCAGTCCTGGACTTTTTTTTTTTGGTTGGCAATGTTTTTATTACTGTCTTAATCTCACTACTTGTTATTGGTCTGTTCAGAGTTTGTATTTCTTCCCAATTTAATCAAGGAGGGTTGTGTATTTCCAGAAATGCGTCCAAATCCTCTAGATTTTAAAATCAGTACATACAATAAGGAAAGACTGACACACTGATATTAGTAAGACACCACAGGAATAAAGGACATGCTACAGTTTCTGCAACTTGTCTTAATGCAAGTAAACTCCCAAACTGGGGCTCAGCCTGAGAGCATTCTTGGCTTTGCACAGGAAATAATTTGCGTCCAAATCCTCTAGATGTGTAAAGGTGTTCATAGTAACCTTGTCTTCTACTTGTCTGATTCTATTGTTGAAACTTACCAGTGCATTTTGTATATCTTTAAGTGTGTCTTTCATTTTCAGAAATTGTGATTGTTTTTTTCTTTATGGTATCTATTTCTCTGGAGCATTTTTTTTCATCCATATCCTATATTTTTAAAAATTTCTTTTCATTGCTTTTCACTCTTTTCTGGTATATCCTGGAGTAACTTAATAATCCACCTTCTGAATTGTTTATTTGATGATTCAGAGATTTCTTCTTGGTTTGGATTCATTGCTGGGGAGCTAGTGTGGTCTTTCGGGAGTGTTATAGAATCTTGTTTTGTCATATTACCAGAATTACTTTTCTGATTTCTTCTCATTCAGGTAGACTATTTCAGTGAAAAAATCTGGAATTCAAGCGCTGCTGTTCAGATTCTTTTGTTTCATGGCATGGGGCGATCCCTTGCTGTGGTGCACTGTCCCTTCCCCTAGGGATGGGGCTTCCTACAAGCCAGACTGGAGTGATTGTTGCTGCTCTTCTGGGTCTAGCCACCCAGTGGAACTACCAGCCTTTGGGCTGGTGCTGGGGAGTGTCTGCAAAGAGTCCTCTGATGTGATCCATCTTTAGGTGTTTCAGCCATAGATTCCAGCACCTGCTCTGGTGGAGGTGTCAGGAGAGTGAAGTAGACTCTGTGAGAGTCCTTGTAGATATATTTAGTGTGCTGACTTTCTTGAATGCTCATTATGCTAACAGTGAAGTTGTCACATGGACAGACTCAGGACCGCTGGTTAGCCAGGATGTTACAGGCAGTGGGATTAGCTGTTGTTTTCTTCTCCCTTGGAGCAGAGTTGTTCTGTCATGAGTTGCTGTAATGTCCTGAGTTTGTTGGCCTCCAGCCAGGAGGTGGTGTTTTTGAGAAAGTACCAGTTTTTCACCTGTCTCATGGAATTTACAGGAGCCTGTTGCTTCATTCAAAGGATCTGATTATTTAAAATAGAATAATTCGTACATTGATTTGGCATATATTTATTAAATGCCTATCTTGTGTAGGTATTATTCTAGATGCTGCTGTTGTAGAAGAAAAAAAACAAAGTCCTTGATCCTCTAGAACTTACTTTGTAATAGGAGAGATAGAACATAAGCAAATAAATATAGAACACAGTGTCATACAATGGTGTTATAAAAAATGAAATAGAGTAAGAGATGAGAGACTCAGAGAGTCTTCAGATAGGGTGGTCAGGGAAGGCTTGCCTGAGGAGGTGACATTTAAGCAGATAATTTTTTCTTCATTTATGTGACAGATATTTATTGAACACTCAATATGTATAGGTCACTATGCTTGCTACTGTAGGGTTACAGATTAAGACAAGATGCATGGTTTCTAGGAATTTATAATTTAGCCAAGGAGCTGAAACTATATAACACTGAATGTTGTAAGTTAAATGTGAATGATGTTAAGAGGTCAGAAGAGGAACTATTTCTTTTAATCCTAGTTATTAAGGAATTCTACCAGAATTAGATGGGCCTTAAAGAGTTGGTGTGTGGTTAGGTTCATGTGAGTCTGTGTGTAAAAAGAAATTCCTAAGGGCATGAAAAAGCATACCATGAATGAAAACAAAACAAAACAGACAGAAATGTCAGAGGTACCTAGAGAAGACTAAGAATATTGTTTGGGTTGGACAAGAAGTTGTGCTTCAGAAACTTAGCTCCTAGCAGTTCAAAACAGCTACTGCAAGCAAAAAATAAATTTAAAACTTTGAATTCCCTTTTTGAAATTCAGGTGAACTTTGCATTCTCTTGCACTAATTCATCTATCTTTATTTTATTAGAAAATTATTCTTCCTCAAACTTTTTGAGTAAAATTAACACTTAAGGTATACCATATTTACCCTATGGCTTCCAGTGCCTCTGTCAAATATTTAATTGGACATTCACATATAACTGAAAAGCAAGGGTAGAAGAATAGAGAGAAATAATTCTGAAAACATAGATTAGATCTATGTATTATTGGGTCTTAAATAACAGATTTACACATTTGAATTTTATCATGTAGGAAATGAAAAACTAACAAATGTTTTCTAATGGGGCATTAGCCTTATCGTTTATCATGTCGTTTTCTCCATCCAGAGTGTTTTCATCTTGCAAATTCTACCCATATTTTATGGTCCAGTTCAAATATCAGTGTTCAACTCAGCCTTCTTTGATTTCTACGCCGGCCTTTCATGGCAGTTGATCAGTACTCTCTTAGCACTTACCACATTTTACCTTGAATTTAGTCATTTTATGCTGATGGCTCTGTACCCTGCATCACTATGAACTGTGACTTCCATGTGGCAAATAAGAAATTCTTACAGAATAAATGAAAATGCCCCAGAGTAGAATAATTAATCTAGTAGCCAGATGAAGAATGTGCCAGAGATGGGTAAACTAGAAGCAGTAAAATTAATCAGTAGGCTATTACAGTCATTCAACCATGAGGTAGTTAGCACAGAACCAGGAAGCTGTCATTGACTGTTTGAAGTAAAATAGTAAGAAATGAATATGTAACATATTGCAGAGATATAATCTAAGTATTTAATTTGACTGGAGAAGAGAAAGACATCCAAAGAGGCTGGAATGTTAGTCTATTAACCATATTTGGGATTGCAGACAGAGGGCTGGTATGGAGGGAAGATGTCAAATTTGGATTTTTGACATGTTGAGATCTTTTGCTGATAGAAGCATTATATGGAACTGTCAACTGGCAAATGGAAGCTATTTCTGGCAAAGATTATGAATGAAGATAATTTAAGAGCCATTTGTATAGCAGTGACATTGGAACTCATGGTGATATATGAGATCTCTAAGCCAGTTTGAGTGGATAGACAGAAGTGGAGGAATGAAGATAAGGAATGTTCCATTGTGTATATATACCACATGTTAAAAAGGGTGAGAGAAAGAAGGGAATAGAAAATAAAGAGTGGGGAAAGAAAGATGAGGAGGCAGGAAGAGAAGCAGGCCACTGGAAACTCTGAGGCTGAGGAGTAACACTGGTAGGACAACTAGGAAACCTTTAGAGTGGTGGGAATAAAAGATCTCAAGAAGGTGAAGAGAGAATGATGGTGAAAGACCCCATAACTATGGTTGCAAATGCTCACTTGAGATCTAGATGGCTCTAGAAGAAACAAGAGGCTTAGCATAGGCTGCTGGCCAGAGCTCAGATCAGCAAGTGAAAACAGGGTGGTGTTAATGCCCCAAAAATGGAATCTTTACACTCCTCCCTTCCCCACCAGGCACAAGGCATTTCATTCTTTGCCCATCCTGTCCTATTCTCAAATTTATCAGCAGTGCCCCCAGATACTGACCTCTCTAATACTGTTCTTTCCATTCAAAATGTATCTGTTCTATGTCCCACTTCTTTGGGGTGGCGTTTTCTAAGTGTGTTCCACAAATTATAGTTCTTCAAGATGCTGTAGATTCCAAGAGAATGGATTCTGTGATCAGTTAAGTCTTGAAAATGCCACAAGGAGTGCTAAATGTCTGGAGAAATTTTGATGGAAAAAAACCTTATTGATTTTGTTTGAAGTACAAAACATTATTTGTTCATAGGCCTGCCCTCTGTTTTAATTGTTATTACTATAAAACTCAGTGATCTCATAATACCCATGTGGGGAAACTTTGCTTTAGGGTCATGGTGATGGATAATTAATCTGATAAATGGTTACATGGTTTGTTGTTAATGATTGTGAAAGGATAATTAACCTTCTATTGTCAAAAATTTATAATTTACCAGATAATTTAATGAGGTAATAAAAATGTTTAGTGTGGGAAACTCAGTATTATGGATGTCAATTTGGGATAAATTTTGGGCAGCATAGTCTTTTAGAAGTCTCTAATCACATCATTCAAGTGGATAGTGGTTACTCAATATCTACATCAATTTTAGATCCACAGCTAAATTCTATATCCTTTTTGCTAGGGCTATTACTGTGTTTCGACCCCAAAACTTCAATCAATTTTTCATCCAGCCTGAAGAATGGAAAGGAGGCATACAGCACCATCATGACATCTTATGTGCTGCGTTTTTACCTCCACAAACTGTTGTTACAGGTAAATTGAACTTTCACTTGACAATCATTGGTGAAGTTTGGTTTGTTTTGGTTTGTCTTGGCTCACTCACTTTTTAAAAAGCCCTTTCTCAGTTGTTATATATATATGTATTTTGAGATGGGGTGTCTACCTATTGCCCAGGCTAGAGTGCAGTGGCCAGATCTCAGCTGATTGCAATCTCCGTCTGCCAGGCTCAAGTGATCCTCTCACCTCAGCCTCCTGAGTAGCTGGGACCATAGGCGCGCCCCACCATGCCTGGCCAATTTTTTGTATTTTTAGTAGAGATGGGTTTTTACTGTGTTGTCCAGGCTGATCTCAAACTCCTAAGCTCAAGCAATTCACCTGCATCAGGCTCCCAAAGTGCTGGGATTACAGGCGTGAGCCACTGTGCCCGGCCATATATTTCTTTTTAACTTATGATTGACACATAACATTAATAATTGTACATATTTGTGAGGCACAACATGATGTTTCAATACATGTATAAATTGTGCAATGATCAAATCATGGTAATTAGTGTATTAATAACCTTACACATATATCATATCTTAGTGATGAGAACATTAAAAAGTCTTTTTTTCTAGCTATTTTGAAGTATACAATACATTATTGTCAACTCTAGTCATCCTACTATGCAATAGACCACCAGAACTCATTCCTCCCGTCTAACTGTAACTTTTTACCTGTTGACCAATCTCTCACCATCACCTGCTCCCTTCTCCCCTCCCTATCCTCTGGTATCCACTATTCTACCCTCTACTTTTATGAGAATAACTTTTTAGATTCCACAACTGAGTGATACCATGTGATATTTGTCTTTATATGCCTGGCTTATTTCACCTAACATAATGTCCACCAGGTTCATTCGCGTTGCTGCGAATGGCAAGATTTTATTCTTTTTATGACTGAATACTATTCCATTGTGTATATATAGCACATTTTCCTTATTCATTTATTCATTGATGGACATTTAGGTTGATTTTATATCATGACTATTGTGAATAATGCTGCAATAAACATAAGGGTGCAGATATATCTTCCACATGCTGATTTCATTTCCTTACCCAGTAGTGGAATTTCTGGATCATATGGTAGTTCTATTTTCAATTCCTCCATATTGTTTTCCATAAAGGCTATACTAATTTACATTCCCACCAGCCATATGTAAGTGTTCCCTCTGCCCGATATCTTTGCCAATACTTTTATCTTTTGATTTTTTGACAGGATCCATTCTGACTGGAGTGAAGTGATGTCTTGCTCAGGTTGTTTTGATTTGTATTTCCCTGATAACCAGAGATGTTGGACTTTTTTTTTTTTTTGTATGTCTGTTGGCCATTTGTTATGTCTTCTTTTGAGAAATGTTTATTCAGGTCTTTTGTCCATTTTTAAATCAGGTTTTCTTTGTTACAGAGTTGTTTGATTTTCTTATATATTTTGGATACTAGCCCCTTATACTATCAGATGTACAGTTTGCAGCTATCTTCTCCCATTTTGTAGGTTGTCTCTTTGCTTTGTTGATTGTTTCCTTTGAACATGAATAGATTTTTGAAGAAGCAGCGCTTGCTCTTCTTAGTCCTTATTTCTAGGGAAATATATTAGTAGTTCTGATCATCAGCTCCTATGCCTGGCTGTCTGATTTCCCATCACGGTTCTACCAATTGCCACAACTTGATAATGAGCAAGTTATTTAAACTCTGAATCGTAATTTTGTCTGGAAGATAATAATATATCTATATTTTGGTTTATAGTTTAGATTATCTGTGCAAGGGTTTAACACAGTTCTCAGCACACAATAAGCTCATCCATAAATATTAGCTTTTATTTGTATTGTCCATTTTCCAGGAGCAGCATTAGGGCTGTTGGGTACGAATCACACATTGGTGGCACTTAGACGTTTCATAATGTGTACATATTAACTCTTTGGCATAATTTAGCCCAGATAATGTTGATAAAAGTCTGTCCTCACAAAATGTCTACAAATCCAAGCTCTTAAAATGATTCATAGGCATGCTTTGATGTGACATATTAAAGAGAATGAAAAATTGTTGTATCATTTCTGGCCAAAGAATACAATTTATAGAGACAGAACATACCATGAAATTTTCAAGTCCATATTTTGACAGCTGAATTTTTTTTTTTTTATAGAACCAAAAATGTCATCAATTAAGAGGAATGAAAACTTACAGGAAAAGATCCAGGATCTCTATGAAGCGTTACAATATGAGGTTTACTGATCTATCTACATTTAAAGTTCCCCTGTTTTCAGGACTAACCAAATTACTTTCTAGTAAGACCAACTCTGTAGATAAATTAGCTTTACAGTCACTGGAAGGCCACCCCTGCAGGGAGGATCACATCCTGAAATGTGATGGGCAGTGAAGTGCAAAACAGTGTGGTTGTTATTGTGAAAGTATTAGTAAATACCATTGTATTGGTGGGTTGACAGTCTCTTCACTCATTCTCCTCCCATCAATCCTATGTGGAAATATTTGGTCAATCACTGCTAGTAAAGCATAAGAGAAGATGGATGTTTCTATGGACAGCTGAACTCCATCCCCCTGGTTCAATTTGTGAGCTGCACAGATTGCTCTTTCTTTCTTTCTCTTTTTTTTGAGGTGGAGTGGAGTCTTGCTCTGTTGCCCAGGCTGGAGTGCAATTGTGCAATCTTGGCTCATTGCAACCTCTGCCTCCAGGGTTCAAGTGTTTCTCCTGCCTCAGTCTCCCGAGTAGCTGGGATTACAGGCACATGCCACCATGCCCAGCTAAGTGTTTTTTTTTTGTATCTTTAGTAGACACAGGGTTTCACCATATTGGCCAGGCTGGTCTCACACTCCTGACCTCCTGATCCGCCCACCTCGGCCTCCCATAGAGACTGCTCTTTCTAGGACAATACAGTTTAGTGTGCATTTCTCTCTTTTCTCCCCTATTCCCAAAAAAGTCACCATTTGTACATCCCACCCAAACTCTTTTGCTCTCCTTGCCATAGACACTCTGCTCAGTGGGTAGCTGTCCTCACTAAGTCACTGAGAACAATGGTCTGGACATTGCTGCTTTGTTCCTCCACAGGATATGGTTGCTCAGACTTCACCTCACTTTGGGCTTTTGAGCTATTTGGGCTTTTCTTTGTTTTCTGTGAAGAGGAGTACTGAAGGACTTTCTGTAGGAAAAACTTTAGGATTGTGGAAGACAAGAATGAAGAGAACACACACACACCCATCCACACACATACACACACAAGAAGGGATGTGTGAAACAGAAACATAGGAGGACTTGATTTACTTGCCTTTACCCAATAATAAAAAGTATGATGGTAATTAACATTTTCTCCAGTACCTACAATATGCTCAGTGCTACTGTAAGTACTTTCATTCTCTACAATAACTCTAGGAGATAAATACAATTATTAACTATTTTTTATAGATGAGAAAATTGCAGCATCAAGTAGAATTAAATAACATGTCCAAGGTCACACAGTTAGTGAGAGAACCAAGACTCAAGCTCCAGTTTTTTATCTGCAAAGCATTTGTTCTGAATGCTTTATTACCATAAGATAAAAGGAAACAGCAGTAATTTCTACACACATATGCTCAGGTTATACTGTGGGGATTATAAGCTCTAAAGTTAATACAAATACCAATTATTATTATTCATGTTTCTAAAAATATAGAGTGCCCACTATGTGCCATATTCTGTGTAAGATATACTGCTAATAACTTCTTCTGATTGCTATTGCTCATATTTTCTATCTTAATCTCCTGGCAATTTATATTCTCCATCCTGTCTTGTGCAGGGAGTTATGATGGAGAAATTGTTCTATGGAACAGTAGCACAGAGAGTGCTCACCATGTTCTCCACCCTGATTACCAGAGGTTGCTAAAGTCAAAATTAGGTAAGCGTGAGTTTGAAACTAAAATAACATGGCTAGTCAAATCACTGTAGGCCTTGTTGTTCATGCATGTGCCTGCTGCAACTTGCTCCTAAATTATAGGTGATTGGCTGTAAGCACGAAGGATTAGGGATATCATTGTCTTGTCAAAGTGGCTAAAGAGAATCTTGAGATTTACTTGGCTTAGCAAATTCTCCATGGCATGCCATTTCTTTTCTTTATGCTACATTGACATTTCTGAACTACTGATAGCAGGGAGCAAGACTCTCATTTTTATTTAGTTTATTTTTTTCAATAAACCTTGCCAAATTACCTAAGAGTGAACGTTAGGTACCCTTTGCTAAGGAAATGGAAATTCATGTTCACTCGATAGGCTGTTGAGACTCAATCTAGAGCTTGTAATAAATATTATGCCACCTGGAAATCTTAAATTATTCCTTGCTTTAGAAGCCCATGAGGAACATTAGATGGGAGTATATTGTATTTTATGGGAGTTTAGCAGAGCACATGAATATTTTATATTTAAGTAAAATGTCTTGACAATTGCCTTTCACATTTTATTTCAGTTTCCTTAGATACTAAAGGTTTTTCTTTAGACTAATTTATTTTGGTAATGAAAATGTCATTCCTCATGGCCCAGTGAGGTTCTGTTGTCTCAACTGAATAAACTCATAGAGGCTGAATTGAACTTTAGGAATGGACTGGTCATCAGATGCAGTTTTCTTTCTGGGTGAAAACTGAGAAGCTATTTTATTAAGAGTAGGAAAGCAAACAAGAGATTTAGGGGATACTTGGCTGCAAACACAAAGCTCTGACCTGCTTTATGTCTTAAGAGCTAATCATTTTAGGATTCATTTGAACTCATACCATGAGGGATTTGGAATTCTGCCTCTTCCTCTACACTGGGCTTTAGAATACATAGAGAGATAATTAAGGAGAAAAGTGAATAGATGTCAAATTTCTGAAAGACATGAAAGGCACTGCAATCGATTTCTTATTTGGGAATTTTGAAAATATGTCTGTATAGATTTTTCATAATTATGGGCGGACTGTTCATAGATTCTGAGATGAATATCCCCAGGTTTTACTAGTGTGGCCTGGAGATGATGTCATTACATAATTGAAGTATGCTTAGAAATGTTTTCTCCAGAGTAACTCACTAACAAATAGTATTGTTAAAAAGCCTCATTTAATTAAACATAGTCATTAGAGCTCATGTTCATTATAATATTTCCAAGATTAATTTTAATGATTAATAAGTTGAAAATGCCACAATATCGGAATTACATTTGTCTTAGGCATATTAGGATCCCTAAGATGTTAGCATTGATGCCAATATTAAGTTCTTATTTAATTCATATCAAGGAAAACACAGCAAGTTTGTATGGAACATGAAAAACAAAAATAAAGTCAAACAGTTCTTCCAGCTGTGGTTAAGAAATGTCAGAAGGCTTGATAGATGTTGACTGGAAGTCTATTGTGAGACTTGGAGTCATTGGAGATAGTGATAGATGGCGGCCTGCTGTTTCATAGGCACTAGTTTTCAAAGCAGATATTTTTCTTCATTAATATACCTGGCTTTGTCTCCATCACAGATACAAAACCTCAAAAACTTCTTAGTGCTGGGAGAAGCCACTCCACCCACCCCGTGGCAGACCAATCTACCATGGGAGTCCGCAACTTTGAGATTGACAATGAGGGCAAAAATGCTGTTATGAGGCTTTGCTTCCTCAAAGTAAGAAAAAACACTGCAGTGACAGGTAAAATATATATTTACATTTTACATGTAGTTGGAAAGGCAGCAATAAAGAAAATCCAGTCTATTTCTACTAGATCTTGTAGAATTTGAGTGCATGTAGCTAACCAGTCAGGAGTGTGTCATGTGAGGTCACAGACCATGGCAAAGGAAGTTGGAATTGAGGAGGATGGGTTCAAGAGCAGGAGGCAGACTACACCCCCTACTAATTTATCCAGCGTTGTATATGTTAAGATCAGGAAGGGAACAATTCTGACAAATTATTGAATACGGGCAACAATCAGAATTGTTGTCCCAGACATGGCATAAAGAGATTTTAATACCGTAGGGGCACAGCAAGATGTATGCCAGAGTCAAAGCTTAAGTCCACATATAGCAGAAGAGTTGAGTCTGAGACTGACTATATGAGTACCTAATCAAAATAGGCTGGAAGAGAATAATCAGGAGCATGGATGTTAAGCACAGTAACAGAATTGGAAAGAATTGCTAATCCCAGGATAAGAGCTGCCTGCTCTCTTCTCTGTTCTCATCTTTTTTTCTTTTTTGAAGTATTAGTTATATATTCTAGAGATGTATACTAACATTAATGCTATTTTATGATTTACTGTAGTTATTTGATATTATGTAAATGAAATAACCATTTGCTTAATTTTTTCCCTGTTGTCAGTGGCAATATTAGCATGGTGTTGATGCAGGCTGCATCTTTCCGAAATGAAAATCTGCCTTGGAGAATACTGCACATATGTATTGTGTATTTGAAATCTAGACACATATGTATTGTGGATTTGAAAAGGAAATGAACATATCTGAATTATGTTTATTGTTTCCCATATTTAATTTACAGATGAAAAATCTGTATAATTTTCATATAAAATTTTTAATCATTAAGAATCAATAAAAGTATAGTTTAAAAACATTCTGGGTTGTTTAGAATAAACTTTGAAACAATTAGATTCTAAAACTTTCCATTTTCTAGAACTTGCTTATACTCAAAATATGAATTAATATCCTGAAATTACTCTCATTTCCTCAATACTAATTTTAATGTTATCAGTATTCCCAGATTGTTTTCACTGAAGCAGCTACGTGTTATTATTTCTACCTTAAATAAATATGATTGTTAATTGGCAGTACATTTGTGAGGCAAACTGGAAGTCATTCAGAGAGTTATCAAATAATAGGAACCTTGCCACAGAAGAATAACTTAGGTAAGATGCTTCAATAAAACATAAAAATGGAAAATGAAAAGGTTAGTTCTAGACTCATTCACCAAAAAAGGGTTTTATAAGGGTTTACAATGAATTATTGATGAAAACATTTAAAGAAAGCTCATAAATAGAATTCTAAGCATGCTGCCAAATGGAGAAGTCAATAGCTATTCTACTGTCACTACATATTCCATCCAAATCTGTGCATGCAGACTTTTACTTCACTGTATATATCCAATGGGTTATTTGGGAAGATGAATTTTATATAATGAGAATATTATCATAATGTTGGAATTAATATTTCATGTTTATCTGAGGAAACAAATTAATTCTATCTAACTTTTAAAAACCCCCGGGTCGGGCGCGGTGGCTCAAGCCTGTAATCCCAGCACTTTGGGAGGCCGAGATGGGCGGATCACGAGGTCAGGAGATCGAGACCATCCTGGCTAACACGGTGAAACCCCGTCTCTACTAAAAAATACAAAAAACTAGCCGGGCGAGGTGGCGGGCGCCTGTAGTCCCAGCTGCTCGGGAGGCTGAGGCAGGAGAATGGTGTAAACCCGGGAGGTGGAGCTTGCAGTGAGCTGAGATCCGGCCACTGCACTCCAGCCTGGGCGGCAGAGTCTCAAACAAACAAACAAAATAAATAAATAAATATAAAAACCCCCAAAACATCAGAATAATGAATGAAGAAAAGGGAACTAAATGCAATGGGACATTTCAATATCCTATGTCATTTTACTCAACACAAACCAGTGAGGTTATCATAGTGTTACCTCCATTTTATATTTGACAAAATTAAAGTGATGCTGGGAATTGATCTCAGGGCTACTCACCTCTCCAACATCATATACTTTCCACAGGGAAAGTCACTGAAGAAGTTATTTCCGGCATGGGTTGTTCAGTTTTCTAATTAGATTTTCCCTTACATGTTAGGAGGAGCTAACCTGGTATCATGTGGAGGATCTGGTTATGTCAGATTTTGGGATATATATAAGAAGCAACTTCTGGCTGAATTTTTGGCTCATAGTGGAGCTGGAACGATTATTATGTCTACTGATAAGATGAATCGATACCTTACCACAGGAGATCTTGATGGATGGTTGAAAATCTGGAATATAGAGGTAAATTGAAAAACATTATCACATTACCTTTAAGATTTTTGGTGACCCTTTGTTGCAAGTAACTATGAATCAAGTCTTGTCTGTCTCCTAAACAAAGGAAAAAATATTTAGTCTAAGTGTTTTAAATAAAACATTTACAAGTTTCGTGCAGAGACTTCTTTTAAATAATTAATGAGGAAAATCATATTTTTCTCAATATTGACAGCCTTCTGTTAAGTCATCCAATTTAGAAATACAATATTGTTAGGAAGGCACTGCAGCATTATTTGAATGTAAATAATTAGGATATACCTTATTTTTAATGTATTTATTTATTTATTTATTTATCTATTTATTTATTTTGAGACAGGATCTCCCTCTGTCACCTAGACTGGAGTGCAGTGGCATGATTATAGCTCTCTGCAACTTCAAACTCATGGCTCAAGCCATCCTCCCACCTCAGCCTCCTGAGTAGCTATGACTACAGGCATGTTCCACTATGCCCAGCTAATTATTTTATTTTATTTTATTTTATTTTAATTTTATTTTTTGTAGAGACAGGGTCTCACTATGTTGACTGAGCTGAGGCTACACCTTATTTGCAATGAGACTGTAAATGTAATTTAAATACTAGAGGACTATTCCCTCATCTAACATTATTGTTACCCTGAGTTAGTTTGGGATTTTTTTCTCTTTTATCACTGATTACCTCCTCGATTTTCCAATAATATTTAAAAGTTGTATATGTGACCACATATATGTGGTAAAGTTCATCTCTATCAAATAATTGGCTATACTATTTAGATTCTTCTTTCCTTCCTCCTTCCCCACTAGTTCCTTTTTGTATTTCCCAAGTAGTCAGATAAGTTAGAAACCTTTTTTTCTTAATGTAATTTCATTTTCTAGCCTCTTTTATCATGAACTTTGCTTTTGCATTTGGATCACAGGTTATTGTTCCCAAGTTTGAAAATCGGCCTTTTTAAAAAAGTGTTATGTCATTGTAATCGTTTCATATTTGAATTTTTTAGAGGTCTGGTATTTCTTTTCATTCAGGAGTACTGTCTTAATTCCAGTAAGAACAAAATCACAAAGGCCCCAACTCTGATAAGATCATTCCAACCTCATGAGGACCGGATAAGTTCCTTAGAGATGTGTGAGCCGGGTGGTCAGTTACTGATTATCTCCTCCTCTGCAGACTGCAGCATTTGTGTGACTGGTGTCTGCAATGCTCCTGTTTGGATCTTTGGTCAGGTAGAAATATTGCTCTTTATTATTCTAGTATTTACTTGACATTTAGTATTAACTCGGGCTGATTTCTATTTGAATCTCATCAGCTGTTTAATGTTCATTAGTCATGAAAGAACTGACAACATTTCTGAAGCAGTAGCTCTAGGCAACTTTGTCCTGTTTTCCATTAACCAAGACAGTTTCATCAAGCGGAAGACACCAGGGACACGGAAAGATGGGAGCTCTGTGCAGCTCAAAATATTCCAAGATTTCTAAGAAAAAATTCTCCTCTAAAATAAATTCCTTCAATTTCAAAATTTAGTAAAAGTTCAACGTGGATAAAATGATCGTGTTACTAAAAAGACAGGTGATTATGACTGTTAACTAAGAATGTAATAATCAAATGTAGAAAATTTTAGGAAAAAACCAATCATCCTATTCATTCTCTGGTTTATTGCCGCAAATAATAATAGTTAATATTTGCTGAGTTTTTCTTATGTACCTGGGGCACTGTTCTAAGATTTTTTTCAAGAATTAACTCATTTAATCTTCACAATTGCTCAATTCAGGAGGGGGCAGCTCTCACAATTCCCATTTTACAAATGAGCAAACAGAGGCACAGAGAGTTTGAATTAATCGCCTGAGCTCGCAGAAGCTAATCGTGGTAGAGTTTTGCTTTTAACTCAAGTTGGGTCACTTTAGAGCTCACATTTTTAACCCCTTTCTCAAGATCTGACTTGTCCCTGCCTATGAAATGAAATGGAAGTAGGGGGCATGAAATAAAGGAAATATTTAGTCTCATATTTTCTGTTCTTTTATCCTTTTGCCTTCTTGGGAACTTTTCGTGTTCCATTTATGCTTTTGGGGACAAAATATGTTTGACTGGTTTCAACCAGTACTATTCAAACCTGGTATAAGTTTAAGGTGAAGCCTCAATTTCTGTTCAGCCAGCTGATTTGGTTCTATTTAGGAGCCTCAGGTGCCAATCTTACTCTGAAGAGTAGGCAATTGTTTTAGTGTCGGAAGACAACGTTTGTTATTGCTGTATTTGTAAAGTCAGTTTGATGAGGCCAACCTGTGTGGAAAGAATTCTAAGCAACCCTTTAGGATGCAGAGGGTGTTGGCAAATCAGAAAATCATCTAGGAGGTGGACCCACATTGGCTGGACAATGAGAGTGTCAATGTAACACTCAGGAGCTGTATCAATCTCTTGTATTTTTGTAAACAAGACGAGCACTAGATTTTTCTCAGTCAGGAAAAAAAGCGGCTAAGTGGGAACTCATATGGGTGTGTGATGAGTGAGACAGAGTGGGACATGGCTGGCAGTCTGGACAGGAAAGAAGGTGGAAGCCTGCCTCGGGCCACTGAAGAAGCCAATGCATTGCTGACGGAGGCTGTGGCAAGATGAGGTGGAGGTTTGAACAATGGTAAAGAAACGAAACATCATCAATTGGGTGACCTAAGAAGTTCCTTAGACATCTGGGGTTGAACCAAGAAATAACACCATTCTAGGTGTAGGTGCCATATAAAGTTCACCCACCAAACATAATCTGTAGCTAAATTTTATTTTAATGCAGAAATGGGTGCTTATAAAACTACTTATTTTTATGTTATTGATATTATTTGTTGTTTCTGTGAAATCTTGCGTTGTTTAAGGACTTCAGACCCAAAAAGCCCTCATGAGAATAATTTTATTTTTTCCTTTCTGTTCAAGACAGGAGAAGAGTCATCAGACCTGGGTCAGTTTTAAAAATTGAAGGCTAGCAAAGCTGGGGAAAACGGTTTCCTAGTTCCTTCTGTTTGTGCTACTTCTTCTTCTTCTTCTTTTTTTTTTTTTTTTAAAGGATTTACTTTTATCAAGCTGTCTTGAATATAGGTGCCATTAGTCCCAAGATGTAGAGCAAAGAGTGTGGAAAGGAGAGGAAGGGGAAAGGAAAAGAGGGAAAGGAAAGAGAGAGGAGAGAAGGGATTTTTTTTTTTTTTTTTTAAACAAAACAAAACTTAGAATCCCTTTTATAGCATAGCTATTGGGCTTAGGCTGGTTTTCAGGTTAGATTTTTAAAAGTAAGTTGTGTGGTATGTCTATTTCTAGAGTTGGAGAAATAGGAGTGAAGAGGATTTATTCATGAATGCATGTTTATCCCACGAAGCTGTCAGGTGATTGTCGGATAAGAAGAAATTCAAATGATGCTTGAAATTCTTCAGTGCCCCTCTTTGTGCACTAACTGCTGTTATGCTAGGCAGAGTTTATGTACTGGCAACTCTCCTCATCTGATTGACTTGATGTCCAGTGACTTTGATTGTGTCTCTTCATCCAGTGAATAATTAAAATTTGATTTAGTTGCCCACATTTAAACAATAATAGATTTCATGTAAAGATTCATGTTTCTAATTTCTCTTAAAAAAAAAGCAATCAGGCAAGAAAAAGAAACAAAAGGTATTCAAATAGGCAGAGAGGAAGTCAAATTGTCTCTGTTTGCAGATGACATGATTGTATATTTAGAAAACCCCATCATCTCAGCCCAAAAAATCCTTAAGCTGAAAAACAAATTCAGCAAAGTCTAAGGATACAAAATTAATGTGCAAAAATCACAAGCATTTCTATACCCCAATAATAGACAAGCAGAGAGCCAAATCATGAGTGAATTCCCATTCACAATTGCTACAAAGAAAATAAAATACCTAGGAATACAACTTACAAGGGACATGAAGGACGTCTTCAAGGAGAACTACAAGTCATTGGTCAAGAAAATCAGAGAGGACACAAACAAATGGAAAAACATTCCATGCTCATGAACAGGAAGAATCAATATCATGAAAATGGCCATACTGCCCAAGGTAATTTATAGATTCAATGCTATTCCCATGAAGCTACCATTGGCTTTCTTCACAGAACTAGAAAAAACTACTTTAAATTTTATATGGAACCAAAAAAGAGCCTTTATAGCCAAGACAATCCTAAGCAAAAAGAACAAAGCTGGAGACATCATGCTACCTGACTTCAAACTATACTACAAGGCTACAGTAACCAAAACAGCATGGTACTGGTACCAAAACAGATATATAGACTAATGGAATAGAACAGAGGCCTCAGAAATAACACCACACACCTACAACCATCTGACCTCTGAAAAACCTTACAGAAACAAACAATGGGGAAATCATTCCCTATTTAATAAATGGTGCTGGGAAAACTGGCTAGCCTTATGCAGAATATAGAAAATGAACCCTTTTTTTACACCTTATACAAAAATTACCTCAAAATGGATTAAAGACTTAAATGTAAATCCTAAAACAATAAAAACTCTGGAAGAAAACCTTTCAAAACCATACAGGACATAGGAATGGGCAAAGATATCAAGACTAAAACACCAAAAGCAATTGCAGCAAAAGCTGAAATTGACAAATGCAATCTAATTAAACTAAAAAGCTTCTGCACAGCTTTTTAGAAAATATCAGAGTGAACAGACACCCTACAGAATGGGAGAAAAATTTTTCAATCTATCTATCTATCTGCCAAAGGTCTAATATGCAGAATCTATGAGGAACTTAAACAAATTTACGAGAAAGAAACCAAACAACCCCATCGAAACGTGAGTGAAGGATATGAGCAGACACTTCTCAAAACAAGACATTTATGTGGCCAATAAACATATGAAAAAAACCTCATCATCACTGGTCATTAGAGAAATGCATATCAAAACCATAATGAGATACCATCCACACTAGTTAGAATGGCAATCATTAAAAAGTCTGGAAACAACAGATGTTGGCAAGGATGTGGAGAAATAGGAATGCTTTTACACTGTTGGTGGGAGTGCAAATTAGTTCAATCATTGTAGAAGACAGTGTAGCAACTCGTCAAGGATCTAGAACCAGAAATACCATTTGACCCAGGAATCCCATTACTGAGTATATACTCAAAGGGTTATAAATCATTCTACTATAAAGACACATGCACATGTATGTTTTTTGCAGCACTATTTACAATAGCAAAAACTTGGAACCAATCCAAATACCCATCAATGATAGACTGGAAAAACAAAATATGGCACATATACAACATGGAATACTATGCAGCCATAAAATAGGATGAGTTCATGTCTTTGCAAGGACATGGAGGAAGCTGGAAACCATCATCCTTAGCAAACTAACACAGGAACGGAAAAGCGAACACTGCATGTTCTCAC
The DNA here is from genome assembly GCF_000951045.1 of Mandrillus leucophaeus. Taxonomy (NCBI): domain Eukaryota; kingdom Metazoa; phylum Chordata; class Mammalia; order Primates; family Cercopithecidae; genus Mandrillus; species Mandrillus leucophaeus. Next base: position 1,110,171 of record NW_012106042.1, on the reverse strand, counting down.
TCATAAGTGGGAGTTGAACAATTAGAACACATGGACACAGGGAGAGGAACATCACTCATTGTGGCCTGTTGGGGGGTGAGGGGAAAGGGGAGGTAGAGCATTAGGATGAATAACTAATGCATGTGGGGCTTCAAACTTAGATGATGGGTTGATAGGTGCAGCAAACCACCATGGCACATGTATACCTATGTAACAAACCTACATATTCAGCACATGTATCCCAGAATTTACAGTGGAAAAAAAAAA
>NW_012106042.1:1102173-1109282 GCF_000951045.1 Mandrillus leucophaeus | reverse complement strand
AAAAAAAAAAAAAAAAAAGAAGTGTAGCCAAAATCTGTGAAAATTATTATATAACACACATAATTTTTAGAAAATAATATTTAATAACTGAACTAGCTTTTGAAAACATTTTAAGGAGGTAACATGCGAATAAAGTAGTTGAGGGAAAAAATAACTGTGGCAATTCTTTAACAAAAGCTTTGTTTTGTTTTTAGTAAATATACATCTGGCTATTCAGAATTTTAAAATAGGAATGGTAAAAAATTTCTTGTAGTTCATTATTATCTTTTCATTGTTTCTTATGACACATCTCATTTTCTACCTTTATTAAAGGTACATGAATCTCTTTCATTTCCCCTATAAAACTGTAAACTTCTTGTGGAGAAGAGTCACGTCTTTTTCATTTTCTTGTGTGTCCCACCCCAGGACTTTAATTAGTAATCTAGCACATGGTAAACACACGTAAATGTTTGAAGAAAATAAATTTCATAAAAATAAAAGATGTTTTTGTTTTTTTCAGGCAAAGCACTGGCATATTGAAAACTACCTTTTCCTATCTAAAAGAGATACTAATTTAGTGGAAAGTAATATTCAAAAGGAAATTTCTTTATTTTCTAAGGAGGAATCTTGTTTAGACCCAACAGAACATTCTCTACTTAACAAGAAAAACAAAGATGACTCAACATACAAGTAAGTAATTTTGAACATTAGCCAGATGTCAACTGGAGTCTAGGTAAGACATAGATAAGACTGGTCCAAACTTCCTTCTGTCCTCTGTGGAATGTTCAGTGACTACCTTAAGATTTTTCCAAAATTTGAGGTGTTGGTAGGTATGTATGGATGAGTGACTTATATTATCGAGGCCATATTTGGTTCTTATTTCTTGACTACATTGATTCTTGATATGTGTTAAGTGCCATCTAGTCTTATATTTCTACTCCATCATCAATCTAATTGTGAAAATTGACCCCTTTCTTCAAAAACTATCTATCTATCTATCTATCTATCTATCTATCTATCTATCTATCTATCTATCATCTATCTACCTATCTATGTATGTATCTATCTCTACTATCTATCTATCTATCTATCTATCTATCTATCTATCTATCTATCTATCTATCATCTATCTATCTATCTTAGAATGTGTATCAGATTTTACTCCTGGTTTTGATAAAGTGCACAGGGGTTTATGTGACAAAAGTTCAAAGAGCTTAACTTTGAAGTTAGACATCATTTCTTTAAGGCTTCTCATGCCTCTAGGTTGCTCAGACGTTCTTCTCTTCACGTCACTCTGCTAGGTCCCATATTTACACTCCATTTATGCTCTCATGTCAAGGAGTTTAGTTCTTTTGTTTTCTATGCTTTTGCCAAACCATGCTCTCATAACTTAACTTTCATGATAAATGGCTATTTTATTCTCGTAGAGATAGATATCCAAGCTTATTACTTGGAGAATAATAAAAATATTTTGGTGCCTTTGATTTATTATCTGTTTCATGTAAGAAAAGAAATGGAGCTTACTCAGAGCTGACAAGAAAATAGTTATTCTATAAAACTCCCACCATGTTTTAATTCAATGCTTTTGTAACATTCTATGTTAAACAGGTGAAACACCAGAGAGGACTGTCTTTCCTTCTTCCCTTTAACTCACTAGTCATAGTTTTCCTTTCATTGAGGCTCTACAGGTGGGTTGGGAGGCAGGAAAAAGGTAGCATTGCTGTTCTTGAGGCTTGGCAGATGTGCACAGCATACTCTTCTTCCTGGCGATATAGTTGAGGGTTCTTTGATGACCCCACTCAGGGACCTCTGCATTGCACATTTCCAAACTCATAAACTCTTTGGCTAGTTTCTTATGGCTCACCTCCTCCAGCTCATGCCCCTTGTAATACACATCACAGTGTTTTCTATTACAGTCCTGCACATTGCCAAGCCTCCCCTCTTGCACAACTGCTGGTTTAACTTCTGCTTGGCCTATAGGAAACACATTTTGCAACACCAACTTTTCCACTGTTTCCCCACTGCTCCCTGCAACTCCAGGTACAGCTTTTTGCCTGTAGACTTCTTCAGATGTTAGTGAGACAAAGGTCTGCTGTGTCCCTCTCATTGTTACCCTAGAAGACTACATTAAGCTATTTGGGCTATGTGAATAGAGGCTAGAAATGAAAAAGAGAAAAACTTTCCTCCCCTCCAATGGGGGTGGGTCACAATTCGCACATAAGACTCTCTCTGATGCAATCATCTCTTATAGTGTCCGCATCCTTTGTTTATATCTTACAGTGATGTTGGCTTAAGTGTCACAAGATCAGTTTTGGAGCTACCTTCTTGGCAAAGTGACCCTGCACATAAAGAGTCAAACCACCTCATATTGGCATGTAGAAATACTTTTGTATTAAACATCTCAATAAATTACTTTGCTTTCAAACTTTTTGAACCTCTACTGACAGATAGATAGAAGAAAAAAATTCCCCTTTAGCATTCTGTTATGCTAAATTACTTTGGTATTTGTTCTTCCATTTCCTTGAATTATGGCTTGCAGAAATGTCAAGTGGCATTTTACGTTTAGGCAGAAGGATATTTTCAATTTAGAAATCTAGCATGAGCAATCCTGTACAATCATAGAATGCTGGGAATGGAAAGACTTTACATAGGATAAAATGTCCCCGCCTACCTATCCTACTCAATCTTACAGATGAAGAAATAAAGTTACCTTAGGATAACACAGATAGATCATTTTTTTTTTCTCTTTCCATCACATGCATAGAAGAGTGAAGGCAAGTGTTACAGATTCCTGTTTAAGAGTATTTCAGCCAATATAATACTTTCCCATTCCTTATGACAAACTCAGTTATCCTTTAAACATTTTTTTTTTTGAGGCTGTCTTGCTTTATCGCCCAGCTGAAATGCAGTGGTGCGACCACAGCTCACTGCAGTAGCAACCTCCCTGGCTCAAGCAATCCTCCCATCTCAGCCTCCCAAGTAGCTGGGACTACAGGCATGCCACCACACCCAGTTTGCACACACACACACACACACACGCGCGCGCGCACACTTTTCTTCTGTACAGATGGGGTTTCATCATGTTGCTCAGGCTGGTCTCGAACTCCTAGGTTCAAGTGATCCTCCCACTTCACCCTCCCAAAGTGCTGGGATTACAGATGTGAGCCATCACTCCCATCCTAAACACTTTTTTAAACCATTCTTTTCCTGGATTCAAACATTGGAAATTTGAACTCTTTACTTCTTTCCTGACTTCATTTTCAGTTAATTTTGTTTTCTATTGTTCCTGAAAACTTTTTGTAATGCAAATCAGTGCTGATATATACAGTTATTAAAAAAATTATTTTAATTTCTGGGGTACATGTGTAGGATGTACAGGTTTGTTACATAGGTAAATGTATGCCATGGAGGTTTGCTGCACCCATATACCTATAACCTGAGTATTAAACCCAGCATGCATTAGCAATTTTTCATGATGCTCTCCCTCCCCATCCCCTACCCCTGGACAGGTTCCAGTGTGTGTTGTTCCCCTCCTTGTGTCCATGTGTTTTCATTGGTCAGCTCCCACTTTTGAGTGAGAACATGTGAATATGTGGTGTTTGGTTTTCTGTTCCTGAGTTAGTTTGCAGAAGATAATGGCTTCCAGCTCCATCCATGTCCCTGCAGAGGACATTATCTCATTCCTTTTTGTGGCTGTATAGTATTCCATGGTGTATGTGTACCACCATTTTCTTTATTCAGTCTATCATTGATGGGCATTTGGGTTGATTCCATTTATTGGCTATTGTGAATAGTGCTGTAATGAACATATGTGTGCTTGTATCTTTATAATAGAATGATTTATATTCCTTTGGGTATACACCCAGTAATGAGATTGCTGGGTCAAATGGTAGTTTAAATACTATTTCTGGTTCTAGGTCTTTGAGGAATCACCATACTGTCTTCCACCATGAGTGAACTAATTTACATACCCACCAGCAGTGCAAAAGCATTTGAATCTCTCTGCAGACTCACCAGCATCTGTTGTTTCCTGACTTTTTAATAATTGCCATTCTGACTGGCATGAGATGGTATCTCACTGTGGGTTTGATTTGCATTTCTTTAATGATCAGTGATGTTAAGCCTTTTTTCATCTGTTTGTTGGTTGCAAAAATGTCTTATTTTGAGAAGTGTCGGTTTATGTCTTTGACTGCTTTTAATGGTTTTTTTTTTCTTGTAAATTTATTTAAATTCCTTGTGGACTCTGAATACTAGCTCTTTGTCAGATGGATAGATTGCAAAAATTTTCACCCATTCTGTAGGTTTTCTGTTCACTCTGATGACACTTTCTTTTGCTGTGCAGAAACTTTTTAGTTTAATATCTCATTTGTCAATTTTTACTTTAATTGCAATTACTTTTGATGTTTTCATCATGAAATCTTTGCCTGTGCCTATGTCCTGAACTATATTGCCTAGATTTTCTTCTAGAGTTTTTATAATTTTGGGTTTTATATTTAAGTCTTTAATCCATTTTGAGTTAATTTTTGTATAAGATGTAAGGAAGGGGTCCAGTCTCAATTTTCTGCATATGGCTATTCAGTTCTCCTGGCACCATTTATTAAATAGGAATCCTTTCTTCATTGCTTGTTTTCATCAGGTTTGTTGAAGATTAGATGGTTGTAGATGTGTGGTCTTATTTCTTAGCTCTGTATTCTGTTCCATGGGTCTATGTGTCTGTTTTTGTACCAGTACCGGGCTGTTTTGGTTACTGTAGCCCTGTAGTATAGTTTGAAGTTGGGCAGCATGATGCCTCCAGCTTTGTTCTTTTTGCTTAGCATTGTTTTGGCTATGTAGGCTCTTTGTTGGTTCCATATGAGTTTTTAAATAGTTTTTTTTTTTTTTTTTTCCTAATTCTGTGAAGAATGTCAAGAGTAGTTTGATGGGAACAGCACTGAATCTATAAATAACTTTGGGCAGTATGGCCATTTTCATGATACTGATTCTTTCTGTTCATGATCATGAAAAGTTTTTCCATTGTTTGTGTCCTCTCTGATTTCCTTGAGCAATGGTTTATAGTTCTCCTTGAAGACCGTTCTTCACTTTCCTTGGTAGCTGTATTCCTAGATATTTTATTCTCTGTAGCAATTGTGAATGGGAATCCATCTATGATTTGGCTCTCTGCTTATCTGTTATTGTGTATAGGAGTGCTTGTGATTTTTGCACTTTGTTTTTGTATCCTGAGACTTTGCTGAAGTTGTTTATCAGCTTAAGAAGCTTTTGGGCTGAGTCGATATGGTTTTCTAGATATAGTATCATGTCATCTGCAAACAGAATTTGATTTCCTTTCTTCTTATTTGAATACCCTTTATTTCTTTCTCTTACCTGATTGCCCTGGCCAGAACTTCCCATACTACACTGAATAGGAGTGGTGAGAAAGGGCATCCCTGTCTTGTGCCGGTTTTCAAGGGGAATGCCTCCAGCTTTTGCCCATTCAGTATGATATTGGCTATGGGTTTGTCATAAGTGACTCATTATTTTGAGATATGTACCTTCCATACCTACTTTATTGAGAATTTTTAACATGAAGAAATGTTGAATTGTATCGCAAGCATTTTCTGTACCTATTGTGGTAATCATGTGGTTTTTGTCCTTAGTTTTGTTTATGGGATGAATTACGTTTATTGATTTACCTACGTTGAGTCAGCCTTGAATCCTGGGGATGAAGCCAACTTGATTGTGGTAGATATGCTTTTTGATGTGCTGCAAGATTTGTTTTGCAAGTATTTTATTGAGGATTTTTGCATTGATGTTCATCAGGGATATCGGCCTGAAGTTCTTTTTTTGTTGTTGTTTTGTTTTATCTCGGCCTGATTTCTGTATCAGGATGATACTGAGCTCATAAAATGAGTTAGGGAAGAGTCACTCCTTTTCAATTGTTTGTAATAGTTTCAGAAGAAATGGTACCAGCTCCTCTTTGTATCTCTGGTAGAATCAGCTGTGAATCACTCTGGTCCTGAGCTTTTTTGGTTGGTAAGCTATTTATTACCACCTCAATTTCAGAACTCATTACTGGCCTATTCAGGGATTCAACTTCAGTCTTGAGAGGGTGTTTGTGTCCAGGAATTTATCCATTTCTTCTAGATTTTTTAGTTTATTTGTATAGAGGTGTTTATAGTATTTTTTGATGGTTGTTTGTATTTCTGTGGGGCAAGTGGTGATATCCCCTTTATCTTTTTTTGTTGTGTCTATTTGATTCTTCTGTCTTTTCTTCTTTATTAACTTAGCTAGCAATCTATTTTATTAATATTTTTTAAAAAGCCAGTTTCTGGATTTGTTGATATTTTGACGGGTTTTTTTGTGTGTGTGTGTCTATATCTCCTTCAGTTCTGCTCTGACCTTGCTTATTTCTTGTTTTTTGCTAGGTTAGGGGTTTGTTTGCTCTTGGTTCTCTAGTTCATTAGTTGTGATGTTAGGATGTTGATTTGAGATCTTTCTAGCTTTTTGATATGTGCATTTAGTGCTGTAAATTTCCCTCTTAACACTTTTTAACTGTGTCCCAGAGATTTTGGCACGTGGTCTCTTTGTTTTCATTAGTTTCAAGGAACTTCTTAATTTCTGTCTTAATTTCATTACTTACCCAGGAGTCATTCAAGAGCACGATGTTCAACTGCTATATACCTGTGTGGTGTTTAGTGAGTTTCTTAATATTGAGTTCTAATTTAATTGTGCTGTGGTCTGAGAGACTGTTATGATTTCAGTTCTTTTGCATTTGCTGAGGAGTGTTTTACTTCCAATTATGTCATCAATTTTAGAGTAAGTGCCATGTGGCACCAAGAAGAATGTATATTCTGTTGTTTTTGAGTGGAGATTTCTGTAGATCTCTATCAGGTCCACTTGATCTATAGCTGAATTTAAGCCCTGAATATCTTTTACACTTTCTGTCTCGATGATCTGTCTAATGTTGACAGTGGGATGTTAAAGTCTCCCTATTATTGTGTGGGAGGCTAAGTCTCTTTGTAGGACTCTAAGAACTTGTTTTACGAATCTGAGTTCTCCTGTATTGGGTGTATATATATTTAGGAGAGTTAGCTCTTCTTGTTGAATTGAACACTTTATCATTATGTAATGCCCTTCTTTGTCTTTTTTTTTTT
>NW_012106042.1:1096135-1102098 GCF_000951045.1 Mandrillus leucophaeus | reverse complement strand
TTTCCATTTGCTTGGTAAAATTTCCTCCATTCCTCTATTTTGAGCCTATGTGTGTCTTGGCATGTGAGATGCATCTTTTGACTACAGCACACCAGTGGGTCTTTACTCTTTATGCAGTTTGCCATTCTGTGTCTTTTAATTGGGGCATTTAGCCCATTTATATTTAAGGTTCATATTGTTAAATGCGAATTTGATTCTGTCACCATGATGCTGGATGGTTATTTTGCAGACTTGTTAGTGTAGTTTCTTCATAGTGTCATTGGTCTGTGTATTTCAGTGTGTTTTTGTATTGACTGATAATGGTTTTTCCTTTTCATATTCAGTGCTTCCTTCAGGAGCTCTTGCAAGGCAGGCCTGGTGGTGAAGAATTCCCTCAGCATTTGCTTGTCTGAAAACAATCTTATTTCTCCTTTGCTTATGAAGCTTAGTTTGGCTGGATATGGAATTCTGGATTGGAAATTCTTTTTTTAAGAATGTTGAATATTGGCCCCCCAATCTTTTCTGGTTTGTAGGGTTTCTGCTGAGAGGTCTGCTGTCCGTCTGATGGGCTTCCTTTGTAAGTGACCTGGCCTTTCTCTCTGGCTTCCCTTTAAATTTTTTCCTTCATGTCAACCTTGGAAAGTCTGATGATTATGTGTCTTGGGATTGATCTTTTAATGTAGTATCTTACTGGGGTTCTCTGGATTTCTTGAATTTGAATGTTGGCCTGTCTTGCTAGGTTGAGAAAGTTCTCCTGGATGATATCCTGAAGTATGTTTTCCAACTCGTTTCCATTTTCTCCATCTCTTGCAGGTACCCTCATCAGTCATAGGTTTGTTTATATAATCTCATAGTTCTCAGAGGCTTCATTTGTTCTTTTTCATTCTTCTTTCTCTAATCTTTTCTGTCTGTCTTATTTCAATGAGATAGTCATCAAGCTCTGAGATTCTGTCCTCCGCATGGACTATTCAGCTATTGACACTTGTGATTGCATTGTGAAGTTCTCTTGTTGTGTTTTTCAGCTCTTTCAGGTCATCTTTGTTCCTTTCTAAACTGGTTATTCTGGTTAACAGCTCCTGTAATGTTTTATCGTGGTTCTTAACTTCTTTGCATTGTGTTAGTACATACTCTTTTACCTCAGTGAAGTTTGTTATTACCTACCTTCTAAAGCCTACTTCTGTCAATTCATCCATCTCAGCCTCAGCCCAGTTCTGTGCCCTTTCTGGAGAGGTGTTACAATCTTTTGGAGTAGAAGAGGCACCCTGGCTTTTTGAATTTTCAGCATTTGTGTGTTGATTTTTTCCTCAACTTTGTGGGTTTATCTACCTTCAATCTTTGAGGCTCCTGACCTTTGGATGAGGTTTTGTGGGGTCTTTTTTGTTGATGCTGTTGTTGCTTTCTGTTTGTTTTTCTTTTTAACAGTAAGACCCTTCTTCTGCAGTTTGCTGGGGGTCCATTCTAGACTCGATTTACCTGAGTCCCTCCTGCACCTAGAGGTATCACCAGTGGAGGCTACAGAAGAGCAAAGATGACTGCCTGCTCTTTCTCCTGGGAGCTCCATCCCAGAGGGGCACTGACCTGACGCCACTGGGAACTTTCCTGAATGAGGTGTCTGGTGACCCCTGTTTGGAGGTCTCACCTACTCAGGAGGCATGGGATCAGGGACCCTCTTAATGAAGCACTCTATCTGTCCCTTGGTGGAATGGGTGTGCTGCACTGGCAGGAATTCCACTTGTTTCAACTGCCCTGATTCCTCAGAGCCAACAGAAGGAAAGACTAAGTCCACCAAACCAGAGACCATGGCTACTCTTTCCCCCAGGGGCTCCATTCCAGGGAGATCAGAGTTCTGTCTGTAAACCCCTGGCTGGAATCGCTGAAGTTCCCACAGGGAGGGCCCACCCAAAGAGGAGGGATGGATCCAGGTCCCACCTAAAGAAGCAGTTGGCCACGATCTGCCACAGCCACTGTGCTGCCCTGTGAGGTATTCCTCCCAGGCCAAACTGCCCAGTCTCCCCAGCACTGGCAGGGGAAAACGGCTGATTGGAGCCACAGTGATGGTGACCGCCCCTCCCACTGGGTAGTTGGTTGTCTTAGGCAGTCTCCAGCATGCTGCCACTGGCTGCAACCCAAGCGGTCACCAAGAATCTGCACAGTTCTGTGCTTGGAACCCAAGGCCCTGGTGGTGTGGGCTCACGAGGTGATCTGATTCATGGGTTGCACAGATCCGTGGAAAAAGCATGGTTTCCCTGGGGGGTAGCTCAATCACTCACCAATATATAGGTTTTGTAGTTCACAGATTTCTCTTAAAACTGGAGCTTTGCTGTCTATCAGAGTAGATAGGAGTACAGCAAACAGGTCTTCTCAGGTTGATTATAAGATTTTACAGGCATTGGTAGACTTCTGGGGGTGAGAGGCAAAGTTATTTCTACTGTATAGCAGTTTGTAAAATGAAAAATAATACATCAAAAAGTACTTGTGATCTTTAAAGTTTCTGTCTTAATCTAATTCAGATGAGACTGCATTGATATAATTTTAAGACTTTGTAATAATCAGATATTATAGAAAAATGTCATTTAGGAATTAAACTAATAAAAAAAGGGTTAAAAACATATCCTCAGAATTGATTATCATGTACATCCTTCAGTTCTCCCAGGAATATGATCAGGAATCCTTTGCAGAAATCAGACAAACACAATAAAATTATCAGCTGTAGAATGTCCTTTGTGCTTTCCATCTAATACAGAAAATATTATAAATCATTTTATTTTTAAGAAATATTGTTCTGAAGAATCTGCCTCTTTACCTAATCAGATTGGCAAATTCAAGGAGAGAATCATGCTAGCTCTCATCCATATGAAAAAGTATGAGAGGAAAATAAATGTGTGAAAGAATTTAGACTACAGGGCAAAAAGTACATTTGGTGTATATATGCAGGTGGGGGTATGTTTAGAGAGGGGGGTGTGCGCAGGAAGAAAGATGAAGGAAAAAAGAAAAAGTCTAAAGAAAATGGGAGAAACAAGAAACATGAAGAAAAAATTAAGTGTTTTAAAGCTATTTTCTCATTTTAACACCTAAGAGTCTCTTTGCAGATTAAAAAATTGGGGTGTATATTATCTTCTGGCTTATACAAACATACCTGGGTTTTTGCAGGGCTGAAAGTATTTTATAATACTATTTGTGAGAAGTAGGTAGATGGTAAAGAATTATCTTCAATTTAAGTCCTGGGGAGATGAATATAGAATTTAAAAGATTAATAGAAAGGCCTAATTCTAAGTTAACAATTGATATGGAGAAATAGATTTATCCTTTTCCTAGATTCTGCAAAAGTCAAACTAGCTTTAAAAAGCTTTAAAAATAAATAAACAAATAAGTGAAGGGATAAAATCGTAAAAAAAAAAACTACAGTGGACATATATTTTTCCTAGTTTATAGGAATATTTGTTTTCTGGACTCATAAAATTATCTAAAATAGGAAAATTATAGATAAAATGAATTATTTAGAAAATACAGTTTCAGAATATTTCTTATTATAAAATTAATATTGGGATTACAGGCATGTGCCACCATGTCCAGCTCATTTTTGTATTTTTAATAGAGACGGGTTACATCATGTTGGCCAGGCTGGTCTTGAACTCCTGACCTCGTGATCCACCTGCCTTGGCCTCCCAAAGTTCTGGGATTATAGGTGTGAGCTGCTGTGCCTGGCCAAAAATAATACATTTTTATTATGGGAAAATTTGGAAGTACAAATGAGCAAAAGGTGAAAATGTCTGTGGTAAAGCCATTGTTAACTTTAGGCCTTTCACTTTTAAGACCTTGTTTTAGGCATACTTACCACAATGAAAAAATGTACATTTTATAAAAATGGGAGCTTAGTAGACTCAGTTTATAACCTGTTTTATCACTCAAAAATATACAGTAAGCACATTTTCATATTAGTTAATATGAGTATCCATGGACAACATTTATAATGACTTGTAGCTTTTTAACCATTTTCTTTATTTCAAATACATAGATTGTTTACAAATTTTAACTGGGAAAACACTTCTTTAAATACTTTCATGTGCACATATTAGAATATTTTATTGAATTCATAATTAGAATAAATTCTTTGAAGAGGAATTGCTGAGTCAAAAGGCATAAAGACCTTTGGGTCGTCTTGCTGAAGGTCATCTTGCTGTCTGGACATATCAGCTCTCCCTCCAGCAGCAATACAAATGGTTGCTTTCCTGCCTTTGAACCAAGAATGGATGTTATTGCTGTCTTAAAAGTGTTGCTATGATATCTTATTGTTTTAAACTACAGTTTTTGATTATTTGTGAAAGTAAACATTTTTCAGGTTTATTCAATAAACCTGAAAAATGTAATTCAGTAATTCAATAATACATTTGAAAGGGATACTCGAAGTCTACTAGACTAACTCCTATGGTATCCTTAAGAGAAACACATCCCAGCCTTTTTGAATAGTTCCTGTATGACACACTCACATCTCACAGATACGTTTCTCTATTATTGGACTATTCTTAATGTCTCTAACGTTAAGTAAAATCCATCTGTAGAACTCTCACTTATCAAGATCTTCATTCTTATTCTAGAGCAACAAAGAGCATAAACTACTCCATTTTTATTATCTAACATATTTTCCTTTGGTTACCATTTAAAAAATTGCTTGTCTGGAAGGGATTCATTATTAGAAACGAATATAAAGAGTCAGATGAGAAATGAAACAAAAATTCTGCTAGTTTCCCAGTAATTTTATATAAGGGAGAAGGCACACCTCAAATTAATGTTTCTTAAACATGGAAAATAATTATGATATTTTAAATTCCATGTTATTGTTATTCTGTCAGTAGATTTCACATGAGAAATTAAATTATAAAATATATAAATAGGTATAAGAAAAACACAAAATATTAAAATCCCATTTTAAATTAGGCTTTATGTGGTGTAAATACTTGAAGAATTGGCAGTCTACTTTCGCCAACAATCTGGCAATAACTATCCTATGTCCATGTATGACAAATGAAAGCATGTGATGCTCTATTCAATTTTTGAAATTTGAACTTTAAAAATACTAGAGCAATAAATTATTATTTGGGGGAGTGCCACATCTTTTTACTTTTTGTCTGATCTTTCTGATAGTTCTCAAGAATATTAGAGCTGCTGTAGGGGGATGTTAGAACTCCCTGCTTGGAGTGAAAAATATTGTCTCGTTCTTGCTTAAAGTGATAGTAGCCAACACCATCTGAGCCCTGACTATATTTCAGGGCCCGTTCTAAGGTCTTTATGTGTTTACCTAATTTAATTCTCACTCTAATCCTTAGAGATAGCTACTATTATCATCCCCGTTTCACAACTTGAAAAACAGGTGGAGAAATTTAGTGATTTGCACAACGTCAACCAACCAAGAGGTGAACCGGGGATACAAATGCAGGCATTCAGGCTCCAGAGTCCGTACTTTACCTAACAAGCATCATGTGAAAATATTGACAAATTATTGGTTTGTGAGTCAAGCCATCAAATATTTTATCAAGTACCTGCTATGTATAAGCCACTACTCTAAGCATTTTTCACTCCCTTTTTTATGCCTAGGAGGGTACTCGAGTGATTGTCACAGTCATACCTCCCTTCCACAGCCAGAGCCAAGAGAAGGGAGATCAGTTACAGCCTTTCCTTCTCATAGTATTTATGCCAAGGCTAGTGGATGCCATAGTAGATCACCTTCCTGCATCACCTACTAAGGCATTTTTGCAAAATGTTTTAAAACTCTATTTAAGCCTGGAACTACAGTCTTCTGCTTCTTCTTCTTTTTTTTTTTTTTCTTTTTTATTATTACACTTTAAGGTCTAGGGTACATGTGCACAACATGTAGGTTTCTTACATGTGTATACTTGTGCCATGTTGGTGTGCTGCACCCATCAACTTGTCAGCACCCATCAACTTGTCATTTACATCAGGTATAACTCCCAATGCAATCCCTCCCC
>NW_012106042.1:1041935-1091995 GCF_000951045.1 Mandrillus leucophaeus | reverse complement strand
TGGTCTTTGATGATGGTGACATACTGATGGGGTTTTGGTGTGGGTGTCCTTCCTGTTTGATAGTTTTCCTTCTAACAGTCAGGACCCTCAGCTGTAGGTCTTTTGGAAATTGCTTGAGGTCCACTCCAGACCGTGTTTGCCTGGGTATCAGCAGCAGAGGCTGCAGAAGATAGAATATTGCTGAATAGCCAGTGTACCTGTCTGATTCTTGCTTTGGAAGCTTCGTCTCAGGGGTGTACCCCACCATGTAAGGTGTGGGGTGTTGGTCTGCACCTAGTGGGGGATGTCTCGCAGTTAGGCTACTCAGGGGTCAGGGATCCACTTGAGCAGGCAGTCTGTCCATTCTCAGATCTCAACCTCCATGTTGGGAGATCCACTGCTCTCTTCAAAGCTGTCAGACAGTGTCGTTTGCATCTGCAGAGGTTTCTGCTGCTTTTTGTTCAGCTGTGCCCTATCCCCAGAGGTGGAGTCTACAGAGACAGGCAGGCCTCCTTGAGCTGCTGTGGGCTCCACCCAGTTCGAGCTTCCCAGCGGCTTTGCTTATCTACTTAAGCCTCAGCAATGGCAGGTGCCCCTCCCCCAGCCTCGCTGCTGCCTTGCAGTTAGATCGTAGACTGCTGTGCTATCAATGAGGGAGGCTCCGTGGGTGTGGGACCCTCTTGGCCAGGTGTGGGATATAGTCTTCTGGTGTGCCCGTGTGCTAAGATCCTTGGTAAAGCGCAGTATTGGGGTGGGAGTTACCCGATTTTCCATGTGTTGTGTGTCTCAGTTCCCCTGGCTAGGAAAAGGTACTCCATTCCCCCTTGTGATTCCCAGGTGAGGCAATGCCTCACCCTGCTTCAGCCCTCGCTGGTTGGGCTGCAGCAGCTGATCAGCACCGATTGTCTGGCACTCCCTAGTGAGATGAACCCAGTACCCTCTTCTGCTTTATCTTCATCCATCACTTCTCCTCTTGAGAATATTTGCCTTGTTCCAGTCCCTTGTGCATTTTCAGAGTAACCACTCCTGCAAATGTCAGATGTTTACCTGTGAAAAGAAAGCAATAGATTGTTGACTTTATTTGTTGTGATTTCCAAGAGATGCTTTCCTACCCTCTGCCTACTTTTCTCCCTCTGTGGATAAAACTCTTTAGTGGAAATGGGCAAAATGTTTTGCTTTGATTTAGATTCCACAGGATGAGATAGTCAGAAAGCAAATGGTCTGAAAACAGGGAAGAGTTTAGTGTATTTTGGAAAAAAAATCGAGGTATGTCATTAACTACTCTAAAGGGGAACCTCTTTACTTGTGCTCCCCCAATCTTTTGCACATGTTTACATGAATAATTCTTTTCTAGAAAAAGGTATATTCTTAATCCAATAATTGCAGGGCCTAACTGTACTACACTCCATGCTTTCAGTATCCAACACCAACTTCTTATTTTTGTAGATCCCCTTACTATCTTAAAATGCCTCTCTAAGGATATCATTATTTCTTGTCTTGAAAGCCTAAATAGTGGCTAAATACTAATTCTTACTCACATGAGATGGCATATGGCGAGGGATGCCATTCCAGTGCAATTGGGGAAAAACTGCCCACTAACCCAATCACAAAGCTCTCCTAAAAGGAAAAAAAAAAAATCTATAATTCCAAGTAATGTATGTTGATACGCTCCTGATTCAAGGAAATCATGATTAAGTACCTCCCCCCATCCCCTCTTAAATGTGCGTTGTGCTTGAAAACTTGCTTCCAAAGAGTAGTATATGGAAAAAGGGAAAAAATAACTGTACAGTAGCTATTGTAAACATTACTAAAAACTTGGCAAATACAATGGTGGCCAGGTATTTGAAGTTAACATCAACCATGGAAGTCAGGTTGGTAGCATGCACACTTGGTTTGATGGGATAAGAGCAGCAGTTCACCTTTGTTGCTTTCCTCTCAACAACTCATAACCCCAGTCTCACTGTGAGAAGAATATCAGACAAACCCAAACTGAGGGATATTCTACTAAAAAAATCTGACAAGTATTTCTTAAAACTGTCAAGATCATAATAAATAAGAAAAGCCTCAAAAATTGTCACAGACCAGAGACTAAGGAGTTAGACAACAAAATATAATGTCGACATTACAGAAAAATGACATTAAGAAAAAACTAGTAAAACTCTAATGAAATATGGAATTCAGTTAATAGTAATGGTGCTCTGAAGAGACTAATAACATTTTTTGGCAATAGTAATGTACCAATATTGATCTCTTTATTGTGACAAATGGTAGTGTAAGATGTTATAATAGGGAAAATTGGTTGAGGGGTATACTGGAGCTCTACTAACTTTTCTGCAAATCTAAAACCTCTAAAATGAAAAGTTTATATATGAGAAAGCAATTAATACATTACTACTTAAAGTCATGCAAATAGCATCTGATATTAAATTTAAGAGAGATATGTAGACTTTTTACTTGTATTGATATTTTAAAATCTTTTAAAATTGGAAGATACAGTAAAAATAGGGTGAAGGAAAAAGAAATCTGGAAATGAACATTACTTGAATGCTATTATTTATTAGGCACATTTCTGAACTTTCATCCATCTTATCTCCTTTAAATCTACAGCAAGAGTCCCATTACATTGAGGAGAAAATTGAGGCTGAAAATATGGGAAACAACTCAGGGTCTTATAGCTACAAAATCCATAGAAGATATAATAATAAAAGTCAGGGAGTGGAAGAATGGAAAGGAGCTATAAAGGGCTGAGGGATGCGGGGAAGGGAGGCAGAAGGAAGAGGGTGAGTCAAGATACCCAGGACTCTCCACGATTTTGTGATGATGGGTGTGTTTTCTGGCATGGTGCTCTGAAGAGACTAATAATTTTTGGCAACATAACTTATAGCTGTTAAGGTTGAAGTCTATGACAGTGAATTTTAAATAGATTTGAGATCATTTTCTGTTTTCTCACAAGATTATATACAGCTATGTAATGATTTTATTTCCCATTTTTTATTGATAAAAATTCTTTCTATGGATTCAAGTTACACTAAAGTTTTCTTATAAATTCATATGAGAAAGCCTCAAAAATACTGAACTTTTTTACATTTTGGATGCCATAACCATAACTAAAGATACATGCCTAACACTGAGTAAATAAGCTTTGACACAAAGCATTGATGCTTACTTCTCATTATGTAATTTATTAATAAGGCAAGGATAATATATGTGTTTCTGTAAAATTTTCTTCTGAATAATTTTTTCTCTAACCTTGTTGCTATGGGGACAGGGTCTTTGTTTGATTAGACTCTTGGATACTCTGGCTCTCACTCTTTTCTATTATCACCTGGCTAGCAGGCATTTTGTTAAAAGATATGGCTTGATTAGTGTAAACAAATATCACTACTTCTGTTCACAGGAATAGATTGTTTTTTTTTCAGTCAAAGATACATCTAGCCAGAAAGAGTCTCTTCATCCCAGTGGTTAATAATGTATTTCATCATGAATTATTTTCTTCCAGTGTCAGACCATCAGAAGATATAAATTTAGGCATAAAATATAAGGAAAGAAGTACCTGCATGAAAGAAACACAAAAACCTTATTATGGTGAAGTTATAAAAAAATCATTGAGTAAGTAGTCTCTGTTGTTAATGTATTTTTATAATGTTATTTAATAGATTAGTGTGAATACAAATGGCTACTCTGTGTGTTGGGAATGTACCTATTCCTTAATAAACATGAATGTAATGTCCTGTGAACCCCATTTAACAAAGGAGAAAATTGAGGTACAGAGACATTAAGTCACCTGTCCAAGGCCTCACAGAATACTAGCAGAAAAAGTGTAAGGTCTAAGTCAGTGTGTTGGACCACTCTTGTATTGCTATAAAAAAATGCCAGAAACTATATAATTTATTCTTAAAAAAAGAGGTTTAATTGGCTCACAGTTCTGCAGACTGCACAGGAACCATAATGTTGGCATCTGCTTGGTGGAAGGTGAAGCAATAGCAGGCACGTCACAGGGTGGGAGCAGGAGCAAGAGGGAGTGGGGGAGGTGCTACACACTTTAAACAGCCAGATCTCTGAGGACTCACTACCATGAGGACAGCACTAAGCCGTGAGGGAATCACCCTCATGACCCGAACACCTCTCAACAGGCCTCATCTCCAACACTAGGGATTACATTTCAGCATGAGATATGGGCAGGGACAAGTATCCAGGGTATATCATTCCATCCCTGGCACCTCCAAATCTCATGTCCTTCTCCCATTGCAAAATAAAACCATTCCTTCCCAATAGTCCTCCAAAGTCTTAACTCATTCCAGCAATAACTTAAAAGTACAAAGTTCAAAGTCTCATTTGAAACAAGGTAAGCTTCTTCCACCTACAAGCCTGTAAAATAAAAAACAAGTCATTTACTTCCAAGATAAAGTGGGCGGTGGGGGGATGGTGGGGGGCGGGGCGGGTGAGATAGGCGTTGGGTAAACATTTTCATTCCAAAAGGAGAAATTGGCCAAAAGACAGGGGCTATAGGCTCCAGGCAAGTCTGAAATTCAGCAGGGCAGTCATTACATCTTAAAGCTCCAAAATAATCTCCTTTGATTCCATGCCCACATCCAGGGCACAATGGCACCAAGGGTAGGCTCCCAAGGTCTTGCACAGGTCTGCCACTATGTCTCTGCAGGGTACAGCCCCTGTGGTTGTTCTCATGGGTTAGAGTTGAGTGCCTGCAGCTTTTTCAGGCATAGGATGCAGCTGCCAGTGAGTCTACCATTCTCAAGTGCGGAGAACAGTGGCCCTCTTTACAGAGCTCCACTAGGCAGTGCCCCAATGGGGACTCTGCATGAGACCTCCAACCCTACATTTCCCATCTGCACTGTGCTAGTAGATGTTCTCTGTGAGGGGTCTGCCCTGCAGCAGGTTTCTTGCTGGGCACCCAGGATTTTTTTTTATATTCTCTGAAATCTAGATGAGGCTGCCAAGCCTCCTTCTCTCTTGCACTCTATTTACCTGCAGGCTTAGCATCACATGGAAGCCACCAAAGCTTGTGGCTTACTCACTCTGGAGTGGCTACCTGAGTTGTATTGGGCTCTTTGAGCCACAGCTGGAGCTGGAGCAGCAGGGATACGGAGAACAGTGCTATAGTCCTTGTAGGCCTGTGGGCCTGTGATGGGAGGGGCTGTCTAGAAGGCCTTCAAGGCCTTTTTCCTGTTGTCTTGGATATTAGCTCTTGGCTGTCTTTTAGTTATACAGATCTCTTTGGCAAATGGTTGCTCCAGAGCCTGCTTGAATTCTTCTCCTGATAATGCTTTTTGTTTGTTTGTTTGCCACATGACAGGGCTTCAAATTTCCTAAACATTTATACTCTACTTTTTCTTTAAATATAACTTCCAACTTTTAATCATTTCTTTGCTCCTACATCTAAGCTAGGCTATTAGAAGCAGCCAGGGAATATCCTGATGCTCTGCTGTGTAGAAATTTCTTCTGCTAGATACCCTAAATTATCAATGTTAAGTTCAAGCTTCCACAGATGCCTAGGCCATGAACATAATGCAGCTGAAGTCTTTGGTAAGGCATAATATGGGTGACCTTTGCTCCAGTTCCCAGTACGTTCTTCATTTCCATCTGAGACCTTGTCGGCCTGTACTTCACTGTGCACATCACTGTCAGCATTTTGGCTACTACCATTTAACCAGTCTCTAAGAATTTCCAAAATTCCCCTCATCTTCCTGTCTTCTGAGTTCTCCAGACTCTTCCAAGCTCTGCCGATTAGCCAGATCCAAAGCCACTTGCACATTTTTAGGTATCTTTTTAGCAATGCCCCACTCTTGGTACCAATTTTCTGTGTCAGGCCATTTTTGCATTGCTGTAAAGAAATATCTGAGACTAGGTAATTTATAAAGAAAAGGGATTTAATTGGGTCACCGTTCTGCAGGCTGTACAGGTATGGCACCAACATTTGCCCACCTTCTGGTGAGGGCCTCAGAAACCTTACAATGATGGTGGAAGGTGAAGAGGAAGCAGGCAATATCACATGGTGAAAGTAGGAGCAAGTTGGGGGTAGTGCCACACACAGTTAAACCACCAGATCTTGTGAGAACTCACTCACTATTGCAAAGACAGCACCAAGGGAATGGCACTAAACAATTCATGAAAAAATATATCCCCATGATCCAGTAATCTTCTACCAGGCCCCATCTCCAACACTGGGGATTACAATTCAATGTGAGATTTAAAGGGAACAAATATCCTAACTGTATTAGTCAGAAAATATGTGTGAAGTACCTAATACAGTTCTAAAAAAAAGAGATGGCACCAGAATTTTTATTCTTTCCCTTAAGTGTTTAAGAAATGAAGATGAATAAAATCTATTTTTGCTCTCAGAAATCCTGAAGCCACACAGAACAATGCATTAGTCTAGTTGTTGACTGACCAGAAAAGAATTATAAGACCAGTAACCTAAAACAAAGGAATCATTATTATACTAAGGTATATTGTTTAGAAACATAGATGAAAATCCTTCCTGAAGCTTTATTTTATATTAAAAATATGTTACTTACTACAAAATAATCTTTTCAACTTATGTCCAAGGGAATGTCACACTTTCATAGAGCAGATATGTTGATTTCTAAATTTCTGATGAAATTTTGCTGTAAAAAGCTGCCTAATTATTTGTTAACATTCAATGCCCATTTATCAAGTAATCTCCACAGAATTTTTGTTAGGTTTACATGAGATAGATATGTAAAGCACTTTGACTACTGCCTGGCATATTACAGCAACCAATACAATCTTATTAGTAATGTTGTTATTGTTATACCTCGGAGCATAACCTTTGGGATTAAACATATTTCAGCTTAAGTCCATGGTCTGCTATTTAACAGTTACGTGAACTGAGACAAACTACTAAAGCATCATAAGCCTCAGTTTCCTCATCTGTCTTAAGGGCACAATGAGACCTTACATGTTGTAAAGATTTCTTCTTTAATTTGACCTAGCACATTAAGTTTTCAAGGAGTGGTCCCTGGCCTAGCACCATAAGCATCAACTGGAACTTACTAGAAATGTAAATTATGGGACCCTCATCCCTGCTTTCCTCCATTAGTCAGAAGCCAAGGGGGTCACACAGCAGTCTATGTTTTAGTAAGCCCTCCAGGTAATTCTGATACCTGTTATAGTTTGAAATCCACTAACATAAAACAAGACTTGTTCCATATCAGCTGCTGAATATGGATTAGTTTCCTTTTCTTAGGTACTGAGCCATCATCATGACAAAAACCCAGTTCCTACCTTCACAGAACTAACAAAGAAACATAAAATTATATCTCAAATTGAGCTTTTATAGATTTCCATTCTATTATCCAATTATTACATGAAGCACAGATAATTTCTTTTCACTTTGTTCAAGACTTTGCTTTTAAGAGCATGATTAAAATAGATTTCTATCATCTCATTGTGTGCATAATAAATACAGTAACACAGCTCTGGTTTATTTGATAACATTATTTAAAAAGTACCTGCCAATTGAAAATTTTAGATGTTTTGTTAAACTAAACACTGAAAAAAATAGATTCCATTTCACAAAGGATACAATTTTCTTGTAGATAAAAGAAAAACTGGAGCTTTTCCAAAACTGCAGAATATTCATTTTCAAGGGAAAATAGCAGAAAAATACAAAATAAAAAAAATGAATGGGAAGCCTTGAGTTCCTTTTGGTTCCTTTGAATAAAAAGCACTATGGATTTATTTTGAACAGCTGTGTTTATAGGGTTTGCAGATCACTGCAGCTGTACCAGCTGAGTAATAGGAAGGTTAAATTTATAAACGTTAACTTGGAAATATGCTAGCTCTTTCCAAGGAATTAATGATATTGTACTCTTTTTCTCCCTGTCTTCCTCTAAAACCTGCTGTTGTGAAGGTGCATTTAGGTCATTAAGCATTGGAGTCCTGGAAGAGCTGCCGGAAGTGAATAAACCTGCTTTCCTTCTAGACCCTGAGAAATACTTTAGGAAAGAGCCAGAGGAGGAGCGTCCCCAAATTCCAGAGGCCCCGTCACTTTTTGAAAGTAAGTTCTCAGCCATCATACACCTCTACTATCCCTTTTCATGAAACTTAATCATTTAAAAATAGAGTAGAAAAGCATGAAAATAACAAGTGTTTGCCTTGTAGGTTGCCGTGAAACAAAGTGTGGTTTGACTGTTAAGATTTATAGTTCAGCTGCTGATCTGTGCTCTCAGATAGGACAGCCAACAGGCTGGGATATATGAAATGAATATTTTTATTTTGTTCCTTTTCTGAAGTTAGAATGCCACGAACACGTATCCATGAATCTTCCATGGATGAGAATCTCTCTCCCCAAATAACCTTAATTTTCAAAACCGATGCTGGAGGAAGCCATCATAAGACCACTTTAGAACACAGTGTCTGGCAATCTTGTTTATTTTCATGTGAAACACTCTAAATAGAGACGACTTAAAATGTATTGTCTTAAAGTCTTCCAGCTGCAGAGCTAGGCTAATGAGATGAGAAGACAAGAAAGCTTAAGTTGGAAACTATAAGTGAATGATGTCTAAAGATATAGAAACAAGATGTACAAAATAATTCTTTATTTTTCGGACTATTATAGTCTTCTGAATTCTTAAAAGTTTGAGGAATAATTCTGTAGAAAAATTCTTCCAGCAAAGAAGGGTCCTGTGGGAGAATAGGTAACACAACCTGATTCTCAGTGAAGCACTCAGAAAGCATATGGACACTGCAGGTAAGCTCATTTAAAATAATTAATAAAAAGTTCAAGTTTTCAGCTTGTAAGAATCAGAAAAAATCAGAATTAAACTAAGCCATCTGAGATCTGTGGTTTCAAAACTGTTAAAATCCTCTGAGCTGGGATTCAACATCATCCTTGAGAAATAATAATGTTTGCAGTAGAAAGGTGTTTCCTTATATCCACAGTTAGGGAAGTTTAAGAGTCTCCTCTTTGCTTTGTGCCTATGGAAAGGGAGAACAGCTGGTCAACATTTTTGTTGTTGTTGAAATTCTACTTATAGGCAAGGTACAGCTGTCATACTTCATTACCATAGTTTACAGTCTAATTATTATCAGGTATTTTTTTTTCTTTTTCTTTAAAAAAAAAACATTTTCTTAGAATTTCTCTTTGCTTACTCTTGTGTGGGTAATCTATGGTTTCTGCTCATTTCTCTTAAAAACGAACCCAGAACTTTAGGGCTTTTTTGCGGGCTCAGAAAATGATACCCCAAAATATGCCACTTTGGCATGTTAAGTGCTTTGAATGAAGTGGATTGAAAGGCCTCAGAACCAGTCTCTCTTACCTTCTCCTGCTGTCTACCCTGCTTTTCCTTTCAAAGTTCAGGGAGGGTTTCTCTCTGAAATTCCCCTATCTGACTGAGGAGGGTTCTTCCTAAAGAAATGCAACTGTATTGAACCCCCTCTCTAGGAATCTCATCAAACAACCGGTTAATGTTATTTATCAGAGGAGAAATTAAAAGTCATCACCACATCCAAACAGGCTATTGCCTACTTTTCTGGAGGGTGCTCTAAAATAACTCTTTTTTAACCTAAAAGACTACCTGCATAATAAGACAACCTTTGTTCACAGTGCAGTTCTACCCCTCACCTTTTAAAACTTGTCATCAGCTCTGCCAGAGCACAAAGAAACTTTGTCCTGGGCTATTTTCTGTTCCTTGGGCTCATTCATTTCCCCTAAGAAGTATTTACTCTTCCTGTAAAATTGCCTACCCCTCTCACCCTCCCTCCTCCACCCTGCCATTTGCCATTTCCCTCTTCTCTGTGAATAGGGTATTTAAACTTCAACCCTCTGGCCCTTCTTTGAGTCTCATATTTTGTGGGGTTTTCATGCACATGGGTACATTAATAAATTTGTATATTATTACCTGTTAATCTTCGTGTTTTCAATTTACTTCAATAAGCTCAATTGCCCAACCTCCAGAGGGAAGGTTGAAACTCCTCTACAGCTCTAAATAACTCTTAGTGTGGCTGATAAGGATTTCAGTCTGTCATCCCATCATTTTTCACCACGATGACTCACTTTTAAGAATGAAATGGGGGCTGGGCATGGTGGCTCATGCCTGTAATCCCAGCACACTGGGAGGCCAAGGCGGGCGGATCATGAGGTCAGGAGATTGAGGCCATCCTGGCCAACATGTTGAAACTCTGTCTCTACTAAAATACAAAAAATTAGCTGGGCATGGTAGTGCACGCCTGTTGTCCCAGCTACACAGGAGGCTGAGGCAGGGGAATCTCTTGAACTCGGAAGGTGGAGGCCAAAATTGCACCACTGCACTAGCCTGTTGGGGGGAAAAAAAAAAGAATGAATATGGGAAGTACTTATCTTGTCCTTGTGAGCCACAAATAGACATGAAACAGGAACGACCACTAAAAAAGATCCGGACATAGGACAAGGTTGTAAAGATAGTCCAGATACAGGTATACATACAGGAGGAAACCAAGACAGAAAATGGAGTCAGAATTGAGGTAAGATGAATAGGTGACAGAGAATATGCAAAAGCTGGAGGAAAGAAGCGAGAAAGACATGTAATGAAAGCAGAAAAGACCTGTCTTCAGTGGGTGAGAGTTCCTGCTTCTATGAAGAATCTTTTATGTAATCTGTGGCAGAAGGAAGCCACACATGAATTCTTCATATGGGCAGGGAAGATGTGTGGGTGAAGAGGTGGGGTTAATGGCTGGGCAGAAATAACCAAAATACCTAAAAGACTCTAATAAATTTTCAAAGAGAATTTTTTCCCCTGGATTTCTTATTAAAATTTCCTGTAACTTCCCCACGGTTTTTAAAATATGTTTTCTTTCTTTTGGTTTTTTATTTTCTTTCTTCAGTTTTTCTTCTTTTACTTCCCTATTTTGAAAGTGTTTCCTCTTACTTATCTTTTCTGCAAGTGAAAATAATTTTCTTTTAAAAGCTTCACCAACTTGTGAGAGAAACAGATGCAGATTATTGATGACATAGGACACCACCAATGAGGTTCCATGAAAATGCCAGGAAAAAAGTTTGACTCATTCTGGCTGGAGCATGGGAAAGAATTCAGTCACATTCGAGCTGGGACTTAAAGGATGAGTAGGTCAAAGATGAGGGAGAAAACAAGGAAATAGTGAGGAAGGACATATCAAGGTTGAGGAAAGAGCAGAAGTCAAAATGAATCCAAGTTGGCTACAATGAGTGACTTCAGGCATTGAGACATTAACTGAGTTTTACACGTGTTAGTAGAGGTAAAGTAAAATGTGTTTAGAAGGTGTTAAGTTAGAGGTACGGTGTGCCATTTACAAATAAAGTTCTGGAAGATTGAAGCAGATTGTATATACACTCTGTGATATCATAGTCTTTCACAAGCAGATACTGAAATAATGTTTGTTCATTTTTGTATTTAGCTTTTCCTAGGCTAGATTGCATATAGTAGCATTTGTGCTGGATGCTGAAGATGCAGAGATAATATGTAGATACCCAGCCTTCAGAGATCTTGACATCGAAGTGGAGTGGGGAAATAGATAAATAGACAAATAATTATATTCTACAACAAGGGCTATGATAGAGATACATACTGCATACTATGGGAACACATGAAAATCCAGAGATGACTTTTCAGGAAAACCAGAGTATACCCGAACTAGATGTTAAAAGTTAAGTTGCTATGAGCCAGATTGGGAAAAAAAAAAAAAAAAAAAGCGAGGGATGATACTCTGGTAGAGGAGTGGTATAGGCAGCTCTAAGGTGGTATAAATAATATGATGTGCTAAGGGAGTTACATGTAGTTGCCACTGGCTGGGTTCTAGAAGGAGCTTGAAGAAAATGAGGCTAGACAGGTAGGTGGGGGGCAATGGAGCATCTAGTAAACTATACTAAGGACTTTGACATTTATTTAATCAGAAGTAGGGAGCTATTGAAATATTTTAAGCATTCTGAATTTTACCATTTTATATCCTATATTACCTCTTCAATGTTTATATTTATTTGTATTATTCTTAAAGTGATTGTTCTAGAAGTTACAATGCTTTTTCCTGTGCTCTTTATTCCTTCTTGTGACACTAGGCTTTCATCTGAGACCATTTTCCTTCAGTCTGAAGAATTTTCTACAGAATTTCTTAAAATATGGGCCTGCTTGTGAATAATTTTCCCAGCTTTTAGATGTCTGAAAAGTGCATTTATTTCATTTTGACTTTGGAAGGATATTTTCATTGGATTTAAAACTCTAGATGTCAGGGTTGTTGTTATTGTTGTTGTTTCAACTTTTTAAAGTTAACATATTTCCTTGCATCCATAGTTTCTGTTTAAAATCCTGCTCTTAATATTATTGAATCATCTTATTCTGGCTGCTTTTAAAATCTTTCTCTTTAGCCTTGGTTTTCAGATGTTTTACTGTGATGAGTCTAAGTACTGTTTTGTGTGTGTGTGTGTGTGTATTTATGCTACTTGGGGTTCATAGAAAGTTATCGAATGCATCTTTCTTCAATTTTGAATAATTCTCAGCCATCATCTTTATCCAAATTATGTTTTATTCTATTCCTGCTCTCTTCTGTGATGGACTAGCAATTACACATATGCTAGACTGTTTAATTATATCACAAATGTTTTTGATGCTCTTTTAATAAGTGGAATTAAATAATGGAATAAATAAAATGGAAAAACATTTTATTTCTTTAGGTAGGCTTCAGTTTCTATATTTTATATTGACCAGTCTGCTTTTAAACCCATCTAATCAGTTCCCAGTTTCAGATTATACATTTATGTATATCTGAAATTATATATATACACACATATTTATATACTTTCAGTTTTGGAACGCCACTTGAATCTCTTTTATACAGATTATAGTTCTCAGTTAAATTTTTTTCATCCATTTTGTTCGTCTTTTCTCTCTGTTTTTGAAACATGTTTATAATGGTAATTTTTAAAATCCTGGTTGACTAACTCCAATATCTGGACAATCCTTGGATTGCTTCTAATACATGTTTTTGTCCTCTTGGTTTTTAGTCTCATTTTTCCTGCTTCTCTGCAAGTCCTGTAATTTTTATTACATGACAGAAAATTTAAAAGATCCATAGACACCAAATTTAATATTTCCTCTCAGCAATGGTTCACTCTTTCTTTAATTCAGCAGAGAGAATAAGATGCTGATGACCTTAATCCAATTAGGACTTGAGCCGGGTCAGTGCTGAGGTACAGGTTTAGTTAGGCTTAGTCCACTTCTGATTTCAAATGTCTGTTTTAGGTTTCTCCTTTTAATGGGGTATTGTCTCCCACATACTGCAAAACTGCAGAAAACATTACTCTGCATTTCCAGTCCAATCCACAGTCTCCCACACCACCCCAGGGCTCAGAGAATGTCCTATGGGAAAGATGGGCCAAACTCTGACATTTCTCTAGATTCCAATACATCACACCAACCCACATAGCCATCAAAACACTTCCAAATTTACTTTCCCATGATAGAGTCTCTCAGTCGAATGCAGGTCTGTTTCTTAGCAATGCTCAAACATAATAAATCCTCAGAAAGAAGAAAATACTTGCAATTTTAGCTCATCTAGGAAGGGCCCTACCATCTCTGGAATTAGTTATTTTGGTCATCATTGCTTCCACAGCCTTCTGATGGCTTTAAACATATCATTTGTAATTTATCTTTTTTTTTTTTTTTCTATCTGGTGCAGTAAGAAAGATAACCTGCAACTACCTATTAAATCCTATCCAGAAACAAAATTCCTGTTGAAATATTTAAAACAAAGTGTCATGACCAGATCTGCATTTTAGAAAGCGTTCTGAAAACTGTGGTAGATACATTAGTCTAACGGGGCTAGACTGAAGGCAGCAATATTATAGTAATGGGAACTTGTGTGCAGTCAGCTCTCTGCTTTTGAGTCATCACTTCACCTTCTACTATTTGTTTATATCTGAATAAATTATTCACCCTATTAAGTCTCAGTTTATTTTTCATCTGTAAAATTGGGATAATGATGCCTGCCTCTTGGAGTTATGTGGGTTGATTATAGCGCGATAGCTAGCACACTAACCATTCACTAGATGATACCTATTATGATTTTGAAGATGAGGAAAACCTAGAAAGGAAATAACTAGCTTGAGAGACATTAAGGAGGTTGAATTTAAAGGATTATGTACCCAATAAGAGATGAATACATGTATGTCAATCAGTCTTCTAGTTTGGGTAACTATGTTGAAGTAAAAAGACTATCACTGAGAGAGGAAATACAGAAGAAGATGATACAGAGTTAGAAAATGACATTAGTTTCTAAGATATGTTGAGATGGAGGTGACTATGGGACACTTACTAAAGAAAGCTGACACTTTTCCAAGAAACTAGCCATCATAGAAAGGAAAAAGAAGTGATAACTGAAAAGAAACTATAGTTGATAGGCCTGTTTTAGAATTAAGTTCAATATTTTTCTTCTGATTTTAGATTTGATGCGTGCGTATTATAGAAAATTGACTAGTAAGAAGTAAGCAGAACTCTAAGGAATATAGGAATAGGAAAATGAAAGAGCAGCCACTACTTCCCAGGCCTGAGATATATTGACCAAGGAAGAGTCCCACCCATCCCAGAGCTGCCTCACTGAATGGGAAACCCACAGAGATGCTGCATGTGGAACTTACCAGAAATCTACCACCAGGGTTTCAGGAGAAACTATCCATAGGAAGGTGCTGTTTCTCAGAACTTACTGCAAACCCATTAAGAGGGTACAGGGGAGGCTGTTCACACGGAAGAGTCACACAGTTGGCCTCTTGCTTGTCAAGGATATTATGGAAAACCATTCATGGAGTGGTACCAGATAGGTGGCATATTGCTGACAGGGGAAACTGCTAGCTCTGGGTTCTGGAGAAGCCTTACCTGCATTGCCGGAGTCTGGTGCTGGAAAAGCTACTGCAAGAGCTTGGTACTGGAGAAGTCATCCTATAAGAGCCTAGTGCTGGAGAAACTGCAGGGCAGGATTCTTGGGAGAGGAGCACAGAGAAACTGGAACTTGGAAGACAAATCCATTTCTCCTCCAGTGTCTCTCCATTGCCCCTTAGCCAACAACATGCCAGCTAGCAAAGGAGACATTGTAGGCTTGAGTCTGTCATCACAGAGCAGGCATCAAAAAGTTTGGGCAATACATTTGGGCATATTCTCATCTTATCTGCCCCTTCATGCTTGTTCTCCACTCCTGGTCCTTCTACATCATGTTAGGACCTTTAAAATTACAGTTTTATCCCCAGTAAGTTATAAGGTGTAACAGTTGTCTTTGGGGGTGGGGGTGGGAATTGCAATTTATAAAGAGAATAAACCATGGAAACGATAAAGGTATAAAGACAAAATTTTAAGTGTAAGACTGGTTTCAAAACAAAGTTCTACTACTTGCTAGCTTTGTAAACTTAAGCAATTCAAGTAAACACTGTGTGCCTTAGTTTCCTCAACTGAAGGTAGGCTTCATCTTAGTTATCATCATAATGTTTCTGTGAACATTAAATGATGTAACCCATGTGAAGCCCTTAGCAAGTGCCTGATACCTAGTAAGACTTGGATACATTTTATTTACTGGTAATGTCCTGTATTATTATTCAACTAAATAGTTCTACAGTGTAGGAATTACTATTCCCCACATTTTTTATATGAAGAATTGTGGCATAAAGAATTCAAATAACTGACCTAAGTTCACATAGATAGTAAAGCTAGAGCCTAGATGGGAATGCTAAAAAACTGACCCAGGTGTTTATGCTATTAATATTTCTAAATGCAGCCTCCCCTGTTCAAATAGTATTCAAATCAAATTCCCTAGTTGCTTATTCTTGCTCTTATTTCTAAAACCAGCCATTTTACTGTATTACCTCTTTTTATTATTTTCATTTAAAATTGTTCATCTTTTCAGAAGGATAATGCTGAATTAAAAAATCGTTATTATAAAACAACACTTCAAAAAACCTCAATTACCAATATATTTCTCCTGCACACTATCATTACAGAATCTACCTTATGTCTTTGTACTGCATTTTACCCACCTTGCTGCAATCTCCATAATTACCTCATGCATAAGTTATTTGGCAATTGTACAATGAGAGGCATTTTGCCAGTCTCACTTTCAATGTCCTAAACTATCACTTTGGAACTTGGGACGGTTTTCAAACACTTTAAAATCCCCAGGTGATGTTTTAGCCATACCTGCTGGGTTTTTTATGTCCTTTGGTATTCTCTTTCTTTCCCTTTCAACTTGAAACATCTTTCTTCGCACTTTCCTTTTAGCTTTCAAGTTGTTCCCAGTTGGTTCTTAAACAGCTTGAAACCCCTCTTTGATATGCCTTATTCAAAATCCTGGAAGCTACTTAGAACTGGCTCTGGGTCAGGTTTTGCCAGTAAATTCCCCAGGACCCATTCACATTGTATCTGTAAAATCTTTAAAACTTGAAACAGTGTGGAGAAAATGCTCTATTAGTGATACTTCAGGTGAATTGTTTTGTTGTAGCTGTTGTTGTTCTGTGAAAGACAAAGTGTATGAAACAAAGAGATGGTTTTATTCAGCCTACTGCAGTACGGAGAAAGTTCATTAAACAGGAACATCTCAAAGACAAGAAAGGAGGTCTGAGCTTTTGTAGAGATAGGTAGATGAGAAAGTCATCTATGTTTCTTATAGGACTCATGAGGAAGGAAAGAGAGGGTCTTAGAATATATGAGAGAAGAGGAGTCCTTTGTGGTTAGCTGTTTCTAGAACATGAAAGGGTAGAGAGATTTCTTAAATGTCTTCACTTTTCAGGAGCACTGGACTGAGGTAAAGTTCAGCATTGTCAGTCTCATCCACCTTTTGTTTAAGAAAAATGAGTATCACTCATTGCTGAACAACCTAGAAGTGATCCTAAAGCTCCTGGGTGGGGCAAAGCAGAGTCTCAGAAATAGTCTCTCAGGGGTTCTTGTTGGTGTTGCTCCTACAAAACCACTTGAATTTATATTGCCAGGTGGAGGCAAAGGTCAGCTGTTTTGAAGTCCTGAAGATCCTGGGAGAAAGGGATAGCTGCAAGGCAACCGAAAGTCTGTATACGGATCTGGGATGTCAGGTTTTAGTTCTTGGTAATGTCCTTAGGTGGGAGGGAGAAAAACTGAAAATATTAGTTTGGAAAGTAGTAGTTAAATGTGGGAAAAAAACACATAAGATTGAAAAGTTTGGAGAGTTGACAATTTGTGCAAGGTAACAGACTCCAGTCCAATTTGAAGTAAATCCCAAAAGTGGTGTTTCCAAGGAGAAGAGGAAATCAAATCTCTAATAGATAAGAAAAGTTTGCATATCCATCAGAGACTTGCAACTTGAAAAGAGGGACAAAAATAATTCAAAAACAGTGAACTCAACCAGAATCTAACAACCCAGAAGGGTGTGCTGGAGATAATATATAGGGTTTCATTGGAACACACAATGTTTCACGTTACCCCTTAAACTACAGGTGAAAAATATACACGTAAGCTTTTAGTAAAATCTAGTTTAATGTATCTTTCTTTTAGAATATTATTTTAAATCTAGCACCAGTAAAGAAAAATAATCTTTGATATTATATAAAAGTTCTTACTTGAACAAATAATTAAAATGCAGGAAGAAAGCATTCATAGATATATACATTGACTATATGATAAACGAGAGATTGTTACACATGGCTTACCTCAGAACCTTTTAGATAGTGAACATCTAGAATGAACAGAAAACTCAGGGGCATTTTAAAAGTAGAAATCCTTCCTATTGCTCTACATTTTTGTTTACATAACACTAAATTATCTCAAAATTCACAAATACAATACACACATACCAAAAGTTGGGGTCTATAAAACAGAAGTCATTAATATGTGAACAACATATTTAAAAGTTTCAACAGGTTCCAAGCAACCATTATTCGAGAGTCATATGAAAACTATTGAAGTATTTTGATTAATCATCACCACTCTTTCTCACCAACCAGTTGCTTTGTTGCCTGGTTGTTACTGGATAGTGGCTGAAATAAAAGGACATTTGACAATACTGACCTAGAGCTTAGATTTAGAAATCAGAACCTTGACATCAAGATGCGGGCAGTGGATAGCAGCATGGGCATCACCTGGGAGCTCCTTAGAAATGCAGCATCTCAGGACCTACCCCAGATCTGTTGCATGAGAATTTGTATTTTAACGAGATCCCCAGGTGATTCTTATGCACATAAAAGTTTGATAAATAAGGATGATTTGTCTAGAAGACACAAAATAGGACACAGAATAGGAGGAAGAATGTGAATTAGGAAGGAGTTTTCAGAATGCCGTACACTCATAGACAGGTAGTCATTGCATACTACATTACATAGCTGCCAAGTCCCTTGTTGCCAGGGTATCTTGTCAGTTTTGCCGCTGTTGTTCAGCTGATATAGTTAGTTGCCAATTAGCAGGCAAGGGAAAGACCAGAAGATAATATATAAACCAATTCTTCTGTGTTGAGATCCTTGAATCATTTTATTATAGAGAAAATGTTTTGGATACTTTCCTGACCACCACATCTTTCCTTTTCATCACTGTGAAAACAGCTTTTGGCTATCATTATAACAAACCTCGTCAGGCAGCCAAGTATAAAGAGAAGTGATGAGTATATAAATGTCATATTTTCCCAGGAAGGGAATAGTGAATGTAAGTGGTTACTGATAACACTAGATGTTAATTTTTAAGAACTTGGTTGTGGTTAAATGGATGTATATGTATATATATGATGTGGAGAATTACCCTTTTATCAATATTATAGGGTCCCCAGGTCTCTGGAATGCAGGGATTCCAAAGGGTGAGGAGTGAGCCAAAGTCTTTGCATGCCTGAAAGTTCCTTCATTCATGTGCTCATATATTCAACAAATATACTTTTTGAATCCCTTTCCATGAACCAGATACAATGCTGGGTACTAGAGATATATGGTATACAAAGGCAAACAAAGTCTACTGCTGCTGAATTTATTGTCTAGGAATAGAGATAGGTAATAAGTAAGTAAATAAATAAAGATGATAAGTTTGGAGAGTGATATTGATAAGAGCTAAGAAGAAAATAAAACAAGATAATATAATAAGGTGACATGAGGAAGAACATCAGTGAAGGTCTCTCTGACATTTAAGCTAAATCCTAAGATAGAAAGTTCTGCAAAGATGTTGGGCCAGAATGTCCCAAGCACAGGAAACAAGTATGAAGCCACTGAGAACAAAATTGACATGTTCCAGGGACAGAAAAGCAGTCACTGTTGCTAGAATGGAGTGAGGAGACAGGTATCAGATGAGATTAGAGGGCGATCAGGGGTCTTGTCATGTGGGACCATGTTGCCTGGGAAAAAAATCTGATTTAAGTATAAAGGGAAGCCTTCAGAAGATTTAAAGAGGAATGTGACCTGATGAATCTAGACACAGTGTCTGTTGCTCACTATTCTAAGCAAACTACTGTCCAGGATTCTAAATAAGTTATATGGCCTGGGAGGCAAGAAGTTGGAAGCTTGAGGTTCCTAAGCTTGTGATCATATAGGAACTTGAGGGTGCTTTAAGATAAGCTGTATATTTATTTATTTATTACTTTTTAAAAATGTCAGCTTTTATTTTAGATACAGGGAACACACATGCAGGTCTGGTACGTAGGTATATTGCACCCAGGTAACGAGCATAGTACCCAATAGGTAGTTTTTCAAACCATGCCCCTTACTCCATCCCTGTCCTAGTAGTCCATAGTGACTATTTGTATCATATTTATGCCCATTTGTGCTCAATGTTTAACTCTTACTTATAAGTGAGAACATGTGGTATTTGGCTTTCTGTTCCTGCATTAATTTGCTTAAGATTATATCTTCCAGCTTCATCAGTATTGCTGCAAAAGACATGATTTCATCTTTTTTATGCTTGCATAGTATTCCATGGTGTGTGTGTGTGTATGTGTGTGTGTGTGTGTGTGTATGTATCTCTGTGTGTGTGTATCTCGCATTTTCTTTACCAATCCACCATTGATGAGTACCTAAGTTGATGACACACGTCTTTGCTATTGTGAATAGCATGGTGATAACACATGAGTGCATGTGTGTTTTTGGTATAATGATCTATTTTCCTTTTGGTGTATTTCCAGTAGTGAGATTTCTGGGTCAAGTGGTAGCTCTGTTTTAAGTTATTTTAGAAATCTCCAAACAGCTTTCTGGAGTGGCCGAACTAATTTACATTCCTACCAATGGTGTATAAGCCTTCCCTTTTCTCCACAGCCTTGAAAGAATCTGTTGTTTTTTGACTTCATAATAGCCATTTTGACTGGTGTGAGAAGGTATTTTATTGTGGTTTTGATTTGCATTTCTCTGATAATTAGTGCTGATGAATATTTTTCCTATGTTTTTTGGCCACTTGTGTGTCTTCTTTTGAGAAGTGTCCATTCATGTCCTTTGCCCATTTTTTGATAGTGTTGTTTTATGCTTGTTGATTTAAGTTTTTCTTTTAATAGAAATTGGACGTTGAATCTTTGTCAGATGAATAGTTTGTGAATATTTTCTCCCGTTCTGTATGTTGTCTGTTTACTCTGCTGATGGTTTCTTTTGCTGTGAAGAAGCTTTTTTATTTATTTAGGTTCCACTTATCAACTTTTGTTCTTGCTACCATTGCTTTTTGGAGCTTAGCCAAAAATTCTTTGCTGAGACTGATGTCAATAAGGGTATATCCTAGATTTTCTTCCAGAAATTTTCTAGTTTTGGGTCTTATATTTAAATCTTTAATTCATCCTTAGTTAATTTTTGTATATATGTTGAAAGGTAAGGGTCCAGTTTCAATTGTCTGCATATGGTTAGCCAGTTATCTCAGCACCATTTATTGAACAGAGAGTCATTTTTCCATTGGTTGTTTCTGTAGGCCTTGTTGAAGATCAGATGGTTGTAGGTAGGCAGCGTTATTTTTGAGTTATTTTATTCTTTTCCATTAGTCTATGTGTTTGTTTTTGTGTCAGTAGCATGCTGTTTTGGTTACTGTGGCCTTATAGTATAGTTTGAAGTCAGGTAATGTGATGCCTCTAGCTTTGTTCTTTTTGCTTATGATTCCTTCAGCTATTTGGGCTCTTTATTTTTGGTCCAATTTGAATTGTAGAATAGTTTTTTTCCAATTCTTAAATGAATGACATTTATTGTTTTGTGAGGAAGCATGTGGTTGATCTTAGAATATGTTCTGTGTGCAGATGAGAAGAATATATATTCTGTTGATTGTTCGGTGGGGTGTTCTGTAGGTGTCAATTAGGTCCAACTGATAAAGTGTAGAGTTTAAGCCTAGAGTTTCTTTGTTAGTTTTCTGCCTTGATGACCTGTTTAATGTTGTCAGTGGGGTGTTGAAGTCTCTCAGTATTATTGTGTGGTTGTCTAAGTTTTTTCATAGGCCAAGAACATGTTTTATGAATCTAGATGTTCCAATGCTGGGGATGTGTATATTTAGGATAGTTAAATCTTCTTGTTGGATTATATGCATATGCCCTTCTTAATTTTTATTTGTTTAAAATCTGTTTTATCTGGCTTAAGAATAGGGACTCCTGCTCTTTTTTGTTTTCTGTTTCAATGGGAGAAGTTTGTCTGTTTCTTTACCGTGAGCCTGTAGGCATTTTTACATGTGAGATGGGTCTCTTGAAAATATCAGATGATTGGGTCTTGTTTTTGTAACCAGCGTGCCACACTATGTCTTTTAAGTTAGGTTTATAGCCCATTTACATTCAGGGTTAGTATTTGTATGTGAGATTTTGATCCTGTCATTATGTTCTTAGCTGGTTGTTATGTAGACTTGATCGTATAGTTGCTTTATAGTGAACTGTGGGCTATGCACTTAAGTGTGTTTTTGTGGTAGCAGGTGCTCTTCTTTTGGTTCTGTATTTAAGATGCCCTTAAGAGACTCTTGTAATTATGGCTGATCCCATTGAGATAAATTCCCTCAACATTTGCTTGTCTGAGAAAGATTTTATTTCTCTTTTACTTATGAAGCTTAGTATGGAGGGATATGAAATTATTGCATGGAATCTTTTTTCTTTAAGTATGTTGAAAATAGGTCTCCAATCCCTTTTGGCTTGTGAGGTTTCTTCTGAGAAGTCTACTGCTAGCCTGATGTGGTCTTTCTGTATGTGACTTGACTAACTGCCTTTAAGATATTTTTTTTTCTTTTGCATTGACTTTGGTGAATCTGCTAACTATGTGCCTTGGGGATGGCCCTCTTGTATAGTATCTTGCCAGGGTTCTTTGTATTTCTTGTATTTGTGTGTCAACCACTCTAGCAACATTGGGGAAATATTTGTGGACTATATCCTCAAATATATTTTCCAAGTTGCTTATTCTGTCTCCTCTTAGGATTATCAGTGCATCCTAGATTTGGTCTCTTTACATAATGTCATAGTTTTCAGAGATTTAGTTCATTTTTTATAAATTCTATTTTTGTCTGAGTTGATTTGAAGAACCAGTCTTTGAGTGCTGAAGTTTTTCCTCAGCCTGGTCTATTCGGCTGTTAAAACTTCCAGTTGTATTATAAAATCCTTGTAGTAAATTTTTAAGTTCTAGAAGTTCAGTTTGGTTCTTTCTTAAAATAGCTATTTAATATTTCAGCTCTTGGATCATTTTACTGGATTCCTTGGGTTCCTTACATTGGGTTTCAGCTGTGTCCTAAATCTTGTTGTGCTTCCTTGCCATCCAGATGCTGAATTCTATGTCTAAGTTATGTATTCAAGTAGACATAAATTTTCTTGTTTTCTCAACTTTCATTTTTATTTATTTGTTTTTATTTTTATTTTACTTTGAGTTCTAGGATACATGTGTAGAACGTGAAGGTTTTTTACATAGGTATGCATGTGCCATGGTGGTTTGCTGCACCTATCAAGCTATCATCTAGGTTTTAAGCCCCACATGCATTAGGTATTTATCCTAATGCTATCCCTCCCCTTGGCCCCCATCACCTGACAGACCCCGGTGTGTGATGTTCTCCCTGTGTCCATGTGTTCTCATCGTTCAACTCCCACTTATGAGTGAGAACATGTGGTGTTTGGTTTTCTGTTCCTGTGTTAGTTTGCTGAGAATGATGGCCTCCAGCTTCATCCATGTTCCTGCTAAGAACATGAACTCATTCTTTTTTATGGCTGCATAGCTTTCCATGGTGTATATGTGCTGCATTTTCTTTATCCAGTCTATTATTGATGGGCATTTTGGTTGGTTCCAAGTCTTTGCTATTGTGAACAGTGCTGCAATAAACATACGTGTGCATGTGTCTTTATGGTAGAATGATTTATAATTCTTTATATACCCAGTAATGGGATTGTTGGGTCAAATGGTATTTCTGGTTCATATTTTTTTTTTTTTACAAGTGGTATTCAACCATCTCCAGACACAAACCACAGGAAATTTGACAAATCAGCCTGTTTGCTATAATAAGAACACATCACTTTTTTGTTGTTGTTGTTGTTGCCATCATCCTGTGATAGTGTACTTCATGGAAAGTGTATCAGTCAGAGGGGAAACAGGGAAGTAAAATCAGCAGGACTCCATATTGAGATTTATTACAAGAAGTTGACTTACGGGTTTGTTGGGTTGGCTGAGCAAGTTCAAAATATGTAGCACTAAGTCAAGAAGGAAAGATCGTGGGCAGGCTGAGCACAGGCAGAAACATTCATTGGTAGAATTTCTTCACTCTTTTAGGGAACCTCCAGTCTTCTTTTAAGGCCTTTTATCTGTTTAAGTCTGGCTTGCCAGATTATCCAGGATAATCTCCCTTATCTAAAGTTTGTTGATCAGGGACTTGAACTACATTTGCAAAATCCCTTCAAAGCAACACTTATATTAATATTTGACTTCATAGCTGTGAACTTTACCCTACACAACTTAATACATCAAGAAAGTCATCACAGTAAGGTTAAAAACATTTTAAAAATTATTGTAAGCAAGTTCAATAAATGGTTATTTCTTACATGTATTATGATCTACTACATACTCAACACATCATCATAAAAAATCATTATGCCATTAACCTAGCAGACGTTACTGCGAATAGTGAGAGGAATTGATTACCATTATGCATTTAAAAGATGTTAAGTTAATGACATCATTTTTGCCACATATAGATATACAAATGAAGCTAATGAAGGTTAAGTTTTCTGGGCCTCATCTACAAAGACCCTTTGAGTATTAGAAATTGCTAGGAGTTTGAGAGTGTTCTAGGTGAAGAGCAGAAGCAAGGTTACAAGCAACAATCATTTCCAGGTAAGCATTTCAGGTATCTTTTTAAAAAGAGATCTCAGGAGAAAAGGACCTAACTCTAAAAATTACTAGAAATTTGTTGAAATTTATTTTATCCTAAAAAGCCACTTTTATAAATAAATTTATATTTGTAATTTTATATTCTTTTTTTCTAAAGAGAGCTCCCAAAATTATAACTTTCAGGCCCAAGAAACAGGGATCCACCCCTGCATATGTACTTTTTATAATCTGTTTGTTAACTAAAAAGAAAAAAAAATTAAAAATGAACCATCCAAGTGAGTTTGTCTCTTTCAATATCTTACAAAGACTTATCAGTTATTGGGTTAATGGTCTTGAAACCCAGTCAGTTACAATGAAAATTTGTCATCTAGTTGAGAGACAAATCTCAGTAAAACAGAATTTATTTCAGAAGTAACATTCTGGCTTTTACAATATATCTCAGAAGGGCTCAAAGGCGTCAGAATCGCTTGTGCTTCTAAAGTGCTAATCTGCAGTCATATGGGACAGGACCAGCTGTTGATGTACAGATATCCACATTATCTCATATCACTGGTATTAGGCAAATAGAAAGTATTGTCTTTCATTTTATCTCTGCTTAATACTAGTTCCAGATTTATTCATTTTCATCTTATTGCTTAAAAAAACATATTCACAGAATTCAAATATTAGAACATACAAAAAATTATTCATTGAGAAGTTTCCCTCCCTCCTATGATGATGTTCGGTATTGTTCCCCCTGTCATCTATTTCTTGCAGCCGCTATTACAAGTTTCTGTGTAAACTTTTAGGGTTTCTATATGTATTTATGATTTTGAACATGATCCCTGCTTTCTTTGGCAAGTATGTCAGTCAAGGGTGAAACTTCTTTCATTTGTCTAATATATTTTTTCCATTCTTTTATTAATAAATTCCTGAATCATTTTATTTCAGATGTGTTGTTTCACTTTTAATCCATTTTTTAAAAATCATTTTTTTAAAAAAATTGGGAAATAGGGTATCTGTATATTTATATATTAAGCACTTTGTTTCTCAGACTGTTTTATGCTATTTATATATTTTTAAATTTTTCACTGCATCTGCAGCTTTTTATTTGTTTATGTTTGTGTGTATGTTTATTCTAGTGGTTAACATTATAATCATAGGAATTATGTAATTCCTCTAGTTCTTCATTTCTCTTAGACACTGTTAGATCTATGCTCAGTGATGATAGAATAAACTTGTTTTCTCATTCTCCTGCCTCCCTTCTACCACACAATTTCATTCCATAACATGATTTTCTTTATGCTTACTTTTATTTTGTTAAATTTGCCTATGCTATTAGTTGATTTTTCAGTTTTCAATGTTATTCTTTGTCTCTGATTTATCATAAACAAGATTTCTTTCTCCTTTATCCTCATAATTTTTGTCAATTGTATCATTCATACATTGTCAGGCACATGGACTTTACCTTCTATTTTTGTCATCCTTAACTCCACATTGTTTTAATTTTACTTCTACACTTAAATATATTCAGTGATCACCACCAAGTTATTTTTTTCAAAAATTTCTCAGTCATTTCTCAGTTTAGCTTTTTTTTTTTTTTTTTTCTTTTTTCTTTTTTTTAAGATAGAGTCTCCTTCTGTCGCCCAGACTGGAGTGCAGTGGCACAATCTTGGCTCACTGCAACCTCTGCCTCACAGGTTCACACCATTATCCTGCCTCAGCCTCCCAAGTAGCTGGGACCACAGGTGCCCGCCACCACGCCCGGCGAGTTTTTTTGTTTTTTTTTTGTATTTGTTAGAGACCGGGTTTTACTGTGTTAGCCAGGATGGTCTGCATCTCCTGACCTCTTGATCCACCTGCCTCAGCCTCCCAAAGTGCTGGGATTACAGGCGTGAGTCACCGTGCCCGGACTCAGTTTAGCTTTTTGAAATTTCCTCAAAGAGGACTCTGCGGAACAATGATCCCTAAATTTCTTACATATTGACACCATTGATAGTTTTTGGATTTGAAGAACAACTTGAATGTATGTAATATTCTTAGCTCACATATTCTTTCCCTGATTATCTTGTAGGCACTGCTCTACTCTTTTCTGGTGTTGGTCATTCCTATAAAATATCTAATGCAAGATACTTTCCTCCTTTTTAGGTCACTTGATTATTTTGTATAGTGGCCAGAGGATTTCCTCTTTATCTTTAAAGTCTAATAACATTACTGGGATATGACTTGGTTTTGAGTATTCTAAGTCAATTATTCCTCGTGCACAATGTGTCCTTTCGACATGTGTCAGATTGACTTTTATTTGAAGAAACCTTTATTAAATGATGCCTTTAAATATTTGTTATATTTTGGTTTTCTTTCTTAAGTACTGATACGGTTTGGCTGTGTTCCCATTCGAATCTCAATTTGAATTGTATCTCCCAGAATTCCCACGTGCTGTAGGAGGGACCTCGGGGGAGGTAATTGAATCATGGGGGCCAGTCTTTCTGGTGCTATTCTCGTGATAGTGAATAACTTTGATGAGATCTGATGGGTTTATCAAAGGTTTCCACTTTTGTTTCTTCCTCATTTCTGTCTTGTTGCTGCCATATAAGAAGTGCTTTTTGCCTTCTGCCATGATTCTGAGACCTCCCCAGCCACGTGAAACTGTAAGTCCAATTAAAGCTTTTTTTGTTCCCATTTTCGGGTACGTCTTTATCAGCAGTGTGAAGGCGAACTAATATAAGTACCTACTCTAATTATATGTTTGTAGATCTATTTATTTGTGTGTCTTCAACATTTATTATTTTTCTAATTCATTCTTTTTATAATTTTCCTTTTATTATATATTTTTTCTCATTTCTATATTCTAGGTTTCCTACTGTATTCCAGGAACTCTGTTTTCCCTGGTGATTTTTTTGCCTCTATTTCTGAGTTTTGCTACCTCATATTTAATCATTTCCTCTCGTGTCTTCATCTCTTCCCTGAGTTTTTTCACTTCTGCTCTGTGATCTTCCTTCATGGAGGCAACTGCTGTTTTTTAATTTTTAAAATTTAATTTTGTCAAAATGCTTGGTAACAATGTTTGTGCAAGATTTTTCTGGTGGTAACTCATGTATTGATTAGTTTTGCTGCTCTTTTTTCAATTTGATTGGTTTTAGTTTTTCCTTATATAAGTTTGTGTTCATGCTGTGTTAGTTTTAAAAGTTTCCTCTTTTAATTAATTAGCTTTAATGAGGTGGATTTTTTTTTTTTTTAACTTGAAATACGTGGTAAATCCTTGAGTAAGAGCCTGGGATGTGAGAACAGGGTATCCTTCAGGTTTTACATCCCATGGGGACAGAGTGCTTTAGCGAAAAATGACTCATGTGTGTGATACAGGTAGCCCTACCTCATCTATTTCACCGATCCAAACCAGGTCCCAGAGAGCTTCTGCTTCCAGCTACCTTCACCTCTTTTTAGCATCCATGTATATAAGGAATAAAGCATTTGTATTTCCTGGTGAGCCTGTCACTCACAGTGACTATCTTTTTCCCAGCACATGCTAAGATGCTGCTGCTGGCCTTCTTATACTCTCTATACTTTTCACTTTTTCTTGAGCAACTTTTGTCCTGTCTCAGCTGTTTTGCTTCTTTATATTTTGTGAGCTGTAGATTACATCTGCCTTTGAGTTTTGTTAAAGTACAATTTATTTGCAAAGTTATTATCTCTCATTTTCTTGGTTGCTTTTATATGATTTCCATGAGTAGAAGAGGGAAGATCTTGACTTCTGTAGCCAAGGTCTACATATACTTCCTATATACAGTATAATGTATAATGGAAGGGGAAAGTTTTTGTTTTATTTTGTGTTTAATCCAAATATATAAAGATGCCACTATACTGTAAAGTAATTCGATGTTTACTTTTTAAACTTCATATTTTTTGGTTGGTGTTTAAAAAGTTCCTAGGTCCAGCTCCAACTTTATTCCACTTTACTGTCTTTCACATATTTTATGCTTCTTTTAAATTGTACTGAATTATTTAGAGTTATTCCAATAGTAGTTATTATTTTTCCATTCTGTTTGTTTGTTTGTTTGTTTATTTATTTTTGAGACAGAGTCTCGCTCTGTTGCTTAGGCTGGAGTGTGATAGTGTGATCTCAGCTTACCGCAACCTCTGCCACTGGGGTTCAAGCGATTCTCCTACCTCAGTCTCTCAAGTAGCCGGGATTACAGCCACCTGACACCACCCCTGGCTAATTGTTTGTATTTTTAGTAGAGATGAGGTTTCACTAAGTTGGCCAGACGGGGCTTGAACTCCCAACCTCAGGCGATTCACCTGCCTTGGTCTCCCAAAGTGCTGGGATTACAGGCATGAGCCACCATGCCCGGGCTATTTTTCCATTCTTTATTCACCATTTTTTCTCTAGTTGACACTTCCTATCCAACCCTTGCCAATTCTTCCCCACCTCCATGTTTCTTATTATCAATTAAAATCCTATCTGGAATTCAAGACCTACCTCAAATAAGTACCTAATTCTTAAAGCTTTTTAAAAAATCTTTATATATTGTTATAATATCTCTTACATATTTATACACAATTTGCATTGCTTATATTCTCTTGGAATGATATCTTATTGTATATGATATTTTGGTTATTTGGTTACTGCTTCTAGTTTCCACCAATTGGAAGAAAGGTCATGACTTAGTCGTATTTGTGCCTCATTTATGTCTGAGCATAGAACATTGTGTATAATAGACATTCAATAAGCATTTGTTTAAATAATAAAATTATGCAAAATGCCAAAATAATTTTCTAGAATGCATGGCGCAGTTTCTTCCTACTTCTCACTGATGCACAATATAACCACTCATGGAAATAATTTGGTTCTTTTTTTTCCTAAAACTGCAACCCCTATGGATGTGATTGTAGATGCACTTCTTTATTCATGCAGACAGTAAAACTGTGTTTTGATTATTTTAATTGTCTTATTTCAATACAGAATAATTTTTTCTTGGCTCTTTATGTCTTGATAGCTGTTAAGCAGATTAAAAAACAAAAACAGAAAACACAAACTTCTATAATCCTCTACCCTTAGAATGGTGGATTTCTATTAAGATATATGCATTAAAAGAACAAACTCTACTAAAATTTAACTTTTAGATGTAAATTGAAGTAAACAGAATAGCAGAAGCTTAGAGAAAATTTCCCCAAATACACTCTGTGTTTTACAAAGATTGTTAGAAAAAGCAAAATTTGAGAATTTTCTTCCCACTATTTCATTTAAATAGGTCTCTTAACAAATATAATTTACTTTTAATTTTCCTCATCATTTTGTAGCTTTGAAAGCTGTATTTGATGAGAAAAACCTGTTTCCCAAGGAAATTCTGGATCATGAACGAAAAGCCAAGCAATTATGCCAAGAAAAAAGTTGTGAAGTGAAGAAAAATAAGAAGTAATTATAATAGAAAAAACTTCATCGTCACGTAAAGTACATATATAAAATGCAGAAAAAACATCAAGAATTCTGCCTTTTATTTTATATTTGAACTTCAGGAAGTTTTGTCTTCATGGGATAATTTAGTACTGCTCTTATCCATCGTCTTTCAATTTCTCTGTATTCTTAATAAAATAAATATTGAACTAAAGTTGGAGCATCATCTTGGTATTTATTCTCAAGAATTTTTATATAAAAAATTTACGATTCCAGAACAAAGTTCTAACCAGTTGCCCTTCTGGTTGTTCCTATAGACAAATATTTTTGATCAATTTTCATTGTAAAACCTGCATTGAAATATATGAAAAGTACTGATACAATAAATATCTACAAATGTGAATAAGAAAACTGTTTCCACTTTTTTACACTTTCTAGTGCTTTTTAAATAATTCTCATAATGGTAATCAGACCTTGTCAATAGCACCACTTCTTGTTAGTTCCTACTGGCTTTTATTCATTCTATAAGCTTATTGGGAAATTACTGCATATGATCTACTTCAATAGTTCATTATACTGTACTTTAAAATTGAATGTCTGCACATTGTGCACATGTACCCTAGAACTTAAAGTATAATAAAAAAAATTGAATATCATAGCACATCAAAGAGGTAATAGTCTTGAAAAAAAATCAAAGGGCCTGGGGTTATATAAATGACCCACTTTATGTGGAAAGTCAAGTGGGAAATATTTGGTTCTGCAACTTACTGCCTCTGTTTGTTGACCCGTTTTTATTTATAAATATAATCATGTTCCAGGCAACTAATATTATTATTCTGCTTTATTTATTGTGTCCTATAGAAAGAATTGGTAAATTCATTTACATAACTATAATGACTTACTGTATATTTATATTTTAAAGAGTCCTTTCAAAACAAGCTGTAGTCTAAGAAGAATTTTTCAATAATACATGTAGTAAAGGAAAATAATTTGCAATATGTAGGGGACCACTTGGTATAGCAACTGCAAATGTCCGTTGTGTTTAAACCACACAATAATCATATGAATATATTAGCTTAGAGCTAAAATATGAGATATGAATCTATTAGGAGAGAGCTCAATTATCAATGGCAGAGTTGAGATCGGAGCCCAGGTCTGTTTTACTCCCAAACCGTGGTATTTTTCATTTATCATTTGGTTCACTTGCTTCTTAATAGTATAAAGTCATTGGAATGAATTCTAACAATAGACTTTCCAGCACCAGTGGAACAAATATTTTTGTTTGGTGGAGAAGGCAGTGACGGAAAGATTTTCAGAAGACAGCTGCCTATTCTAACTACATTGAAGTGCATTCTGAGTTAGGCATTACGACTGCTATTCATATCACCTTCCCTCCTCATGGAATGAAAATTACATACAGGAAAGACTGTAGGAGAAAAGTATATTTGTCTCTGTGTGTGTGTGCATGTATGTTTGTTTGTCTGTTGGGTGGTGTGATGATGTAGGAGAGTGTCCTTGTTTTAGAAAAATATAATAGAATGTTTACGTATGATAGAAATTATGTTTTCAGCTTGCTATAAAATGATTCAGAAAATACTAATCATATGTATATATAAAATGTATATATATACACACACAGGTAACACATATACATATCTATATTTACATCTGTTTGTTGATTGGGAGGATAGATATATAGATGAAACACACACATGCAGTAGATGCTAACAATTGGGGAAACAGGAGGAGGTGGAGATGGAGATAGCAGTTCTTTGAACTATATCTGCAACTTTTATGTAAATTTGAAAGTATTTCAAGGTAAATTTTTTTTAAAATATGAAAAGTTGT
This sequence comes from Mandrillus leucophaeus, assembly GCF_000951045.1. Classification (NCBI taxonomy): domain Eukaryota; kingdom Metazoa; phylum Chordata; class Mammalia; order Primates; family Cercopithecidae; genus Mandrillus; species Mandrillus leucophaeus. Next base: position 1,060,583 of record NW_012106042.1, on the reverse strand, counting down.
TTTTGGACAAAAAGATTATTTGAGATGTTCAAGCAGACACTGGGTAACTGTCTCAAAAGGAATATTGCAAAGACTTCTTGCACTGGGTAGGAGGTTTGATTGGATAATCCATCATTTCAAACTCAGAGCATATGATTTATGAATCATAGGTTGGTGATAGTACAATGGAGTGAAATCTGAGCCAATTCCCAGAAATTTAATGGAATGTTAAGACGTTATAGAAGTAGAATGCGGGTACCAAATAATTTGCAAAGGCTCTTTTCCCCACTGATCCAGCCATCCCTCATGTAAGTCTTGAAGGCATGTACGAGAGACTATTTTAGGTACCAGATATTCACATATAAATAGAATGCACCTTTTCTACCCTCAGCGTTCTGAAGTGAAGCTGTATAAAACGTAGTGGTTTATTAAACCAACACTGAATGAGCCCACTGGCATAAGTTGGAAATTCATCATTTGGCATATTTTTTTTCTGGCATAATTTGGACATTCTTTTGCTCAACATATGTTACTTTTTACCCTTGAAGATAGCTTTGTTTGATGTGATAGCCTGAGATAGTGCGGTTCATATAGACAGACCTTCTTTCTATAGCCTACTACATGTGCATAGTATTATGCTGTAACTCTAATTCCACCCTTAATTGACATCAGGGCTGCTTCTGTAAAAGGAATTAAGAAGAGTTGTCTCATAAATATATTCAATGAGAAGGGAACTTTTAAAGGTATGAGAGTTTCTTTTAATGTAACTGTTTCTAATAATTTGGAGAAAAAACACAAAAAGAAGAAAAAAGACAATATCTTTTTTATATGTCTTACTCTTCTTTTGTAACTCACAGCATCTAATTTTCTAGGCAGGTAGCAGGATCTCACCTATCAACTCTTAACAGAACTGAAGGCATTATAAGCTGTTTCTCAAATTAACATTCAGATTCAATTACTTATGATCCATTTTTCTATGGTAAAAGGAATTGGTCACATTAAAATAGGATATGTCATAATCTTCAACAGGCTACCTTGTTTGTATTACTTATATTTACACTAAACATAATTTAACCTTTTCTTTTGACAGAACATTTTCCTATTATCACTCAAAATTTAGGAACAATCTTGACCAAGAAAAATTGCCTGAAATGAGTCCTTGCTTAAATGGAAGAATTAACTTTTAAGTTCTTTACTGTTGAGGGCATTTGCTTATATATTTTTAAAGTTTGGAATTAAGTGCATTTTTACTTGAAAAAACTATAAAAAGATAAGAAAAATGATGAGATAATAACTGTAACCCCTTGTGTGGTTTTTATATCTATTCCCAGGTTTATACTTTACAGTGGGACAGTAATGGCAATCAACCTTATACTAAGACACCTTGGCTTGTATTAATGAATAATTCCCCCCACCCCCTGATTTTCTAGGAGCAAAACAGGATTGCAGAAAGAAGAGGTTTGGGAAAATATTTTAAAAATTTGTGCAATATTTTATGGAAAATTGTATTGTCTTCATTGTCTATTAAAAGAGTATAAACCAGGGAGAATAAATTTATGGCTATTGCTTTTTACTCCTCAAGAGACAGGAAAATGAACATTCTGCCTGAACTGCTCTAATATAAGGTCCTTGCAGAACAATTTCATTAAATGGTCTTAGTAGGACAGAGTGATGGTCTCTGCCATTGGTAGGAAAAGTAATGGCCTATTTCTGGATAAATCACATTGTGATCTGAGCAGTGTACAGACATAATAATGTGGTAGCCAAGGGTACTGGTGATGTATGTTTGCTGGTGTCAGTAAATGGGTAGAAAAGCATTGATTGAATGATAGTCTTGACATTCAGACTTAATATTTATGTATTGCAGTGTGAAGCAAGTAGAATGATAGTATTCTTGTGTTGCACAACTCTTTTTGGAAAATTATCTCTGTGTTAACTTAAAGCTACACCAGAGTATGCTTATGTTAGAGTAGGAAATATTAGAATAAAACTCAAGATCTAGAAAATATTTGGAGATGCCTATATGGGAAATCAAAAATTTTAGTTGATTAGTAGATTATGGCCTGCAATGATCTACTCTCAGGCCTATTTTAAGTTATAGTCATGTTAGGACACGGAAAGATGTTAACAGGGTCCTCCGTGAAATAATGCGAGTGTAGATAGCTTTAAATGGAACTCATTTTATTAGTTAATTTATTAGTTAATAAAATGAGTTCCATTTAAAGCTATCTACACTCGCTTTATTTCTTTTACACGAGTTTATCAGCAATAGTATTAAATTTGGGAATCAACAGATATTTGTTTAATTAAAACTGGACTAATTTGTTTCTCTTCTCAAAGGCCATGGATAAATAATACAATGTGCTTAATATCTGATTGCCATTGAGGTGATTGATTTGAACTACAAAAGTGAGATGAAACCCATTAAATTATGCATTTTTTATTAATGACTTTTTATTAATGACCTTTTTGCAAAGAAAATCGTGTAGAGTTTTAAAAGTATATAAAGGTAACACCAATTTTTATCATTAAATTACCTACGGCTAATAGTATTATCCTGATATATTTTGGCAAATCCATTATCTTTTTTGCTGGCCTTTTTGTTCATAATAAAGAACATATTTCTTCAATATCCAGTCTTTTTCTTAAGAATTCAAATGCACCTTATATCCACAGGAAAATCCTCTGACTATTGTATAATTTGACAAATTGTTGAGAACTCTGTACATGCAGTAGTAATTTGTCTCTGTATTCCGGACTTGATTTAGCTTTATTCTTTTTCTCATAGGCATTCTGAAATATTTATGACGAAGTGCATTGGTAATCTGATGTGGGAGTCCTGTGAGAAACAAAAAGAACTAATTACTAGCAAATTTACAACCACCAGCACATCCTTTCAAATTCTGTGCAACTTTTAAAAGAAGTAAAATAATGGATAAAATATTAATATGAACTTAATAATTTAAAAAATTCTATAATTGTTTTATTTCTCAATTCTTGCACATTTCATCAGTTGATCATTAACCTGATCATGTTAGTTCTGAATTCAAATGTAGTGAACACCTGCTTTGGTTCTAGAGTAATTAATCAAGCAATGTTCAAGATAAGTGGAGTTGGCCTTGATTGCTCAGGTGTTTATGTACAAGAGTTTTCCTGCAAGCATATTTTAGTTGTAACATTCCGGTGAATAATCAGAAGCCAATTTGGGGTAAGTACCTTAGAAATAAATAGCTTTTGAATAAGTATATATGAAATAACATTGTGTATGAGTGTTTAGTAAAGTAAGGAATGGCATTTCAATTTGCTTTGGTGTAAAAATCATTTGAATTTGTTTAATTAACATATCGCTTTTATTCTCCTTAAATGATTTCACTACAAATCAGAAGACCCAGTTCTTATAGGACTATTCATCAGGTTGTTTAGTTCAGCAGTACTTTGTGCTTTCTGATAAGATATGATCCAAAACCCAATGAGGCAAGTGAATTTTTAAAACAGATATTTGTCTGAGGTTATAATTTATTAAGTGCTTAGAAATTTTCTAGAAAAAATGGATGCTCAAATAATACAAATTTAATTATTAAGATTATTAATAATATTGAGAAGGAAACTCTAATACTGAGATTCTACCGCAAAGAAAAAGTTACATTTTTAATAATACTGTTCATTATTCTAATATAAACCAAATATATAAAGCTATATCTAATGTATTTCCACTTGATAACTTAAAAGTACTAATAACATTTTGACTGAGTATCTACAAGCACATATTTTGATCAGAAGTCTTCTGAGAAATTGAATATATTAGAAGATAATGATACATAGACATTTATTTTGCATGTAAAACTTCTCTTACTCACTGGTTTTTAACTATTATTGCACTGTCATTTACAAGCTTGTATGCTAAATTAATCCCTAATGAAACATTTGCTTGATATTAATAGCATATGTCTACATCTAAAGTTTACCAACACATTTTCTAACAATTGCCTTGGATTGTTTTTTGAGATTTTTGTCTTTTGCAAATGTATGTCTAAACAAATACAATTTAACAAAATACATTGAAAGATAATTTGAAATATCTAAATAATAACTCCATAGTTTAGTTTGGAAGAATATTTGACTATTAGTAATCTTTATATATAAATACAGTTGTTCTTAGGGACTCCTACCCATTTGTGGGTCATGGTGGCCCCCTTAATGATCTGCAAAACACTCTAGAAATATAAGTCTCTACTTAAGGCTGACAACACACTATTCTGAAGACTTTCATCTTTACCACTAATTAATGGTTACTTTCTGGTAACTTAATGATGGATACGTTTTTAAGGGGTACTAACATGTGTTATTTATAAGGTAAAATTATTGTTACTAAAATTTATGAGGCCTTGGAGTCAGCATTCTACCAAATATGTGGTAATATTGCAAAACTAATTCTGCTTGAGGTATAATCAAATGGTTGAATTTCCTGCAATTTTAGTGGAGAGCACTTTAATAGGGTATTATTAATCTTGTGAATTGTTTATGGTTTTCAATTGCTGCTACTCTTATGTTTGTTAGAATTTTTGTCAATTCTTTGATATTGTATTTCATTTATTTATATTTTTTCTTTTACAATTTCAACTTTTATTACAGATTAAAAGGTACATGTGCAGGTTTGCTACATGGGTATATGGCCTGACACTAAGGTATAAATGATCTCATCACCCAGGTAGTGAGCATAGTACTGTATCGTATCATTTATATTTGATTGCCATTTTGTCTCAAACTTTGCAGGTTTTCTGCATTGCATTTTTCTTCTTTTGGAAAAGCAGGAAGAGGGCTTTGGGTTATTTTGTCCTAAGAAATAAAGAGTGAGGAAAATTGTAAAAAGTTAGCCCGATTACTCAGTTATTTTAGAATACATTAGTTTTCTAATATTATAGGTCTAAAATCACACTGGAGTAAGTCTGTCTTTATTCCATTTCTCCTCGTGATGTAGAGTAGACTGCACAGAAGGTTTACCTGATGTCAGAGTTACAGTTATCCCACTTAAAAAGCATGAGAAAAGATAGAAAAAACTGTTGTATAACTATTTGGAGATTCCATTGCCATTGATAACATTCCAACACTGCAGTGTATTTTTTGATTTTTGTTACAAAGCTACAAGTAAATTTTCTACTGGTTCTTGAAGATATATAAGAAATACCATTAGCACTTGAACCATTTTTTTCTAAACAGATGATACTTAGAAATCTAATTGTATAGAGTTCACTCGTGCTAGTAAGTTCTATTAAGATGGAAAGCTACAATAGGTAGAAAGTTTTCTGTTGAGCTCTCTATGGAAAACTCTATTTTGAAAATGAATACATTTTGATTTAAACGATACAGAGGAGTCAAAATGGACACAATCTTGTTGTGGAGTCTCCTATTGCTGTTTTTTGGAAGTCAAGCCTCAAGACGCTCAGCTCAAAAAAATACCGAATTTGCAGTGGATCTTTATCAAGAGCTTTCCTTATCTCATAAGAACAACATTATATTTTCACCCCTTGGAATAACTTTGGTTCTTGAGATGGTACAACTGGGAGCCAAAGGAAAAGCAGAGCAGCAGATAAGACAAACTTTAAGACAACAGGAAACCTCAGCTGGTGAGACCCTTACATCTCCTTACTTATACTGGATAAGATAAGGACACATTCATTTTTTAATATTAGAAGTTCAGGATAAAAAAATTTTAATAAGTGAAAATGTAATGAAAAGTAGAAAATTGTAATAAAATGGAGAATTGTAAATATAATTTTCATTTGTTTAGAATTATTTCCTCTAAAAAGTTACAAAAATTATTGAGAAATTGACATCTGTGTAAATGTAAGATTAAGTATATATTTGTACATTTTCTTCTGGTTTGTTTTAGCCAGTTTTAATTACTTGAGATTATATTGGGCGTGCATATGTGTGTGTATGTACTTAGTCATAAAATACACATCTATATACATACATATTATTTCACTATCACTATGTTGTGATCATTTTCCCATGTCATAGAACTGATTCAAAATACAATTTTAATTACTGTATCTTATTAGAAATACCATTACTTATTTAGCCTTTCTTCAGTAGGTTGTCTCCAACATTTCTTTTTTAAAAAATGCACCTTATCTGTAACAAGACCAAGAAAAAACATTAATTTCTTCATTTTAAGAGGCTGTTAGTAGTTTTAAAAGGAAAATGGGGAAAAAAAGGATTTAAATCATCAGAGGTCTTTGTGCTTGTGAATGCTGGTTGTTTTGTTGGAGTCTCCTCATGGTCTGTCTGGGATAGTGTCTATCCCTCTTACTGGGATACTGTGCTTTTGTGCCGGCATCCCATTTGAAAGAATTGTTGCTCGGCTGGCGTGGTGGCTCACACCTGTAATCTCGGCACTTTGGGAGGCTGATGCGGTGGATCACTTGAGGTCAGGAATTCGAGACCAGGTTGGCCAATGTGGTGAAACCTCATCTCTACTAGAAATGCAAAAATTTGCAGGGCATGGTGGCATGTGCCTATAGTCTCAGCTACTCAAGAGACTGAGGCTGGAGAAGTGCTTCAAACCAGGAGGTAGAAGTTGCAGTGAGCTGAGATCGTGCCACTGCACTCCAGCCAGGCAACACAACAGACTCCATCTCAAAAAAAAAAAAAAAAAAGTTGTTGCTCATCTCCTTAGCTATCTCATCCTCTCAGTTTCTGTAGTTGTTTTAATTTTCAGCTTTTGGATTACTCTGAGATACTGTGTTTTAAATATAGATTTTTGATTTGGGAATTTAGTTGCTACAACTATAATTTCAGTATATTTTTTCTTGTCACAGAGTAGCTGTATTTATAAATTTGCTTTCCTGAAAATACTATTTACAAGATTGTATTTGCTTCATTTTAAATAAAGACAATTTTATACAGAAAAGAAGTTGGTGATAGTGAAGTGAATTGTAAGAATTTTTCTTTGCAAATAGTGCATACTGAAGTCAATGTATTCCAGATTTAACTTGATTAATTTCAGCAAATCCCACTACACCACTCCCAGAAATGTTTAAATCGCATGCTATAGCTTTGAAAAAGTAATACAATATTTGTGAAGATACATAAATTAGAGTCTGTGGAAACTAAATGACTTTAAATGGATACATCATATAGAGAAACACAGAAGTTTTAACAAGTGTGAATTGTGAATGTGAAAAAGTAATAATAATAATGCATTGTCAAAAATATAGATAGCATATCAGCCACTGTTTCATGCGCTTAATGTATATTCTCTCATTTAATATTTATAGTTAGTTTGTTAGGCAAACAACCTTCTAATAAACCTCAGAAAATTGAGACAAAGAAAGGTTAAATAATTTGCTCAGCGCTAATTCCTAAAATAATTCAGTGACAATTAAGAATATAAGAGCAATATATTCTCATTAATACATTAATAAGAATATGAATTATTATATATTATGTAACACTCTCAGTGTCCTCAGGTCTTCTTCTTTACTTCATTGTCAAAACATCTGCTCTGAATTTACCACCTCCGTTTTGCTGAACATCTGTTAATACTCCCTTTTACTTTACCTCTGTTAGTGCTGATGACGAATGAAAGGCAAAATTGAAGGTGCTTCTTTTTTCCACAGGGTTTTGAAAAGAGAACGGGACATGAATTCCTGTCCCAGTTCTGCAACTAAATGACCTTGTGATTTGGCACAAGTAATGTCACTTGTGAAGCTTCTTAATCTCTCTGGGCCTCAGATTCCTCACTGTAAAAAGAAAAGTTGAGGTTAGGTAATTTATTTGGACCTTCTGGCTGAAATAATCTATAATTCTATGACTGCCTTTGTTTTCATCTTTGGATCTCCCATATGCACACAAAATTGGCTTTTAGACTTTTACTAGCAGAAGAGAACATGCACTGAATTTTAGAACATTTTCTGGAGGTCTGGTACAATCAAATCAAGAGCCACATTCACCCATGACCTGTGGGTTATCCATGGCTCTATTTTAGAAAATGAAATAAACTTGTTCTCATTACTTATTAGGAGATATATATACACACACACACACACATATACATATATACACATACATACACATATATATGTATACATATGTGTATGTATACATTCTTTTTTGATCTGTGCTAAAAATGTCATTAATCTAGAAACCAAATAAAATTTATAGGGCAGATAATGTTATATTCTTCTCCAAACTTGTACTGCTTGGTGACGTTTTTTTCATTGACTTCTGAGTTCAACGATTTATCAAAGGGCAGCTGTTTGTCACCTAGACTTAGACCTTAAGTACATGACATGTACTGTTTGCTTTGACAAATGATTTGGAACTACTTTTTCTCCCCTTATTTTTTTTTATTCCTTTAAAAATGTTCATGTATTTCAGATTTCTGAAAATTAGTTTCAGATTCTGTCACTTCATTTCTGACCTTAATTAATTCTTTTGAAATCGCTCTCATGTCTTTACTCAGAAAGGCTTTTCTGGAGCCGCCTAGCGATGGAGATATTTGTTTCAGGCTTCAAATAGCAATAAATGGTTACATCTGAAATCATTACATAAATCACAAAATGGCTTAACTTTCTTCTCTTCCTAATGTAAGGAATTTCAGGGTTATAAAGAATTATTGAAATTCTTCAGATCTAATCATATGGAAGCAAGTTTTTTTAATATCTGAAATTGTTTATACCTGTGTCTATATACTAGTTAACAGAGAATCTTGGAGTTTGAAATATAATGTAATATACTTCATAAAGCCTCCTGTGAGATTGTGAGAATGCCAGGCCAAAAAGGCAAGTAGGGACTGAAATGTAGTCTCTACCCAGCTGGACAAGATGAGAGGCCATGGAGCTGCCCAGCCCCCAGAGAGGGAACTATTTTTATTTGCACAAAGATGCCCTATGGGCTGCTAGCTTTCTGATTTTAAAAAAATGTATTTACACAAGCATAGGTACACACACACACATCCTCCTTATTTCCAATAGAAATCTAGTAGTAAATCCCTCTTAGTAATACCCAGTTTTCTTGAATAAAGATTAATTGAATATATCAACTTCTACGTTATGAAAAGTGGCATTTGCAGTATTTAACTGAAAATATAATGAAGGCCCTGAAAGAACCTGTTTGAAATAGAGTTACAAGACTTAATGATTGAGTTCTAAGATTAAGCCAGAAGGAAATGAAAACTGTCAGTACACTTTGGCAATGAACAGGAAGCTATTGAACCAAATATCAGGGTAGACTTCTCTCATAGGCATATATAGCTTCCGGACAACGCGGCAGTCAGAACAGTCCAAAAATAAACAATAGGCCTAAAGTGATTATTTCAGTTGACTCTGACTGACTTATTTTGGCTAGTGGTTAGAGTGAAAATGGTTAAAGATTTTTATGGTTGATGTCGACAGCCAAAGTATATAAATTCATGAATTGTAGAAATAGGCAATTCTGATTCTTACACATCTCTAGAGATGATTACAGAGGTTGCCTTGTAAATTTTAAAACCTGTCCAGGTGCAGTTGCTTATAAGAGAACAATTTTTTTCTTCAGCTGAAATAAAAGTAATATTGAAAAGGATTGCTCATCACTGTCATATCCCCATCAGCATTCGTTAGCATTCCCTTTTCATAGGAATCACATGCTCACGTTATGCAAAGAATAAGATTCTAAACATAAACTTCAACAACTAAAAATGAGCTAAATGTGACTATCAAGAGGGACTTCCCTTCAGCTTCTATAAATGCATGTTCTTGTTTTTGACAAATTTCAAATTTACATGGACATTCTTTTTTTCCATATAAAAGATGATTTCTCTACAAAATGCATATTCTACAGGAGATACATCCTTAAAATATTTATATTAACTTTGAAGGGATTGTTAGTTATACCTAAGGGTGCAAAAAATGGTGATATGAATCAGAGTGCTTAGATAGCAAAGCTGAAAATCTGTTGTTTTTAATGTTGTTCAATATGCCAATGTATATTAAAATTATTTTCTAGGGGAAGAATTTTTTGTACTGAAGTCATTTTTCTCTGCCATCTCAGAGAAAAAACAGGAATTTACATTTAATCTTGCCAATGCCCTCTACCTTCAAGAAGGATTCACTGTGAAAGAACAGTATCTCCATGGCAACAAGGAATTTTTTCAGAGTGCTATAAAACTGGTGGATTTTCAAGATGCAAAGGCTTGTGCAGAGATGATAAGTACCTGGGTAGAAAGAAAAACAGATGGTAAAGTTTCCCATTTTTCTAAAATTATTATTTGCCATTGTATTCATGGTTTTTAATATCCTAAAGTAAAGAATGGCTGAATATTTTCCTACTGCACTATGGATCAGAGAAATCAAATGTCCTATTTCATTTCATTGTTATTTAAATTAATATTAAATTATAAAACTGGAAAGAAATTGTAAGCTGCTTTGAAAAGTATACTGATTCTTTTATTTTATTTTTAGAGATACTTGCTTATAGACTTTTTAATGAAATAATTTTAATAATAATTTTTGTTAAAACCTAGATTTTTCAGGTATAAAAGCAGAAATAATCTCTTTGGCTAGGTAGAAGTTAAATCTGTCAATCTCAAATGGCTTCTTTCCCACAGATGTTGAAAACGATTAACACATTTTAGTTGAATGTGTTAATATTTAATAATAAATGTTAATAGTTCTATCATAAACATGGTAGTCTAAACTTTAAAGGCAAGCTAGCAAAAATTTCATAGTTTACTACAGAGGAATATAGTAAATTTAAATTCATACAAATCTCAGTTGAAATCTTGGAAAGTTATAAGCTATGCTCCATTTAAAATGAAGATATTATTAAAACATTTCAGAATTCTTTGGAATTTTAATAATAATGTATGTGAAGTGACAAGCATATACCAAGCCCTCAATTAATAGTACTTTGTTTCTTTATTTAATCAGCTATGAAAACTGTTGTTATAAGACATATGCCTTATAGGAAGCCTTATATGGGGAAGCATAAGTTGAAAGTGTGAGATAAGTGTGGTGAGTCATGTTCACAGCTGTGGGAAATGAGGACATCACTAGACAGCTCCATGGCACCCAGTCATGCCTATTTCTCATAACTTGGAAAAACTCACTGGACATAGAAGTAGGAGATCAGTTATTTGGAGGAAAATAATCATGCTAGTAACCTCCATTCTCTTCCCTTTCCAATGGTCAGTGGACGCAGCTGTCAGAGTGGCAAGTTTGGGTGTACCATTAACTTACTTATGATTACTGACATGTTAGAAGACCTTGAAATAGACAGAATAATAACAGTAAATATGGAAGAAGAAATATCTTTATTCTTTATGTCTGACATACAATGGATACAAATGATCTTACTGAAGAGAGTCTACGTATATCTAAGTTTGCCTAAAACAGTCTCATATTTCTAATTTCGTAGTGAAATTCCATTTGCACCTGTTTCTTCATGAAATATTTAACAGCAATCCTGTTTATTCTCAAATTTACCATATTTAGATGATAACATGCCCTATCCAAAACTGATCTGCAAAAGACACTTTTGCTTTAATTCTATTCAAAGCGATTCCACTGAATCACTATTGCACATTTCTTCTTACCTCCTCCTCCACCCACTTCCTAGGAAAAATTAAAGACATGTTTTCAGGGGAAGAATTTGGCCCTCTGACTCGGCTTGTCCTGGTGAATGCTATTTATTTCAAAGGAGATTGGAAACAGAAATTCAGAAAAGAGGACACACAGCTGATAAATTTTACTAAGAAAAATGGTTCAACTGTCAAAATTCCAATGATGAAGGCTCTTCTGAGAACAAAATATGGTAATGTGAGAAACCACAGTTCCTAAGCATAGTCTTGAGAATTGCCAAGTATATTTGATATTTTATTTTGTCTATTCCAGGTTATTTTTCTGAATCTTCTGTGAACTACCAAGTTTTAGAATTGTCTTATAAAGGTGATGAATTTAGCTTAATTACCATACTTCCTGCAGAAGGTATGGATATAGAAGAAGTGGAAAAACTAATTACTGCTCAGCAAATCCTAAAATGGCTCTCTGAGATGCAAGAAGAGGAAGTGGAAATAAGCCTCCCTAGGTTGGTGATGTTATTTTATTATACAAGTTCTTACGTTTCCACTTACGTAGGATTTTGAGCAGTCAGCTGAAAGGTAGCAAATACCTGAAAAGTCTATTGACGCAAATGAAAATACAAATGCATTTGGAAATTTTACTCTACTTTTGGATACTAAAGCAGGGCTTACCTGTGCTAGCATTGCTTTACTGTGAGAAGAACTGAATTTAAGGGCTTAGTTTTCTCTGAAAAAGATAAGTATATGTCTTAAAATTAGAATGTTGGGATTAGAAGGAATTATTGTCTTTTTATTATGCTAATTTATCTTTCTCCACTTTTTTCCTGATTAGAATTTTTAATATTTATCTCTTATTAAGAAAAAATAATTATAATGGTGTGTTTTATACAATTGAAAGATATGTCATATCACTTTGACAGATAGTGCTCTAATCATTGAATTATAAACAGAATCCTATAGTCAATTTTAGGTAGTTAGTACAAAATGGAAATTGCAAAGAGTTATCTCAGGAGGCAGTAATTATGAACTAATTTTTTAACATCATGCGTCTAAGGGACAGGAGAAAATTCAAAGAGAAAGTTGTGCCCAAATGACTCAATTCACACTCTACCCAAGCTTTTAAAAAGAGATTTATGTCCAATAGGTTATATACTGTCGTTTTATTTCTAAATTTTCTTTCAGACTCATCAATCCCTAATTATTTTGTGCTCCCCTGTTTCTGGCCATTGGTCTCTTAAACCTCTTGGTTTTTACTTCCTTTTCCACTAAGCCAGGATCTAGTCATTAGTTATTTCAATCATAGTCTCATTAACATTTTTAATGTTTTTGCCTCCTTGTCTTTATCCCTTTCCTAATTCTCTTCTCAATTATCCTCAATTCTGAGTACACTCAAGAAGCCACTCCTGGCCAGGCATGGTGGCTTATGACCATAATCCCAGCACTTTGGGAGGCTGAGGCGGGCAGATCATCTGAGGTCAGGATTTTGAGACCAGACTGGCCAATGTGGTGAAATTCTGTCTTTACTAAAAATATAAAAATTAGCTGGGCATGGTGGTGGGTGCCTGTAATCCCAGCTACTTGGGAGGCTGAGGCAGGAGAATCAGTTGAACATGGAGGTTCGCAGTGAAAGCCGCTCCTGTTCTTCAACTACTGCAACTACTGCAACTGTTGATTTTGTTGGAGCAAAAACCTGGAAAGGAGTAACTTCTGGCCTCACCAAGACTAGAGCTCAGCACTCCTTGCTTACTCTTGAGAACTTTCTTTACTCCTATCCACACCATACCAGGACATTACTTCTCTCCTTCACTTACTACTCTAGGTTGATTTCTCTTACTTCCATCAAGTGTGCCAGTCTCCTATATCCTAAAGAAAACCTATTATCAGGTAAACTTTCTCCTCTTTATTTATAGAAGTCATCTCAAATTTTATGTAAATCTTTATTATTCTTTACCTTCTTTGATATTGTGGAGAAAGAAGTATCCTCTACTTCTCATCCTATCTCTGGGATCTTGATCAAAGTATTATTAAGCATCCTTTTTTTTCTAGAAAAGCTTTCTTCCTTTAGTCCCCAGGACACTACTGATTTATTTCTTTCTCTCTTTCTGGAAATTTTCCTTGTTCCTTGACTGACTTTTATTTTGTTTCTGTTCCCAAACAAAAATTTTATCAGTTTCATCTTCAGAATTTTCCTCTTCTTACTCTCTCTGAGAAATATTATTTATCCCCTGTTATTCTGGTTTTTAAAATCTGAATCTCTAACCCCAACTTCTCTTTCATTTCCCAGCCATTTGAATATCTCTACTTGACATTATTCTTTTTTTCAAAGAATTTTTTTAGCACCTACTGTGCCAAACACTGGAGTTTAATGGTGTGTATGACAGATTGTTTACCTTCTAATAATGAAATAATATTTTTTGAAATTAAATTGTTTATTTTCAAATTTGCCTCTCTTAGCTTTGAAATGATCACTTTCTTGGAGACAAAAACAAAATTACTGAGTTTGAAAACTGTCTGTGACATGTACCGCCAGTGGGGTCTCAGGAGAGTCACTTGACCATTTTGAGTTGCGGTTTTATCCATTTAAAATGTGGATAATGATACTGATTGCCAGATTTTTCAGTCTAAGTAATAATGCATAAGCCCCAACCTCAATTGACAAGAAGAAATACAAGCTGTCACCAGAATTTCCTTTGACAGCATTTTTAGGAATCCTTAGAGGCAAGTTTCACAGTCCAAAAATCTGTCCAAGCTGCCACAGTGTAGACAACTTCGAACTGTTTGGCCTTATTCTCGGCATCTCCACTCCAGGGCCACACTTCCCATACAACTACTCCCACAGTGTAGACAACTTTGAACTGTTTGGCCCTGTTCTCAGCATCTCCACACAGGGCCACACTCCACACTTCCCATACAACTACTCTCACAGTGTAGACACAGACTTCTCTCTTAATTCTTCCAAGCACAGCTGTTATGGGTTGAGTTGCATCCCCCCACCCAGTAACTCAGAATGCTGCCTTATTTGGAGGTTTTTACAGAGTAATGAAAGTGAAGTCATTAGGCCGGGCTGTAATCCAACATGACTGGTGTCATCTAAAAAGGAAAATTTAGACGGAGATATACATGGAGGGAAGATGGTGTGAAGAGACACAGGGGAAAAAATGGTCATCTACAAATCAACGAGAGGCATAGAACAAATTCTTCACTTACAGCCTTCTGAAGAATCCAATACCGCTGACATCTTGATTTTAGACCTCTAGCCTCTGCAAGTGTGAGACAATCTATTTGTGATTTAAGATACCCAGTTTGTGGTACTTTGTTATGGCAGCTCTAGCAAACTAATACAAGAAGAACGACTTCAATGTTTAAGCAAATTTTACTGAAATCTTGGTGATAGTGAAAGGGGCTTACAACATAGAAAGCAATTTAAAACCAGGTACCAATCATGACAGTTCCTTGAGTGTAGACTATTTCTTGTACCAAAGAGTCCCCTTCTGTCCGTTGTTATATTTAGCCTACCATTGCAACGGTACTAGCACCCACCTTCACCCAAAAGAGTTATCTTTACACTTCCCTCCTATTCAGCATTCAGAGTCCTTCACCATTTCCCCGTATAAAGAGAAAGTGACCCAGATTTTCTTCCATGCTTTCTAAGGCCAGTTTCCCAGTTGTGACAAGAATCTATAGTTGCCAGGTGTGGTGGCTTATGCCTGTAATCCCAGCACTTTGGGAGGCCAAGGCAGGAGGATCTCTTGAGCTCAGGAGTGCAAGACCAGCAGGAACAATAAAGAAAGACCCTGTCTTTAGAAAAAAAAAAAAAAAAAAAAATCAGTTGGACATGGTGGTGTGTGCCTGTAGTCCCAGCTATTGTGGAGGATAAGGCAGGAGGATCACTTGAGCCCATGAGTTTGAGGCTTCAGTGAGCTGTGATCCTGCCACTGCACTCCAGCCTGGGCAGCAAAGCAAGACCCTATCTCAAAAAAAAAAAAAAAAAAAAATCTATAGCAGAGATTTCAGTGAAAACAATGTTTTCATATCATATAAAATAGCTTATGCCCTCGTCATCTCAAACTCCATCTCCCTCCCACTGGTTCTGCTTGCAAAATGAAAAAGCCCATTGTATTGCTTTCCCCAAACAAAAGAACAATTTGCCTTAAAACCTGAATTTGAATCTTCATTTATATAGAAACAGAAACAATAGTTGGCAGTTGTATCCCCCTTTTCCATACAAATTCCAGCCACCAATGATATTTAAAAACTTGGCAGTTTCAGTTACAGTATCTCATTACATACTTCTATTCATAGCACAAAGTCTGGCAACTAGAAGGTGCTAAATAAATGACAGCTTTATTTTATTTTTTTCTTTGTTAAGAAGATCACTGCCTAGTCAGTACCAAACTAGAAACAATGTCTTCTCTGAATTCTCTGACTCCACTCCTTTCTCTTCTGTGTGGCAGGCCCTTCTCTGTGGTGTCTGACCAGTAACTTCCCATTAATCCTCCATGGTTTCCCTTGAAGTTATTGCTTCCATGTAGATATACTCAAATATGCCTAGTTAGAGTGAACCATTCCTTACCTACATTTCTAGAACATTTCAGGAAAATTTACATCATAGCACTTGTTACACGGCATTTTTATTTCTTGCTCACATTCCTGTCTGTCCTATTAAAATGTGATTTCTGGGACAGCAGGTTAGATCTCGTTCATTTTAGTTTCTGTTGTTCCTAGCATGCTTCATGGTATATAGTATGTGCTAAATGAGTATTACTGAGTTAAAGTACACAAATAATTTCAAGGAAAGAAATTCTATATTATTTCTCTTTATTTAATTTTAAATATCTTCAAAACCAGAATTCAACTTTCCAGTCACTCTAATTTATTCTCTTTGAGGACCCTGAATGAAGCTTCCCCCGCTTTCCATACATATGGCATCATGAAAAACAGGACATTAGACATTTACTTCAAAACTTCTCTCTAGAGAAGGAAAAGTGAGATTTTTTTTCTAAATTCAGAGGACAGAAATTTGTTATTGTTTAATCACATTAATACAGAATTACATGTAAAATGTGTTCATTTTTTACTAAATTAATGTCTTCTGATTTGTTAAAGGAACAATTTGCTTATGTATTTAATTCATTAACAATTTTAACTTATCAGAACACGTTTATGAATTAAGTTTCCTGAGCACTAAAATCATGGACTAAAAATTCTGAAATACATTTCTCCCAAAAGGAACAATTTCCTCACAACAGAAGAATACCTGTTGAAAATATGTGTTTGGTAGAGAAGAGAGAAAACAATGTAGGCTCAATCAATGTTTGCGGTAGACTGGCAGATTTATATTTTATTACTGAATACTGTGGTTCTTTTACATCTGAATAAATGTGTAATGGCTTTCAAACTGATAACTAAATATTTTGATAAAATTGGAACAGCTTAGTCAACTACATTAATTCCTAGAGCTGCTATAACAGCACAACGCAATAGAGTAGGTGGCTTAGAACAACAAAAATTTATTCTCTCACAGTCTGGAGGCTAAATGTCAAAATCAAGGTGTCAGCACAACAGGCTGTCACTGAGACTGTTAGGAGAATCCTTCTTTGCCTCTTCCTACCTTCTGATAGTGGCTGGAAGTCCTTGGTGTTTCTCTACTTATAGATAAATCACTCCAATTATTTCTTCTGTTGTCATGTAGCCATCTGTCTTTGTGTGGTGTTCTCATATCTGAGGATACCAATCATATTGGATTAAGGCCCATTCCTATTTCCAAATAAGGTGACATTAAAAGATACTGGGGGTTAGGGCTTCAACACATGAATTTGGGAAAGGGGGTATGCACAATTCAACCCATAACACCAACTGTAATAAAATCTATATTGTTGTAAAACAAAATAGCTCTTTGGTAGCAAAGTTTAGTACATGCCAAGAGAACAACAACAACAACAACAACAA
The DNA here is from genome assembly GCF_000951045.1 of Mandrillus leucophaeus. NCBI lineage: Eukaryota > Metazoa > Chordata > Mammalia > Primates > Cercopithecidae > Mandrillus > Mandrillus leucophaeus. Next base: position 1,043,092 of record NW_012106042.1, on the reverse strand, counting down.
AAAACCAACCCATAAGAATGCTTATATTTAAGCTACAGTAGAAAGGAGCATGTGAATGGCTATTTATAGTTACTGCTTAAGAAATACTTCCCCTTCCCCTCTATTGTGTATAACTAGTTTAGAATCGAGGCCAATAAGATATCTAAAAATACTCGAGTGCTTTCCATTATTTATTATCTGTAATATACTAGATACATAATTTTGCACATCATCCTGCAATTGAATGTCAGCTAAAATAATTATATTACTTTGTCTAAATGTAGTATGAGATCCTTTAAAAATTTTAGTAATAAAGCTTCCTTTGGTTGAAGAGTCTAAAACAAAATTGCTATACGCCAGATTCTCTCTGTAGAAGAAACATTCTGAAAATATAGTTTAAAAATTGTGTGTATGGGCAAAAATGATAGTTTAATACATTTAAGGTAAATAAACACATAACTTTTAGCTTTGTGAAGTGTTAGCATTTATATTTTAATAGTAAATGTTGTGATTTTTATCATCTGACTTGGTTATTCTCCCATTTCACAGATAAGAAAGCTGAGACACTGAGAAGATAAATTGATTGCCATTCAATGAGTATTGACAGGGAAGGATTAGCTCTCATGTCTGTTGGGTCACAGCCTTATTAGTTTGTCACAGCCTTATTAGTTTGATAATTATTAGAAAGTGTATTTCCTGTTCAAAAACATTGATTGGGATTCTACTGTGGGCAAGAGGCTGGGATAGATGTAAAGCATTAGGTTCTCTACTGATAAGATGGTTACCACCTATTGATAAAATGGAATAGTACTAGATTTGTGCAAGAAATTCACTAAGATGACCCAGCGCGGTGGCTCACGGCTGTAATCCCAGAACTTTGGGAGGCCAAGGCTGGCAGATCACGAGGTCAGGAGATGGAGACCATCCTGGCTAACACGGTGAAACCCCATCTCTACTAACAAAAAACAAACAAAACAAACAAACAAACAAACAAACAAAACCAAAAAATTAGCCAGGCCTGGTGGCGGGCGCCTGTAGTCCCAGCTACTCCGGAGGCTGAGGCGGGAGAATGGCGTGAACCCGGGAGGCGGAGCTTGCAGTGAGCCGAGATCATGCCACTGCACTCCAGCCAGGGCGACTGAGCAAGACTCCTTCTCAAAAAAAAGAAGAAAAAAAAA